>NW_024340692.1:17725277-17726706 GCF_902729225.1 Pteropus medius
TTTTTTTTTTTTTAACCTCACAATCAAGAATGATTTAACTGGAGAGAAACCAATCCAATTCCATCTTTATCATCAGAAGCGAGTTATAAGCAGACAGGATCTGTAATGTAACTGTAAAGCTATTCCTATTACTCTCTGGAAATGAAAAATTATCAGGTATTAAGTTAATGCAGCATAAATGTATTTCTGTCTTATAGTCATCTTTCTCTGTCAAATTACTAGATATTTAGGCAGAAAATAAAGCCATCCACATAAATTTAGCCTCTGGTTATGTGACAGTTTTAAGGTTATTCAAGGTTATTAGGCCCAGTTTCAGAATATTGTCAATGTCTTTCCTTACACGCTTGCCTTAATATGTTAATACAAAATCTCTCTGAAAGATTTTAGGTCCTAGAAGATACTGATACATATATTAGTTTTTTCTTGATATGTTAATTTAAGTTTGATGCACATTGAAATGAACATAAATTCAAAAGTAGGCATAAAAATGTTAATAGGTAGTGCAGAAATATAGATTTAGTTCCAATTTGTGTTCCCTTGGATGGCAATGTGATTTTTTTTTTTCTCCTCTGTTTTCTTACCACCTCACTTTACTCTAATGTAGAGTAAAGTAATGTAGAGTAATGTAATCTTTAAATATTTGATGCCAAAATGAATTTCTAATAGCAAAACTCTTCTGAAAGTAGATATGCTAATAAAGCTATTTTAAAAAGTACTATGCTAGCTTTCTAATTGGTACTCAGCAACAAGAGTGATCTTTTTTCCTCCTCTTAATAGAGTTTATGTCTTAGAGAAGTTTTAGGTTTAAAAAAAATTGAGCAGAAGTAGAGAGTTCTCATATACTGCCTCCCTCCAACTCTTCCCACAGTTTTCCCCTTTTCTTTTAACACTTTGCATTGGTGTGCTATATTTGTTTCAATGGATACAGTGATATTGATAAATTATCATTAAGTAAAATCCATAGTTCATATCAGGGTTCATTCTTTGTGTTAAACAGTTCTATGGGTTCACCAAATGCATAATCTCATGTATCCATCTTTAAATATTTGATGTATCATACAGAGTAGTTTTACTGATAATTTTTTAAAATGATAAATTAGCCCATTGCATTCTATCTCTCTCACTGCAAAATCATTTTGTGACTTCCTATTGCTTCTAGAATAAAATCTAAGTTCCTTATTGGGTCTCACAGATCTGGCATAGTCACATCCCAGCTCATGTCTCCAAACATTGTTTATGCCAAGCTGACCCAAATCACTACCTCCAACCACACCAAAACCTTCTTTCAGATCTGCAACTGCTCCAAATAAAAAGATAGAAGAGTAAAAGTGCCATGATAGAAGTCAGTCTTTAATTTGAATACTACTTTTTGAAGGGATATGAACAAATAATATTCATGACCTTGGTGGAGGAGGCTGTGGATGACTTG
>NW_024340692.1:17729949-17730437 GCF_902729225.1 Pteropus medius
ACTATTCATTATTTAACATTTAAGACCTGATTAATGAGTTCCTCATGATATTCTTACTATCAACTTGAGCTTTTGTGCCAGAAATAAATATAAATAACTTGAAGAATATGTACATGAATTCTAAACTGCTACTCAGTTAGTGATTCTGTTCTTTTGGTCCTCTCTTACCTGGATTGCTTAGAATAGATAAGAGAGATGAAGTGGTAGCCTGTTTATGCTCCCAACTATGAGTGGGGAGAAATCATTCCATTGCCTTAGTTTCTCCTTTTGCAAACCTAAAGAATACTGCCCATCACTTATTACCTCACAAGGGTCTGTGGTCTGGTTTGATAACATGATGACAGCCTTGGATTCTCTGAGTGTCCTATGAGGATTTGTTAGCATAAGGTACTGGGTTGCCATATGCAGAATAAAACATTCTTTTAAGCTTTCTTTTTATGATAATAGGTAGCTGAATTTAAGCAGTTTTAAATTACATTTTCACTTGA
>NW_024340692.1:17732165-17738781 GCF_902729225.1 Pteropus medius
ATATGTGTGTGTATATATATATATATACACATTCCCTATATGATATAATAGAATCATAACAATCCTCAAAAGGATCTATGTGTAAGAGTGCTAAAGGCAGGAGTTATAGAGAAGTACTCAAACCAGCATACCTCCTAGAGATCTCAGCCAGCCCCTGTCTGTTCATATGTGGCCATATTTATTATGATACCATATCCTCATTTCCTACCACCCTCATGGTCATAACTGAATAGACCAGTGGACCAGTGGTGGTGACTGACTCCAGAGCAAAAAATTCATAGGCTGACCACTACCTTTGACTTACGGACTGTCCCCCAAAGAGAAGCTGATGAATCATATTCCTTTACTTAGAAATCTGAACTTAGAAATGTAGAGAAAATGAGCCAAGAATCATGTGTAACAAATGCAGAGAAATATTGAGATAGACAAAGTTCCAAATAGGCAACAACACATGTATAAGCACAAATTGAGAGAAGGGGAACGTGTGCATTATGAGAGTACTCTATAGCACCCATGTGGTTAGAAGCAGAAATGCTGTGCATGACAAAGAAATCAGTACCCTATGAAAGACAGACAGAGTAGTCCTGCTTCCTGATGATTTTTTTATTCCAATCCTAGTCAATTTCTAGGCTCACAATAATTTTGCCTCTCCCGAAGTGACTTAAATAACTCTCATAAGTACAGCTAGACAAGGTAAGAGTAAAAATCACATGAGCCAAAAGATAACAAAAAAAACTCATTTGTTCATAGTTCAGGATCCAGCTCTCAAGTGCAGCACCTCATTTGATCTAACTGAGCCCTACGGTGGAAGAAACTGACATTCAGAGAGGGCATATTACTTGTTCAAGGTCACAACTCTAGAAACAAGCAAAGCCAGTATTAAAGCCCGCTCTTCTGACCCAGAAGACTGTGCCCTCCAATCACATCATACTCATTTCTGTGTGTGGAAGGCAGGTTCAGCTGGCTTCTACTTTTATCTCTGGAATGGACTGATTTGTAGGACAAGTACAGAGAGGCTGAAATGTTCTGCTTGTATCAGAGGCAGGATGATAGGAGTTATTTCGCATTTGGAAGTGGTTACAGTATTAGCTCTGACATCCATGGATCTTGGATGTCTCAACATCACATTTAATGTGATTCATCTAAAGGAACTTGATTTTCAACATTTTCTAGGCTGCAGTGCAAACATATTTTAGGGATCTCAAATATAGGAGTATATATATACAGCAAGATTCACCCCATTTTAGTCTTCATTCTTTGCCATTGTTTATAATGAAGGGTTTTCTAGAGTGTTTTTCTATATTAGGGTATGGTTTACAATGATCCCGTGCAGGGACAATGCCCAAAGGCAAACTCTTCAAGTTGCTTTTTTACAATTTACTTTGTATATTCTTTTCTTATTACAAAAGTTATGTAATTCATTGAAGGCCTTTTGGGAAATAGTTACATAACAAGAAAATATATGTCACCTCTAACCTTGACCCCTACCCAGAGAGAACTCTGATAACATGTTGGCAAATGTTCATGGTAGAAAAGTGTAGGATATACCCCAGAAGCCTACAAGGCAAATGTCTGATTTCTCCCTGGGTTGCAGTGACCTGGTGAAAGCATGCAGAACAGAATTAACCATTCATCTGAAAATGTGCTGACCAGGCATGTGAGGACAGATCTAGTGATGGCCCCAGCATGGGGCAAAGTGTGCATGTAGCATGTGGAAAAGGTGTCCTTTATTATAGGAGAGACATGATATTTTACAGAGATACTCCAAATTGTTCTTGTATATAGAGGACATAGCTAGACCTTTGTTTTTGCTAAATCTTAAATGTGTTTATGCCCCTGCTTCACAGAGCTGGGGGATACGTATTCTTGTAATTTAAGTGATTAAAAATGTTAGAACAATTCTAGAGATAATTATAAGCATCTTGCTGTATTAGAAAACAAGTTAGGTATCAATGACTTGAGGCAGAACTTCTGCTAAAAATTATCCCAGGAATTTGTGAAAAATGTAACTTATGGTCCCTTGCTCACAAATTCTGCATCTGTAGGTGAGGTTAGTCTTCAGAATCTCAATTTTTGAATAACAATTACAGATAATTTCATGAACTACCTCTGAGTCACACTGCTAACAGTTCCCCTTAATCACCGGCTGGGACTTGAGTTTCTCAAATTTGGCTCTTGGTGTTTATTTGCAACATGCCAAACCCATTGCCACTTCCTGGGTTTAGGTGCTTTTATCTCACTCCAACACTGTTACTGTAGTTTTCTAACAGGTCTGTCTGCCCCAGCTCCCTCTCACTATTGCAGCCTTGAAAGTGCATAAGAAATAACTTTTTAAGCCAGAGTTTTTCAACCTTGGTCTGATTGAGATTTGGGGCTGAATAATTCTTTGTTGTGGGTGGGCTGTCCTGTCTCTAAAGGATGTTTAGCATCATCTATGGCCTCTACCCACTAAAAACCAGTAGCATCTCCACCGCTAGTTGTGACAATCAAAATCATCTACTGTCATTGCCAAACGTCCCTTACAGACAAAACCGAGCCTGGTTAAAAACCACTATTCTTAAACTTTATGGAAGAAAGGGTTAGTCTCTTTCTCTGTTGTCCAAATGTTTTACCATGGCACTCGAACATCTATGCAATTTGCCTCCAAACCACATTTCCAGCCTTGTCTTCTATTAAACTATTCAATGCCCCTCACTCTTCACCAAACTAGGCTATTCTTTCAAATAATCAGTGATAGTCATGCCTCTGTACATTTGTTTCTACTTTTTCTAAGCACTTGTGTATGCTTTTCTTTTTTGGTTGCTTTTCCAGGAAAATCTGATTCCTTCAAAGGTTAGTTGATAGAAGATGGATGGTTCAAAATCCATCTTCTCCAAAGCTTTTCTTGACTTTCCTAATCATCTTCTCTCCCCCATTTTGTACTACATGTTTACCTCTGCCTCTACCTAGAGCTTATTCATTCAGACTTGTCCTGGAAACATTTTTACCCATATCCTTTCCCCTTGATTGCAAAGATTAAAACATTTCTGCCCAAATCACTAGCACTTAGCATGGGAAAAGTACAAGTTGGCCTTTAATAATGTCTGTACAAATAAATAAAAATTTGACATTTAAAGCACACCAGAGAGTAATCAAAAAAATCCATATGTTATAACTTACTCACCAAGAATAATTTAAATAAAATTAAATGTGTGTGTTGTAGACTAACAGCATTACACTTAAAACCAGAATATTAGCCATCAACATTTTAGAGTATATCATTTGTGTTAAGTCCTTAACTGGAGTTAAGTGAAACTCAGTAAAAAAAGTGACTGAACTAGTTATAAGCATCTCGAATTAAACAAAATCACCCCCAAACAAACCTATGAGTCATGTTCACTTTAGTGTTTTCATTTCTTTTAATAAATATAAATTATACTTCAAGTCATCTTTGAAAAGCACTGATTCAGTAGGTGCTACATAAGCATTTTTGGTAGAATCATTACAAGTCTAGGTTTTAGGAAGTACTCTATTATTGGCTTAACAATTGCAGTAATTTACAGCAATTTAGCTTGTCTCTGTTTTCCCTTCATTGTCTTGTGCCCTCACTTTATGTTTTAGAACAAATGCATCCAATTGATCCTCACCATTCAACCTTAGCCCAGGTCTAAGGCGCCTATTTCTATCACATTAGCTACCCTGTACTCAGAAGAAGGAGATGGGGACACTGGATTTGAATGTAAGTGAGAACTACTGAGGAAGATATGATGGTGGTGGTGGAGGTCCTTTGAGAACTTTTCTTTTGTTTATAAGGTGTTAACATTTCTAACTGATAATTTGGAGGACATACGAACAAAGGCTGAGTTGAAAGGAAGATCATTCTTCTACGTGGAATAGCATTCTGCCTACAGTTTGTCAATATGTATAGACCACCTAACTCCTATGTCATTTGGATTTCTATAAACCAAACCTAGCTGATTGGGTTCCTGCTTAGAAAGAAAGAGGGCTGAAGAAATGAATTCAGGTGATTTAATTTAGGCTGTACAAATTGTGTCCCATCTACAGGTAGTCTTCTTTCTAAACTCAGTGTTGAAGTTACAGAAGAAAAATGGAAGATTATTTAAATTCTGGAAGGAACTTCAAAAAGTTAATTGTTCTTCTACAAAAATGATTCCTAAGTATATCATTACTCACATAAAGTACTAATGAAATTTAGTGGGAAATGATATAACAAATATAAATATAAAAATTCTTTTTCTTCCATTTTTTTAGAGCATATTTGAATAGACATATAATGCAAATCTAGTGGGTATAATTGTGTACTAGGATATTTATGTCAAGATAAATGTCTTTTTATGAATTATTACAGAAGAGAATTTTCTAGGATATCTGAAATGACAAGAATAAACTTCTGGCAGGCAGCTGTCTCTTATTCCAGTAGTTATGATTCTTTTCATAATTTCTGTTACAGGTCAGGGAGTAAGGCAGCCCATACAAATCTCATATTTTCTTGATGTCTGATGATCTATGTGTTTCCACATCTATTTTTAAAGTATCAACCCTTTCTTCTTTACTATCAGAAATTGGTGTGTTCCATTTTACTTATGTACATAAACACACATATTTACACTTTCATATACATGAAAACTTAAATTTGGGCAGAAGCAGAGATATTACAAGAGTCTATAAAGTACTGTGAAGCTTTCCCATAACCATCACATGATGAAAACTAATGTCAACAATTGTGCAAGTGCAGGATGACAAGTGTGAATGCCCTAATTGGTCAAGTGGACCAGAATGATGAATTGCTGTTTTTTTTTAAACCAATGTCACTTCTAATCTATTACAACAGTAATGAACAGCCAAGCAGCCTATTTCCCACGAATATCTTCAAAGCTCTACAGACTGTCATTTGAACCATTCTTTAATTGTATCTGGCACAGATTGTAGCATGCTCCATAGAACCAAGAAGGCGTACTAACTAGATTTGGCTATCCTCAAGTCCCTAAAATGATGAGGCTTTACATGACTAAAAGAAGTTTAGTCTCAGTCTTTACTATGAACTATTATAACCACTAAGCACATAGTAGGTACTTGAAAACTTTAAGTTTTTATCATAATATATTCAGTTTTTAAAAATTTCCTAGTAGGTATTTAGAGTAATTTTGTTTTTGTTTCTGTTTTTTGGTATGTGTGGTTTATCCAGTCTTAGATGTAATATTTTCTGGATAATTAAGATAAAGTTGATCAGAAATGGTCAGACAGTATATATATTCCAAGACTTTTCTCAGAAAATTTATTTCTTACTCATTAGGTTATTTTATTCTTGAATTTATTTTCCCACTGACGGATCTGTGTTTTACTTTGAAATTTTGCTTCTTGTTTTACCTCCGTTGTTAATGTATAATGCATACTATTTTAAAAAATTTCCATGATGATTTATGAGGGATGGCTGGACCATACCTTCAGTTAGTGATAATTCACTAACTGTTTCTGTCTGCCTACTTAGGCTCAGTAGAGACACTGTCTTGACTTCTGGGCCTAGGATGAGAATAGGAAAGAGCCATAGTTCCTCTCAGGCTAACCTATACCTAAGTTAAGATGTGATAATGTCTGTTCTGAAATGGGAAGGGGACTGAATCAGTAGCACTTATAATCAAGCATGAAAGATGGAATATATACATTTTTCTTGGTTCTTCTCAAATATTCTTCTAAAATGACAGTAAAGAAACAAATACATAAAAAAAAGTAGGCATAATGCAGAAGGACAAAAGGATGGAGAAGGAGGTCGGGATATATTACAAATGTCAACAAAATATTCAGAAGCTTCAAAGTGGGTGAGTGGTAACCAGTATAGCTGACTAGGGACAATTCCAAACTAAGGACCGTTCCAAACTAAGGGACCAGAAAGGGTGGCATAAGCCAACAAGAAACATGCTGATTCACTCTGCTGAACCTCAGATAGTCTTAGGAATAGAGGAGACACCAGGTATTTTTGAAGGCTAGGGTGTAGGTGGGGTTGTAGAGCCAAGTTCATATGGAATGATTGGTTGAAAATCTTTAAAAGCAGCAACCAAATTTCCTCTTACGTTCCACATAGCCAGGACACTGTTTCTGTCCTACCCAGGCAGAAGACCAGAGCTTTACTCTTTTGAGAAATTGAACCTCAGAGGATTGAGTCCTGAGGCATAGCTGAGAAGAGGCATGAGGAACTATATTGAAAATAAAAAAAGATTGAGTGAAAGTCTACAAATAGACCAGTGAGATCCCCTAAGTTCTTTAACTCACTCAGCTATTAGAACAGGGGCAATTGGGCTAAATATCCTCCCCACAACACCTGTTCACTCCTACCCCACCTTACACACCCTTTCAGGCAAAACATTGGAGGACTGTTCCTTGGAAATACTAAGGAGCACCAAGTCGAAACCTAATGACCTTGACTTTTGGGGCTATCTCAACAAAATATTGGGTACCCACTGAAATAAGTCCCACCTCAGTACAAAGAATTCCAATTTACATGTAGTGCCTCATTTTAAAATATAACAGCCAAGGGTTACCAGGATTTGAAAACCTCTAACATGAAAAAGAGACTGTCAAAATGAGCAACAAAGGAGACAGTATGGAGAATAAGAGTAAT
>NW_024340692.1:17738958-17908716 GCF_902729225.1 Pteropus medius
AAAAAAAAAAAAAAAAAAAGAAAAAAAAAGAAAGAAAGAAAAGAAAAAGAAAAAGAAAAGGAGAAAAATATAAGAATATTAGAGAACCAGTAGCAAAGGTTCATATTAAAAGAGAACAGAAAATATCAAAGAAAAAATCATCAAAAATTAATATAAGAAAAGTCCCCAGATTTTAAAATTTCCAAATTGAAGGAGCCACTGAGTGTTCAGTCTAATGGATGAAGATAGATCTACCCCAAAGTATAACATTGTAGAATTTCCAAAGCCTGAGAAAAAATAGAAGATTCTGTAAGCTTCCAGACAGGAGAAAACAGGTTTCATAAATAAGATCAAGAGTCAATTAAATCTAGAAAGCAATGCGGGTTACCTTAAAATTATGAGGAAAAGTAATTCTCAGTTAGGTATGAGAATAGAATAAAGGAATTTTAGGACCTAAAATCTCTCAAAATTTAATCTCCTATGCACTCTTTCTCAGGAAGGGTAGCAAATACACTTCATAAATATGAGAAAACATGGCATGCAAAGAACAGGAAAATAAGCACAGGACAGAGACAGAGGGAATTCACAGGAGGATGGAAAAACCAAGTGCCAGACTGACAAGACAGCTATGCAGTACACCTGGGAACAACCATTCCAGACTGGAGCAGAAGGACTGATGGGGAAAACTGGATGGAGACACATTTTATAGAGCTGAAGGTACAGGAAAACCTGTTTGGAAATAGAAAGCCATGTATCTGAAAACAAAAAACAAATAATCTAAAATATTGTTCAGTAAAGAAGATTTAATAATATTATTTGGCTCATCAGTGAATAAAGTTTTCATAGTAAAACAAAAACACTGACTATAGACTGAAAAAAATTTGCTAAATCTCTGTTGGGATTAAAAGGTAAGAGGAAGTGTGTTTTAGAGGAAAATGAAATAGCTAAATCCTGGCTTTCATAGTAAAAATATCTACTATGAAAAATGTAAAAAAGTAGAATTGTAATTATGTTATTTACAAACATAGAGATAAATACCAGAAAAAGGTGCTAAAAGAGTAGAAAGTGAATGGGAAGCAGGAATGTGGGGTGAAGAGGGGTGGGTAAGGGACTTTGTGATAAAGGCATTGTAGTACTATTTAATTTTTTTCAGCTATATAAGAAAACTGTGCAATAGGATCAATAAGAACAAAACTTGAGTAGGAGGTTGGATCATTATATTTCCAAGCTCCTCCTGGGTTGTTATATAAAACAAACATGTATTATCTATTTTGAGCCACTGTGTTAGGCGGTTTCTTACGCATCATTTCAATCCTAATGACAAGCCTATCTTGGTCTCTACTTCCTGGATAAAGAACTCAGGCTCAGAGTGCCAAAGCCTTGCCCAAGGTCAGAGGACTAGCAAAGCCAGACCCTACCGTAAGCCTTTTTCATCCTGAGTTTCATGTTCCTACCATATTAGTATCATTTAATTATATAAGGAAGTTTGATTTTAAGACGTCATTATGGACCACCATATTTCTTCAAGCCTTCCTTCAAGGTAGGCACCTCGATGATGACTTTAATCCTTCTTTCGGTAGAATTAATAAAGAAAGAAGAAAAAAGGGGAAAGCAAGGTCTGAAAAGATTTTTTCTTTCCAGACTTCATTACCCATATTATTTCATCATCTTGTGTCTTAAAGGTTTGAAAGACTACATTTAGAAATTAACTATTCATGAGGATAAAGAATCTACTTTTTTAGGTAATAGAGTAGTATACACTACCAAAAGTGGAATGAGTTAATAATATTAAATATCTTTCAGAGAAAGAAGCCCCTAATATAGTCAGAACATTAAATTAGTCATCTACAAATTGGTGAGAATATCTATAATAAGGTAATTCCCCTAGATCAGTACTTTTTTCCTTTATATTAATGGGAGTCGGACCTTGAATTATGAGATTAAAAATAAAGCCATTTAATTATTTTCTGGCAAATATGTTTGTTATTACTGAGGCTGTGCCAATTTTTAATTTTTAATAATTATCTTGAAAGAAGTACTGTGGTTCAATTCAATTCAATTTTGGTTAATTCAATCTTTTATGCTCTTCAAATGAAAAAAAAAATCCCAAATTAATACATTGCTCCTTCTTTTTTAGATTCAAGCTTTGTGTTTGCCTGTTTGACTTAAAAAAAAAAAGGATCAATGAATTAGCCAATCAGCAAACATTTATGTAAAACAATCATTTTCATGGATGGTTAAAACCAATTCTAAGAGAATCTATTTCTGCGTTAGGTCAAGAGTTTCCAATTAAAGAGCCTATTCTAATTCTTAATCAATACCAAGATGCAAGTGGTTAAAACCGGTAATTTTTATTCCAACCATAGTGTGTGGTGGAATAGAAAATAACTTGAATGAAAAAAGAATACTGTAAGTTCTTTTTTTCCAGGTTCTTGTTACTTACTTTAACATGTCTAGGAAAGTCCCTTTCATGTATGACTAAATATGCTCATAAATAAAAGTGGGAAAATACCATACACTGTAACTACTTACAAAGTTCTTAGAATGCTGCAACATGATATGGCATTTTAAATAAGCACAAAGCACCATATTCTGGTAAAGAGGCAATATTTATGATCTATTTCCTCAAAAAACAGCCTCCTGAACTAGACTGCTTTTACAATATCTAGGTGTGAATACTGCTCAAGACAGTAACAACACTTATACTAATGAAACTACTCACCCATAGGTCCTCCAAATTGCAAGGGCTACATAATCATGTCGTGAAGATTTGCTTGGTGAGATTACATGGACCATGCCAGGGGCTTGGGTCAAAGAATTAGTTATGTTACAAGGAATCTTGGGCAAGTAATTGAAATACTCCTAGTCCAAATTTCTCAGCCATAAAAAGGAAGCCTTGTTTGCTTCATAGGGCTTTTGTTAGGTTCAAATGAATAAATAATATGAATGGCTACTGTACAGAAGCTCTTTTAGAACCAGTTAAATACCAGAAAAATGTTATGATATTACTACTAACACAAATAATAATAGAATAATATAAATATCAAGATGCCCTGTGGTGACCACCAAGGGATCATGGAATACTATAGATATTTTTAGAAGTGTCTTGATGACCTTGGGATTGAAAATGCAACTCTTATATCTGAATCAGTTAGGGCCCTATACTCTAATTTATCGAAAAAGGAAAACCAATTCATGCAGCTAGAGTCACATTACTATGTTAGCAAAGTACCTTCCTCCCCAAATCCCACATGTGGTCAGATTTAAGGGCTAATGGTAATTAAAGATTGACACAGAGTGAATAAGATTAATATCAGAAAAGGATTACATCAAAAAAGATTTACATCAAAGGATTCTTTCTCTTTTCTCCCAAAGAAGGCCTGGGACACAAAAGAAGTCTTATGCAAAACATTCTAAGCCTCTCAGTTATTTTAAAAGAAGTTGAAAAATATGATGAGGTAAGCACAATGTTTTTCTACTGGAAAGTACCATAAGTTAGAATACAGTAAGGCTTTACTCCACATATAAGAACTAGTACTATATATTGGAGGGCAAATTGGGCGATGGATGTACAGGAACTTGGAAGTCTCATCTGAAACAGGTAAAGGAGAGCAGTCACAGTAGATAGAATGAATAGGTGTCCATAAGCCGTCTCAACAAATGTCAATACCAATACCTGCTCCTTGTTGCGCTACAAAGATGCAAATTTTCTCATATGGTATTATTGCACAAATGCAGCAAAAGCATGTCTATGTTTACAGGTAAACAGTCATTTATCTATGATGTATGGTCATAGAAAACACACACACACACACACACACACACATTAAACAGGAATCTAAAACAAAAATAAAAAATAAGAGATGCAGAAAACTATGATAAAAAGTCTATTTTGCTTTACAGTAGCTTAAAAGCTGGGAAGTAATTTCATGACAGATGTCATGTAATTTCATGTCCCTAATTTACAAGTGAGGAAAGAGTATGTTCTACAGAATCACAGCACCAAAATGGAAAAGGACTTTAGAGATCAAGGAGCCCAGTAAGGTGCAGGGACCTGGGATTTTTCCTTTCAGAGTTGTTTTGAGGCTCAATGCAAAGTCTGTACAAACACTTGGAAAATTTTACATAAACAAAAGGAAACATTTTCAGTAAGGTTTCCAGTGACAGTGCCAACTATTAGCAGAGGCCAGCTTAGGACTCAGCCAGGATTAGCCCTGGCCTATGGTGGTGAATAGATACCTGAGCCAGAGAGACCATGGGACATCACATGAGTTTTCTGGGACTGTACCATTCTGGTTTGCTATATTCAGTATTTGCATCTCATCAAACATTTCTTTATAAATAAAGATCTATGTCTTTGGTACAAGGGCTAAGGATACTGTCATCACTTTTCATCCATTTATTTATTCAACAAATGTTCCTTGAGCAACTTACCACATACTAGGCACTGCTTTAGGCACTTGGTTGTACAATATTGACCAAAAGAACATTGAACATAAGAATAAAACTACAAGGTTATATGCAACTGAGAATTCTGTAAAGAATAGAAAATGTAGCCATGGGCCTCTCTAGATCATGGGCCTGTATCTCTTTGGGCTGTCATGTAGAATTGTTACAATATTACTATTATTTATATAGCACTTGAAAGTTTGCTAACTTAAATATTAGTAGTCCCATGACAATACTACTTCTTACAATAGATCTTCTTGAAGGTCTGTGTCTTCAAGAAGCTTACAACTTAGTGCCACACTGGTTTAAACACTCAAACCCTGCCACTAAGTCTGTGCATCTGAAATGAGATAAAGAACATACGTTCTGAAGTCAGACAATGTTGGTCTGTGTGCTGGCTCTACCACATACTAGGGCAAGGACTTAGGAAGCCTCTATTTCCTCATGAGCCCAGGGAAGATGACAGTAGTTCCTATCTCTCAGGTGTAAACAAACAGACTACAGAAAATTCCCAGTATTTATGAGTAAAGAGAATTTTTTAGACAATTTTCTACTTCATTTATATATATTATGTTTGAATATATGTTGTATATTCTAATATTTATTATATATATTTTTAAAACTACATATTTGTAGATGAAATTAGATTTCTGAAATAGTTCTAAAATAACACACAGGGAAGAGAGTGAGGAGTAGAGACAAGAAACAAGATGGCCATGAGTTGGTAACACTGAAGCTGGGTGACGGGTATATAGGGGCTTATTGAATATTAATCTCTATACTTCTGTGTATGTTTAAATTATGCTAACCTTTATGCTTCTAAAAAAACACAATTTTTAATAAATTTTATTGTACTACAAGCTATTTTGAAGGAACTTGCACTGAGGATATAGTTTATAGACAGAGTAGGACCTCAGAAAGCTAAATTATATTTATAATTTACAAAAAAAGACCACAGACTATCCCTCAAAATACCCCAGACACTAAAGGGTTAATCTCATAAAGACCACATCTGGAAGAGATAGCAAATTTGACTACAGATGGCAAAAGTATTAGATAACCTTAAATTAGCAATGAGGCGATAAACAGGAGAGTGACTCCAGTGAAATATCATCACATGGGGAAACATTCCCTCTTATAAAATGCATTCGTTACAGGTCAAATGGGCCAGATAGCAGGTGGTTTAAAGGATCAAACAGGAACTAAAAAAATATAATTGATGGGTCACAAGAAAGATCGTTAGAGATTAAGAATACTTTTGGAAAAAAGGATGAGATGAAAGTTGACCTCTAGTAAAAGAGATAGAAATGAGAACAGTAAGAATTCATAAAGAGGTTTAGGGTGGTATCTTCTGTTTTGTGTGAGTTGCTGCTAATGTTTTTGCCATGTAAGGTGTCTACACAGAGGCTGATTTGGGGCATGTTAATTTCTATCTTCCTGTCATGGCTTTGTAGAGTAGGCTACACAGGATAGCTCTACAGTCTAGTGATAAGTGGTGATTTAATCTTACAAATTTATTTAGCTTAATTGATCACTAAAAGGCTAAAATCCTTCAAAATATCTTGAGGTCTGGATGAACTTTCTATTTCAACTACACATATTGATTACATGAAATAGATGGCTGCCATATCTTCAACTTCTTTTAAGAGATAGTCACAGAAAATAAAGAATTGGATGCTAGAAGACAAAAAATTAAAAAATGAATGTGCATGAATTATTATACAAAAAGTATTAATCAATTTGTGAATGGATAGAGACAATGAGTACTTTCAATAACAAAAATAAGAAAAAAAATACAAAGCTGTTTAATAAGAAGTGATGTTTGTTGTGTAGTAAGATATTTTAACATTTATTAATAAAAGCCTAACATGTTTATTGTATATCACTCACTCTTGGAGTGGATTAGGCAGATTTTAATTAAAAGATTACCACTAACAAATAATGATGAGATCTGTAGGAACTAATGTCTAACTGGGAGATCTGCCTTAGTAAATCCAGTTTCTCTAGTTTATATGTTTTCTACATGACAGAGCAGTGTAGAGAACTGCCCACCACCACAGAGCATTTTAGAGCTAAGCAAACCTTCTGACCAATCTTTCTGACAGGTGAGAAAACCGAGGTGCACGAAGGATAGTGAATACCAGGGTGGAAACTAGACCTTGATTTTCCAACAATTCCTTATGGAGATCTTTCACTATAATGGACAGTTGCTCCAAAAAGCTCCAGAATCTTGGAGTAAAAGCTCAACAAAATCTAGGCGGAGTTTTGAAAAGGATATTGTTTTCCCGGAGGTAACTTCTGAGAAAAGTTATAAAATCTGTAGGTCGATGTCTCCAACTGGGAGAAGGAACTGATTGTGTTTAGTGAAGGGAAGAAGCAGAATATTCTAATGGGTTGTAAAATTAAACAAACAATGGCTTCTAAATTATGCTAATAACCTAGAAGAAAGTCCTCTATTTCTGTGGACTAGCTAACTGGCCCTTAATAGCATCTCTTATGAAGGTCAAGGAAGGTCAGACTGGTAAATTATAGCAAGGCTCAAGCTGTCTAAGCGGTTATCATTAAACCACAGATAATTAATAGTTCAAGACAAAATAACTCCAAGCTTTAACCCCAGTTTCTAGAGCTTTGCTAGCTCTGTGGATACCGCTGCTTGAATAAGATCTCTGACAAGTGCTACATATGGAGTGACTCATTAGAACAGTCTTTATTTTGGTATTGTATTTTGGTATTGTAGTGATCTAAATTCTCAATAAGCAGATCACAATACATTTAAAAGTAAAAGTTTTTGAAAGTGTACTTGTGTTTTTTTTTTTTCTCTATTTCTACCAATTTGAAAGTGGCCTGAGGATAGTAGAAGATTCTGATAAAATTTGAACTGAACAAGTCTCTTAAATTCAAACCCTTACTGTGAGTGAAGGTGGTCCAAATGGCTTTGGGAAATGTGTGCCTAATTGGCAAGCATGTAATCAATATGGAGCTCAGATGACAGAAATAAATGTACTATCTCTCTATAGAAAACAATCAGTGAAAAGAACTGAAGCCAATGCCAGAGCCTGGATGAAATGTTCACAGAACATGAAATTTGTTGCTAGAGGGAGAAAGGAGCATGGAAGATAATGGGAAAGGACTGAAAGATATAAGTGAAACTGGAATGGAAAAGAGGGCAAATAAAATTGGAAGAGGGAAAGAGATTTCATATTATTAGATAATACAGACTACCTTCACTGATTATAAACCTGTTGCCACATTTTGTTGTAGCTTTTAAAGACGACTTGTCATTGCCGGAGGTAATTTTATAGTTATTGTTTATTTATTAAAACAGGGTTTTTCAGGCAAATATGATCATATTCTTTAATGGATCCTCACTTCCAAAAGGTTTGTGTCCACAGCATTCACAGCCATTTTCCATCCTTTTCCTTACTCATTTCTTAATATATTTCACCTTCTCACCTCACACTTGAGCCACAGAACTACTTCCCAAACCTTAAACCACTTATGCTGGCTCATGCTCCTTGGTTTTTCTTGTATTATTCCCTCTGTCCAAACTGCCCTTTCCACGCCGCCCCACCCCCCACCCCGCCCCTGCCTTCCCCTTACAAGTCTGCTGTCTTACAAAATTCAACTGAATCATTATCTTTTCATTTGGAGGACATCTATGAAGGTTTTCTTTACCTACACCTCAGGGAGAAGTGGCCACTCCTTTGTATTCTAATGCACCCCATAGATGCTTGAACCATATTAATGATTCCACTTTATGGCACATGCTTAATTGTGTGTTTAGCACTACTAGACTGTGAACTCCTCTGGTTAAGAATCCTCTCTGGTTTATCAACATAGAAATAATTCTTAGCATTGTGCTTATATAGAGAAGTCGCTCAATGTTTGAAGAATGAATGAATGAATGAATGAATGAATGAATCAAGCAACCACTGGATAAATGTAGATTTGAAGAGACTGGTTTATTGATGCTACTGTAGCATTATAATTGCTTAAAAATATCTATTAAGAATATAAGAATAAGAACTGCATAAATTCTCATTATCCTTTTCTTGCCTGGACAGAAAAAATACTTCAGAGAATCTCAGAATTGGAAGGGCACTTAATAATAAGCTTATCAAAAAAAGAAAAATCACATTCTGAGTGTGGGAATTATAACTTTAATAACATAGATATAAGCAAACTTATTAAAGGTCAAAAAAAAATCTCTAGAAAACCAAATGACTACGGTACAAATGTGGGTCATGGTTTAAGGACTTCTTGCAGAGAGTAAGAAAATAAAAATAAAAGTAATAAAATTTGGAGCTGAAGAGAAAAAAAAAGGGATAATGGAAGAAAACAAATAGACCAGAGCATTATAGAAATAAGTTATTAAAATTAAAAGATAATCAAGTAATTAAATACTTTACCTCGAATGGCATATTCTATACATATAGAACAAAACTGGGAAGTATCCACAAATATCTTTTAACAAGAATTTCTAGTCTTTTCCCACCACAAATGGTTCGACCTTTCCAAATACACTCTTCATTTTTCTTCTAGCCAAAGTTACTGCACAACCTGGCTGTAGGGCAAGACTTCTGATTCTGCCCTAAATCATGGTGATGGTCCAGACTGATAGCACTAACAATGAGATGAGAAAGGTCAGCCTAGAGGAAGAATCTGTGTCTGGCCTCCCAGGCAGGCAGTCACAACACTTTCATAAAGGTGATATTTTCCTTCCCAGTCAGAGACACTATGAACGGCTTACATCTTTGAGGTTTCTAAAGAGCTTTCAAAACTATTTTCTATATTTTCAGTGGGACAAAAAGGGCAACCTTTCTCCTCAATCTGTTTTCAACAGAAATCACTAATTGGTTTGCCTTAACACTGTCCTTTGGTTCAGTGCTATTTATATGCTGCCTTGTTCCAGAAGAAACAGGGTAGCCTAAAATAAAAGTGTCATAAAAAAAAAGAAATAAATGTGGGGTTGTAAAATGTAAAATCAAAGATTAGGTGAAAATGCATAATAACCTACAAAATTGTTATGGATATGGCTATGACAACAAAATTAAAACCAAAGGATACACCCTTGATCATTGAGCTCAGAGGGCAGAGTAGATTAATAGCCCCATAAGCATTTCCATGTAATATGGAGTCAGTCTTTGGTGGGGGGCGGGAGGGGAGGTGGAAAAACCCTTGGAAATCTCTAAACACTGACAAGTAATAAGAAGAGCAAGATAGAGGACTTTTGGAAACATGGTTGAGTGAGAGACATCCCCAGATTTCTCCCCTTGAAACAACAATAAGCTGAACATCTAAAACTCAACAAAAAACATCCAAACTGCACTGCGTGGGATCTGCGCATAAGAGCTACCACAGGTCAGAACCCTGGGTGTAAGGTGGTGGACTGGGAGTAATAAAGAAGCTGCCTCTCAAAGCCTCCGGAGCTTCCTGCAGGAGGAGGGGGAGGGGAGAAGGAGCAGCGAGTTCCTGCGGCAAGTTCCCTGAACATTCCTGCTTGGGATAGCTGCAGCTGCAGGGCCCAGTCATCAGGGCAGAAAGCAGAGAAGCTGGACAGGACCACAGAGGAACAACAGCTGACTTTTGCCAGCTGAGGTTGCAAAACCAAGACTGAGCCGCAGCCCCAAATCCCCAATCTGGAGGGCCCCTCTCCCCATATCCTCTGAGATGGATCACTGCGGAGCCCCAGGGGAATCTGAGCAAATGCTGCCAAGACTGTCGCTGACATTGACAGGGACTGAAACTGAGGGTAGCAAGCATGATTAAATATCTACAAGAAAATTTAAAAAGCGTTATTAAGACTTTATATAAAGCAGGGATCCAAGAGGCTTAGACGCCACCTATTGGAAACCAAAAGAAAAGTGCCTTCTTTGCAACGGGCTAAAGAGAGACCTTTATATAATAAATCTCTCTGGAAAAATAGCAGAATACACTTCCATTAATGCTCAGGCAGAGAAATAGTCCATTAAACACCATGAACAACCAAAGTGACAAGGCATCTCAGAAAGAGAAAAATCTCCAGAAAATAAGCTTACAGACATGGAAATATGCAGCTTAAATGACAGAGAATTGAGGATGGTACTTCAGAAAAAACTCAGTGAGATCCAAGACAACTCAAATTAACAATTTCAGAAATTGAAAAACTAGATGAGCAGAGCAAGGAGATTGAAACCCTCAAAAAGGACCAAATAGAACTTCTGGAGATGAAGAACACACTGTAAGAGTTGAAAAATGAAACAGCAAGCTTGGGAAATAGAGTTGACTAAATGGAGGGAAGGATCAGTGATATCAAAGACAGAAATCTAGAAATAAATCAGAAGGAAGAAGAGAGAAACCAAAGAATGAAAAATAATGAAAGAGAAATTCAACACTAGCTGATACCATCAAGAGAGGAAACATAAGAATAATGGGCAATATCGAAGGCGAGGAAAAGGAGCAGGGACTAGAAAGCATTTTCACACAAATAGTGGACAAGAATTTCCCGAATCTAAGGAATGAACTGGAGCTTGGAATTCAAGAAGACAACAGAACACCCAATTATCTCAACCCAAAAAGCCCTTCACCAAGACACATTGTATTAAAATTATCAAAAATCAACAACAAAGAATTCTCAAGGCAGCCAGGGAGAAAAAATGGTAACTTATAAAGGTAAACCCATTAGATTATCCTTGAACTTCTCAGCGTAAACCTTACAAGCCAGAAAGGAATGGAATCAAATATTTAAACTATTAAGTGAAAGGAACTACCAGCTTAGAATAATGTATCCTTTAGATCTCCTTTAGATATGAAGGAGAAATTAAGACTTTTCCAGACATACAAAAATTGAGGGAATTCTCCACTATGAGGCCTGCACTATAGGAAATACTGAAAGGGGTCAGTTCACTTAAAACAAAATGATAAAAAAACAAAAACAAAAACATAATTCGGAGTACAGTGACTATCAGGCATATAGGAGCAAAGGAGTGCAACCCTTATTAAGAACTGGGCATTATAAGCTTAAATAATAAGAAGAGATAGTAATGAACGTTCAGCATACATAGGGACAAACTGAGATAACAATGACTGAAAAGGGGGAGATTCAAAGATCCACATTTGCAAAGGGGAATGGAGATAAGGCATGCACAAAAGAAAATGGACAACTGTATATAAATAACTATCCTTTACATATTCATAATGGTAACCACACGCAAAAGGTTTAGAACCATTGTATGTAACATAAAACAAGAAGGATCAGAGGGAAAACCCACAAAAGCCAACCAAAATAAAGAAAACAGAAGCACAAGGACAAGGAAGAAATGGCAACACCGAGCTACCAGAAAGCAAAAGATAAAATGGCTATAAGAAGACTTCATATTTCAATAATCACCCTAAATATAAATGGATTGAACTCACCAATAAAAAGTCACAGAGTTGCAGAATGGATTAAAAAACAAAATCCAACCATATGCTGCCTTCAGGAGACATGTCTCAGCTCCAAAGACAAATATAGATTCAAAGTGAAAGGGTGGAAAATGATATTTCAAGCAAATGGCATTCAGAGAAAAGCGAAAGTAGCGGTACTAATATCAGATGAAATAGACTTCAAAATAAAAAAGGTAAAAAAAGATACTGAGGGACATTTCATAATGATAAAGGGAATCATGCACCAAGAAGATATAACACTTATTAATATCTATGCTCCCAATCATGGAGCCCCGAAATATGTAAAGCAATTACTAACAGAACTAAAGGGAGAAATAGACCAAAACATTATCATAGTAGGGGACCTAAATACCCCACTGTTGGATAGGAACAGATTATCCAAACAGAAAATCAGTAAGGAAATAACAACCTTAAACGACACAGTAGACCAACTGGACATAATTGATATTTACAGAGCCTTCCATCCCAAAACAGCTGCTTATACACATTCTTCTCTAGTGCACATGGAACATTCTCAAGAATCGACCACATACTGGGACACAGATAGCTTCAACAAATATAAGAGGGTTGAAATAATAACAACCATATTCTCTGATCACAATGCTTTGAAACTAGAGATCAACTGCAGAAAGAAATCAGGAAGAACCACAAATACATGGATTTAAACAACATACTACCGAAGAATAATTGGGTCAAGAGAGACATAGAAACAAATGATAATGATAGTACAACATATGGAAACTTTTGGGACACTGCAAAAGCAGTCATAAGAGGAAAGTTTGTATCATTACAGGCCTATCTCCAAAAACAAGAACGAGCCCAAATAAACAACCTAACACTTCATCTTAAAAAACTAGAAAAGGAAGAACAAATGAAGCGTAAAGTCAGCAGAAGGAAAGAAATCATCAAAATTAGAGCAGAAATAAATGTAATTGAAAACAAACAAACAAACAAAAACAATAGAAAAAATAAATGCAACGAAGAGCTAGTTCTTTGAGAAGGTTAATAAAATTGACAAACCTCTGGCTAGACTCACTAAAAGAAAAAAGAGAAAGGACACAAATAAACAAAATCAGGGAAGAGAGGAAATTATGACTGACATCGCAGAGATAGAAAAGATCATACAAGAATACTATGAAAAAGTATATAACACCAAATTTAATAACCTAGAAGATATGGACCAGTACTTAGAAAAATACAACCTTTCTAAACTGAATCAAGAACTGGAAAATTTAAATAGCAGTAGGGAAATTGAAACAATCATCAAAAACCTACCAAAAAGTAGAAGTCCAGGACCAGATGACTTCACCAACGAATTCTATCAAACATTCAAAGAAGATTTAATACCTATTCTCCTCAAACTCTTCCAAAAAATCTAAGAGGAAGCAATACTTCCCAACTCATTTTACGAGGCCAATATTACCCTGATACCAAAACATGATAAAGGTAACACACACACACAAAAAAACTACAGAACAATTTCTCTCATGAACACAGATGCAAAAATACTAAATAAGATATTAGTGAACTGAATACAGCAACATATTAAAAAGTATACATCACAATCAAGTGGGCTTCATCCCAAAGATACAGGGATGGTTCAACATATGCAAATCAATTAATGTGATACACCACATAAACAAATTAAAAAATAAGAATCATATGATCATATCAATAGATGCAGAAAAAGCCTTTGACAAGATACAACATCCATTTATGATCAAAACACTTAACAAAATTAGTATAGAAGGAAAGTACCTAAACATAATAAAGGCCATCTATGACAAACCCTCAGCCAACATTATGCTTAATGTTGAAAAACTAAAAACCTTCCCTCTAAGATTAGGAATAAGGCAAGACTTTCCACTATCACCACTATTATTCAATATAACATTTGAGGTCCTAGTGAGTGCAATCAGACAAGAGAAAGATATAAAAGGCATCAAAATAGGAAACGAAGAAGTCAAAATGTCACTATTTGCAGATGACATGATTCTCTATATAGAAAACTCTAAAGACTCCACAAGAACACTACTGGAAACAGTAAGCAAATACAGTAGTCTCTGGATACAAAATCAATGTTCAAAAATCCATAGCTTTCCTATACTTTAATAATGAAGTGTCAGAAAAAGAAGTGGAAAAAATAATTCCTTTTGCAATTGCAATAAAAAGAATAAAACACGTAGGAATAAATTTAACAAAACAAGTGAAACACCTATGTAATGAAAACTATAAGACCTTATTAAAAAAAATCGAAGAAGATACAAAGAAATGGAAAGATATTCTTTGTTCTTGGAATGGAAGAATCAACATAGTTTAAATAGCCACATTACCTAAAGTATTATACAGATTTAATGCAATCCCTATTGAAATTTCATTGGCATTTTTAAAAGAAATGGAACAAAAAATCATCAGATTTGTATGGAAGCACAAAAGACCCCGAATTGTCAAAGTCATCCTGAGAAGAAAGAATGAGGCTGGAGGCATCACGCTGCCTGACTTCACATTACACTGCAAAGCAACAGTAATCAAAACAGCATGGTATTGGCAGCAAAACAAACACACGGATCAGTGGAACAGAATCAATTCCAGATGTAAACCCATATTTATATGGCAAATAATTTTCGATAAAGGAGCCCAAAACATACAGTGGAGAGAGGAAAGCCTCTTCAATAAATGGTGCTGGGAAAATTGGAAAGGCACCTGCAGAAGAATGAAACTAGACTGTTTTCTGTCACCACACACCAAAATTAACTCAAAATGGATTAAGAACCTAAATATAAGACCTGAAACAATAAAATGCATAGAAGAAAACACACGAACTAAACTCAAGGACCTTGGACTTAGAGAGGATTTTATGACTTTGACCTCAAAACCAGGGGAAGTAAAAGCTAAAATAAACGAATCGGCCTACATCAAACTAAAAAGCTTCTGCTCAGCAAAGGAAATCATCAGCAAGGTAAAGAGAGAACCATCCGAATGGGAAAATATATTTGCAAGCAACACCTCCGATAAGGGCCT
Source organism: Pteropus medius (assembly GCF_902729225.1). Taxonomy (NCBI): domain Eukaryota; kingdom Metazoa; phylum Chordata; class Mammalia; order Chiroptera; family Pteropodidae; genus Pteropus; species Pteropus medius. The sequence goes on from NW_024340692.1 coordinate 17,753,833, forward strand.
AATGTCCCAAATATACAAAGATCTCATACAACTCAATAATAACAAAAAAACTAATGATCCAACCAAAAAATGGGCAGAGGACTTGAAAAGGCACTTCTCCTTAGGGACACACAGATGGCCAACAAATATATGAAAAGATGCTCAACATCACTAGCTATTAGGGAAATGCAAATTAAAACCACAATGAGATACCATTTCACACCTGTTAGAACTATAATCAACAGGACAAGTAATAACAAATTTTGGAGAGTATACGGAGATAAAGGAACCCTCATACGCTGCTGGTGGGACTGCAAATTGGTGCAGCCACTATGGAAAACAGTAAGGAATTCCTCAAAAATCTAAGAATTGATCTACCATATGATCTAGAAATTCCTCTACTGGGTATTTACCCCAAAGACTTGAAAACTCATATCCAAAAAGATATTTACACACCGATGTTCATAGCAGCATTATTTATAGTGGCCAAGACATGGAAGCAACTGAAATGTCCTATGATAGATGACTGGCTAAAGAAGCTGTGATCCATATATACGATGGAATATTACTCAGCCATAAGAAGAGACGAAATACTGCCGTTTGTGACAACATGTATGGACCCCGAGATAATCATGCTAAGCGAAATAAGCCAGACAGAAAAAGTTGAAAATCACATGATATCACTTATACGTGGAATATAAACCTAAAAGCAACATAAGAGCAGGACAAACAAACAGAGAGACTCATGGACATAGACTATAGGCTAGTGGTTGCTAGTGGGGTGGTGGAGGAGGGGTGAGGTAGACGGGGTAAAGGGGGTCAAATATAGATTTTAGGGGGAGGGTGAAGTGGGTAAAGGGGATCAAATATATGGTAGCTGAAGGAAACTAGACTTTGGGTGATAAACACACAGTAGAATATACAGATGTCAAATGATAATGTACACCTGAAAATTATATAATTGTATTAACCAGTGTTACCCAATAAACTTAATTAAAAATTGAACAAAAAAAAAAAAAAGAAGGGCAGGACAATCTGAAGGCATATTTCTAATATGATGGCTTATTTTGTGTGAGCGAAATTATCAAGGTGTAACATTCAACTTTTTTTTTCTTAACAAGGTAGATTGAATATGACTTTGGTAAGCAACATGATAGACGTGTTCATGGTGGTAAAACATTTTATGGAATTTGAAATATACCATGGAGAGAATACTCAGAAATTTTATTTTATATTCAGAAATACATTTAAATAGATTTCCGAATAAATTGCAAATAAAGTCTACAGCTGCGCTACCCTGAACAAGCCCGATTCTGTCTGATCTCAGAAGCTAAGCAGGGCCGGGCCTGGTTAGTACTTGGATGGGAGACCACCTAGGAAGACTGGGTGCTGTAGTGATTAAAAATAAATAAAATAAATAAGGGATTGTAAGCTGACAAGGTCCTTGCAATCTGTGAGGTCAACCGAGGGTTGCCTCACCTAAAAAAAAAAACCTGCAAATAAAGTTTAAGCATTTAAAATGAAAAAATTAGTTGTTTATAATACAAGAAGGGCAGCAATATGTAGACCTGTGGATGATTGTTAGATTTTGACAATTTAAAGCTTTTGAAGCATTAAATTTTTGATATTACCTAACGGCACAAGAAAATAGAGAGAAGGTAAATTTTATTTGTTTTCAAGTTGTTAATTTCTTAGTTATTAATAATTGACTAATGATCCTAGAGGACAATTTATGATATATGATTGCATGAGAGCACATATGTGAAAGTCCTTCATAAACTTTATACCAGCTGATGATGCTCATCATTGTCATGCTTTGACTCAACGTTACGTATTGTGCTTATTGTACAATTGGGCTATGACACCTGCAGCCATGCAAGGCAAGCATTATACATTGACATTCCTGTTCTTTGGTATTTGGGGGTAGGGTTACATAAAATGTAGGGGTAAACACTGAATATTTAGTTAGCAACACACAGAAATGGTTACTTAGTTCTTTTTTCCCAAGTCTGCTTCTCCCCAACATGTCTAGCTGATAAGGAACCAAGTTTATCACCTTGCCAGAAAATGACACATAGCAAAGGGAGGATCAGAGAAGTCCAAGGAGCAAATGAGCATAATCTTGCAAGGTTGGTCATGGCTTCTGCCCCAGTTCAGGCGTGCCCATTCATTTATTCACACCACATACTCAGCAAAGCTGTGGTTACACTTGACCTCCTCACACTAGAGATCTGGGATGACTCCTTTCCTTAGTACCTGACACTGTACATATTCAATAAATGCCGACAACTGAATGGGAACTTGTTCAGATTTTTTTTTGTTACTCTAAAGACCACTTATTTTAATCTGAAGGAGGATATAGGAGAATTGAAATTTCAGATTTTGCATAAGAGACAAAAATTTATTACATCTGTGTAAGACAAATTAGAGTCAGTTCAGTTTTCATTCCAATATTTCACCTATTATTTGAATAAGAATCATGCCAACTGTGAGCAAAACACAGGCAGTTTACTCATTGATTCAGTTTTCGGGGACATATTCATCTCCAGGCACTGCAGTAGGTGCTGGGGCTCCCTGTTGAATAACTCACAGTGCCTGATTCCTAGTGTATCCTGAATGAGTGAGTGAATAAATGAATGAATGAATGACCTGTGACTTGTGCATAGTAATGTTTCAGGGGAAGAGAAAGTTGTTGGCTTGAATCTTATTAGGATACAGGTCACAGAACCTATTGAAAGAGCTCACTGTTTGTGTCATAAACAGCAGAGCGACATAACCTTGCTCCTGTGTCCTGTGTGCAGTCTGGTGCAGAGGTTGCCCCAAGCACGTAAGATTCCATAATACAAGGCATAATGTGTTCTGCTGTAAATGTGAAAGAGGGGGCAGAATGAATGGGAGATGTGAAGATGTTATCCCCATAGCTGGCTAGGGGAAAATTACAGCCGGAACTCTTTCCCAGGAAGGAATTCAGAAACCAAATCCACTACAAAAGAAAGATGACTGTGTTGGTTAGTACCTCACTGTCCTTTCCTGTGTTGAAATGTTAGCATTTTCAGATATAATGGATCTTTTTTCCAGGTCATGAAGCACAGACAATGTGCTGGAGGCCTGGACAAAGTTGGCCCATCAGCAGGGCTTTACACTTAAAACAAAGATCTGAACTTTTCTGGCTGTTTGAATGGGACTTGAGGCATTAATACGCAGCAAAATGACTGACAAGTTTGGTTGTGGGGATTAGCTCTGTTGTATGGAAATGCCACGTTGGCATTCCTATACTAACATTCTGGATCTCTTAAAGTGTGAACGGTGGCTTCCACCTGACTCTCTAAAGAGATAATTTCCCTCAGTGTACTCTGTTAAAAGTGTACTTGGGGTACTACTAAAAAAATAAAAATAATTGGAAAAAAAGAAAAGGATCCCAATTAGGCATCAACATACTTTTTTTTCCTTAACAAGGAAAATGAAAGATAAAAAAAATTTGCTTTTTGTTGAGTTTACCATAAAGTAAAAAAGAAAAATGTCGAATATAAATATATTTATATATCGTTATAATATACATATCACTAAATATATATCACTAAATATATATCATTAAATATATATATCACTGAATATATGACTAAGGAGTGATTTAAGGTAAATTTTACCCATAGAATATTGTTTAACTTTATTAGCTAGAACTATTATACAATAAGGGTAAGGATCTAATTTTCCATAGTTTCTATTTTTTGCTTATTTCTGTAATTAATTAAAAAAAAATTAATGTTATCACTTTTCTGGTAAACCAGACTATCAAAAATACTACCCCAAGCCTTAGTATTTGTTGACTGAATACTTGCCTGATAAGAAAAACTAAAAAAGTTTTCTGAGAAGTTACTGCTTTCTAATCAAAGAAGTACAACTTAGGTGCTCATTTAGGACCCACTTTCTCTAATTCACCACCTTTATCAACAAGTGTGAGAAATAATGTGGTTTCCAAGAGCCCAGCAGATTGAAACAGCCCATGGAAGAGTGTGAAGGAGGAAGAAGAATAAGAAGGAACTCAGAGGCAGATAAGAAGTATAAATTAACCTCAGAAAGCAGAGCAACCTGGTTCTGCCTAGGGATGAGGTAAATGACCAACATATATTAATGGGCCTGAAGCAGCACTGACTTTCAGTGCAACATGTCAGAAAATGACACAGCCCTCAAGGAAAGGCTAAAATTGGGTTTTGTAGACTCAGTTTGAGAAGATAGGATAATCATTTGGAATATTTTCTCTTTAAAGGTATTGAAATAAAGTTTTGCTCATTTAAAGACTTTTAAAAGAGGAATTACAAGATAGTCCTTTCATTGACAATTGGCTCCGTTTGACATTAACAAAACCTGAAAGGAGCTTTTCTAAATGTTTTGTTTATATCCCAGAATTTAAATTTTTCTTATGACTGGGGAAGCTTTCCTTGTAATAATCCCTGAATCTCATAACATCTGCTTTATTCATGGTGTGGTTCAATAAAGTAGGTAAGTAAAAACTCAACTGTTTTGGCAGGTTTCAAGATACCCTGGGGAGATGCCAGTAATCCTGAAAAGCCAACTTGAGAGCATCAATAACAGATATAGCTTCTGTCAATCATTAATTATCCATTTTCCTACACCAGAATTTCTAAGCCTACAAATATAATGTAGGTCATACTCTTGAGTATTATTTCCAAATCTATACCATTTATAGCATTAATTCCTACAAGATATTGCTTGAAAGAGTTCTAAATTTAAGTATGTTTGAGATTGCAGCACACTGTAATCTCTGGAGATACACAATACACACTAACATATTAAAAAGGGTAAGTGCTGCAGCAAAGAAAGGTGTTTAGCTTTGTTTAAAGCAACATTTCCAAAACTAATTAAAAGTTTCTCTCTACTTTGTTTAGAGATCAGTAGCAACTATTAACATTTTGCAGATGATACCAAAGTGCCTATATTAGAATTTTTAGTCATTAAAACCAACTGAGGGGAATGGCCTCCATTTAGTTGTAATTACACCATTTTCTCTCAATAAAGTATATTTAATTACTCTGAAGAGTAACATACCACTGTGCAAATAGAACAATAAGATTTATAGCTATAAATAGAAGCAAAACCACTCTGTAAATATCTGGAAATTAGGAATGCAATGAATAACCATTTATCATCTCTATGACTAATGATATGTCCAACTGATGATCAATACACAGACATTGCATTCTTCCTACATGTCTATGACCTGGGTTGTGATTAGGAATTCATTTCTTGTTTGAGAATGCTCTGATTTCTCTAGTCACAAACAAACAATAACAGCTCACAGGGAGACAGAGTAAAATTATGACTTTATTCTTCCTTCATAACAAATAATCACACCCCTCTTTTTTTTGCTGAATGTTTATTTCTATAATAACACTTACGAGAAGAGGTCTTGTGAATCAGCAGCTATTTTCTATTGTACACAAAGGATCCCAGGTAATAGCCAAGGATTTTAGAGTTTGCATTTATCACAAAAGAAAATGAGGAGGTATAAAAAAAAGAAAATCTTAACATGGGGATGGGACATGGATTTCCTTTTCTGCTATAAGCCTGTGAGAGAGGCCACCTGAATGATCTTTCCCTTGTCCTAGGCTCTGAGGTGGAGTGCTAAAATCAAAAGTAAGAAGGGCAGGTGACCTCTGATAGTTTAAATTAGTGCCATCCCTTTGTTAAGTTTCAGGGAAGTAAATGCAGAAGAGTTTTGGGAGTTTCTGGAAGTTTAGGGAAGAAGCCTCCAGGCTAACACCGAGATGGGAATTTTAAATTTCGTCAACGGTGGATAATAATGATGCTTTTTAAAAGCTCAGAAACAGAACAGGAAAGGTAGGGAAATTCTGAGATAAATAAAGATTTGAATTGGAGTAGGACATACCCAAGTGTATGAGAACTGTACAAATTTATCTTGAAATTTACATTACTTTATAGTATAGTTTATTAAAGAAAGTGTAATTTTACTTAATACAATCAATCTTTGTTAGTCATTGATTCCACATTTTTGAATTTACCTACCCACAATAATTTATTTGTAACACCAAAATCAATACACATTCATGGACATGTGTGGAGTGGCAAAAGATTTGAGTTGTCTGATTTGCATGTTCCCAGCTGAGGTCAAATAAGGTGATGCTTTGCCTTCTTGTTTCAGCTCTCACACTGCAAATTTTCAAGGTCTATTTAGTGCCATGTTTCTCATAGTTTTGTTTTTCTGATGATTTCTTTGTTCAAAATGAACCCCAAACATTATACATAAAAGTGCTGCCTAGTGGTCCTGAGTACAAAAAGGCTGTGATGTGCCTTATGAAGAAATACATATGTTAGATAAGGTTCATTCAGGCATAAGTTATACTACTTTTGTATGTGAGTTCAATGTTAATGAATCAGCAATGTATATTAAATGTCTTTAAACACAAATGCACATAAAACAAGTTTATGTGTTGATCAGTTAGTGAAAATTTTATGAGCAAAAGGTTATAGGAACCCAACCCTGTATTTCCCTTAGGAGCAATAATCCTATATTTGCTAATTTAGTGTTTGTGGTGACTTTATAGAACAGAATTATTGCAAATGACAAGAATCAATTATTTAATTAAGTAATTAATATTTAAATAGAGGGGTAGAGAGAGTATTACTTCAGAGGATTGCAAACTAGCTGGTTTCAGACTAATACTCCCACCAAGAACAACTATAGTAATTGAACAAAATATACATAAAATTTTTAAAGATATTAGAAAGCTATAAGGCTACAAGGCCTTGTGGGGCCAAGATCCAGGAAAAAAAAGGAAGCCCATAGAAGTGAGCATAGCAATACTAAAAGAAACTAAAGAAGACCTAAATATATAGATTCATGTATTGGAAGATCCAATTTTGTGGAAATGTCAGGTCTCTCCAAATTGGTCTGTATTCAATATAATTGCAATTAATATGTCAGGGCTTCAAATAATCAAGGTTGAAGAAGAAGAGTCAATTTAGAGTATTTACACAAGCATGAATGAATAATTCTTATAAAGCTACAGTAATTAAGACATGTGATATTGACTCAAGGGTAGATAAATAGACCAATGAAACAGAATACAGAGTCCAGAAACCGACCTGTACATGTATTAACACAATATATGGACAAAGGAACACTTTGGAACAGTAGATAAAGGATAAATGGTGCTGTGTTAATTGAAAACTCATATAGAAAAAAAAAAACTATCCCTATCTCACATAATCAAATAACAATCCCAGTTAGATTATAGCTGCGTATGTGAAATAAAGCCTCTAGAAGGGAGTAAAGTATCTTCGTATCTTTGGGGTAGGCATTTCTTAGGACACAAATGTATGAACCACAAGCAAAAAGGATTAATTCATTGTAGTACTTTAAAATGTGAACTTCTGTTAATCAAAAAACTCTATTATAAGAATTAAAAGGCAAGTCACATAATGGAAGAAGGTATTTGTAATACACATAACTAATTAAGAATTTGTACTCATGATATATACAAACCCCTTAAAATCAATAACCCAGGTTCCATAGACCTCAAGGGAAAGCCAGTGGGGTAATGAAGGGCAAAAATTCCCGGGCAGCAAAACTGAGGGAAATAGGAAAGAAAGGTAGGAAAGAAGGAAATACAAATACCTAGATACTCATAGCTTTATAAGAAAACATAGCTGATTGCTCAGTTTCCAGATAGGACATAGAGAGATATCTAGCTCAGAAAAGTATATGGAGAGGAGGGAAAGAGTAGAATTTGTATGCTGATTTCCATCTAGCTCCCGTCTCTCATTGTTATAATAGGGCATTAACTTGTTTACATTTCCCCGTTAAGATATCTGACCTTTCCAGGTAGCCCCTAAGGAAACTCTAGAAAGGTGATGGGAAAACCAGACCTTCTATAGTCTGGTAGGGTTGTACTTTGGTACCAGAACTGTAGTAGCTCCAGACAGTATTCATGGAGAAGGCCGTGCTTATTCTGGCGATCCCTAGGCATCCTGTGGTGTTAGGAAAGGAGACAACAGCATTGGCAGGTTGGGTTGTAAATTGAGCAAGTAGCTCAGGGCCCAAAAGCTAGTGGGTAAAAGGAGTGAATTAACTGCAGGGGGCATATCGATTGGTCCTAATACACAGTCAAATGGAAGAGTTGGGAAAGGACTTGATAATGTTCTTTGAAGATATCTAAATAGCCAATAAACATATTGAATGTATTCAACCTCCTTCATCATCGGGAAAATGAAAATTAAAACCACAATGGAATACTGGTACATTCCCACCCTAACTGCTAAATGGAAAAAAGACTAACAATATGAAGTGTTGATGATGATGTGAGAATGAAGCTCCTAAATGCTGGGTGGAAAGTAAACTGCAACAATTTTGAGCATAAATTGATATAATAACTTGGACTTTTCTACTAATGTTGAATATATATGCATACATAGAAATGCATATGTTCATCAAAAGACATATAGATGGATGTGGATAGTATCATTATTCATAATAGCCCCAAACTGGAAACAACCCAAATTTTTATTAATCGTAGAATAGATAAATCAACTGTGGCTCACATTATGGAACACTATACAGCAATAAAAAAGAGCAAACAACTACTACTACAGGCAACAACATGGGTGATTCTCACCAAAATAATGTTAAGCAAAATAAGTCATATGAAAAGAATACATGATAGCATTTATGTAAAGTTTTAAAAATAAGTAAAAGTAAACGTGGATTTGGAAGTCAGGATATGGTTTTCTTCGGGAAGGAGGGTATGGATAGTGATTGGAAAGGGGCAAGAGTAGGCTTTTAGGGTGCTGTCTGGACCTGGTTGGTAGTTACAGGGGTGTGTTCACTTTGTGTCAATGTATTGAGCAATATAATTTTGGTTTGTGTGCTTTTCTATTTATTGTACTTTAACTTAAATATTTTAAAAAATAAAAAAACTTGATAAAATTATAATATAAATAGAAAAATATGTCATAGAAACTGAATCTTGGTTATTGCCTTATTACTTTCTACTCACTCTTTAGCCTCTAGAAATCAAGATTCTGCTATAACATATAACTGAAATTGCTAAGGTATGAATAATACATAAGAGTACTTACTAAAGGCCAGGTAAGCAGTTTGCATACAGTCACTACTTCTGTCATACAAGTCCTAAGAGGTAGTTACTAGTATTATCTGAGCTCTTAATCACTATGGATCACTGCCAAATGTAATAGATGGCTTTCAGTGCAAATATGTCCATCACTTTGCTGTAGCAATGGAAACAGATGGCACTCCCTTCCTTAAAGTGCTCATATCTTGACTTCTATTACATTAGTTCTTCTCTAAAGTGTGTATTAGGAATAATAGTAGTCTTGTTGAATGTTAATGAGGTATACTATGTCTGAGAATTGGTCTGTGATCCACATTTTGAGAAATTTCTGGATTATATAACTTGAACAATTTTCCATTCCAAAGGACTGATGAGATGGGGACTTTTCAAGGAAGAAATAAATTATGCAGCATTTCTCGAACTTATTTGAGAAAAATCCCACCATATTATAACAAACCAGAAGAGTACAGATGCTTCTGGACTTATGATGGGGCTACGTCCCAATAAACCCATTATAAACTGAAAATATCCTAAGTCAAAACTGCATTTAATTACACCTAACCTACCAAATAACATAGCATAGCTTAGCCTAGCCTACCTTAAATCTGCTTGGAATACTTACATTAGCCTACAGTTGGGCAAAATTGTCTAACACAATAAATAAAATGCAGAGAACTATACCTCACTGCTGCTGACCAGCATTATCGTATCACATATCACTAGCCCAGGAGAGAACAAAATTCAAAATTTAAAGTGTGATTTCTACTGAATAGGGTATTGCTTTTGCACCATCATAAAATTAAAAAATTGTAAGTTAAACCATTATAAGTACGGAACCATCTATAATGTCCTACAGAACATGCTTTGAGAACCATTTTATTAGATCATTTACTCTTGTTTTTCTTCAACTTTTTAAGTTATTCTTTCTTTTTTAGCTCTCCCTTATCTCGTTCTATACTCCCTTCTTATGTAATGTCATATAAAATCATATCTCAATTATCATCTAAAATTTGATGACACCAAAATCCTTACCTTGAACCTAGATCTCTGTTCCAAATCCCTTATCTGTAGATTCAGCTATTTAATTGAAAAGTTTTTGTTTCCAGTTAGATGCTTCAAAGGCATCTCTAATTTGATAGGTTTAAACATAAATTCGTGGGGTTCTACTACAACCTCATCTATATTCTCTATTGAGTCCACCTGTGATTAAAACAGACACTTGGATGCCAACAGTCTCACCTCTGTTATTTACTTTCCCACTCATTATCTAACAGTCACCTACTCCTATGGATTCTAATTTATAAATATATTTTGAACCTGTTTTCTCTTCATCTTAGTTCATACAATTGTCTTAGTTCATGCTTTCATCTCTTCTTGCAGCATTACAGCAATATCCTCCTAACAAACTTCATCATATCCCATCATCCCTTCTTATTTGCCTCCCTAGAATTAACTGATCCTGCATACCCCTCACTGTCCCTTCTCTACCTTCTAGCTATGGCTAGCTTAAATTATCACTGGTTGAGCAATCACAGATGGGGAGTGAGGTATAGTAATAAAGAAGATGGTTTTGACTTAGGCAACAGAATAATGAATAACCAAAGAGAAGAATAAGAGTGGAACCAGAATAATCATAGTGGATTCCTCCATGATTGTCTTAATCAGTAGCTGATGTGAGTAGCTGATCTCTGTGGCCAGTGTAAGTAGGAAAAGTTAAGAATATATGTTCTAGAGTTTAAACAGTTTCTCAAGGTTAAAATTCCAGAATAAAGCACGCTTTCATGGATAAAATATTATGTTGGAAAAAATCACTGTGATACTTGATAAACATTAAAAAGAGGAATTTTAATGGGTCCTTAAATAGCTGTCTTACAGTCTTGATTAAGTGAAGTAACCTTAAACAGTGAGAACAAATTAGAATTTCTTCATCTTGTTTCTCAGAGAGTATAGACAGCAGGTTAAGGAGAGAGGAGAGAGAGTGGTGGCACCGTAAATTTGAAAACGGGTTCAGGACGCATATCTGAAAATCAATGAAAGTATTTAGAAAGCACTGCGAAGTGAAAGGAGCAGTGGCTAGGAAGCCAAAGCGAATGTGGACATTGCCCCTAATAAGTGTTTGAGAGAGCAGACTTGAAAAAGAATGCCTAGAAAAAACAATAATGGGAAGAAGAAAACTAAAATGTATTATGCTCCATCTCTGCAGCAGTCACCATTGTGCAAAGTGCCTTAGATTTGCCCCTGTCTCTCTTTGTCTATTTCTCTCTCCCTCTCCCTTCTGCCGTCTCTCAGTATGTCTCTTTTTCATTTTTACAGTTATTGAGATACAATTTATATTCATAAATGAACATATTTGAAATATAAGATTGTATGAGTTCTAACATGTATATACAAGCATGAAATCATAGCCATAATTACAATAACATACATTTACACCATCCACAAAAGTTTCCCTCTTTCCTTGCATAATTCATCCCCTTCCAGGCAACCACTTTGATATATAGGTATCCGATCTATGAAATGGGTTCCTGGAAATTAAAATCTAACTAGGCAACCTATAAATGTAGTGTAGACTTATGTTCACCTTCTCTAGTGGTAAAATTGCCAAATCCAAAATAAAATGGTAGAAACAGCAATTTTTTAAAAATTTGTGATAAGTCGTCTTTCATAATATTTGATTTTGTTTTCCAGAGCTCTGTGCTTTTGACATGATTCAGAGATATAAACTCTGAATTTCACCTGTACACAGAAGTATCCCACTGGTCTTATTGGTTCACTCAGAAATGGTTTACTATACTCTCCAAGTCTCTAGGGGTCAAAAGTCAGTGCTCTAATCAGTGTAGAGGATAGTGACCTCTTCTTCACTGCAGTGCTGAAGATCATTGTTCCCCTAGGTTTCACACTTTTCACATTACCTCCACTACTGAGCATGATTTAGAGGGAGATAGTAAATAGACAAAAAGGTCAGGTTCACATACATCTGTTTACAAAGTTCAAGTTCAAAGTAAGAGAGAAAAAATAGCCTCTGCTAAAGTTCTCATGAATTTCTATAGCCAGAAAAAACAAAAATAACCAATGATTACAATCAATGATTTCAGTGAATGAAGGCCTAACTTGGTGTTCATTTGCCCATCAACCAAGAGATATTTTTGTATTAATGGGCTCAAAAGAAAAGGCTCTCCTCAGGTTTGACTAAACTGTCCTTTGACAATATTGTTAGTTTTCTCTAATCTGGCCCATCAAGCCCAATAGGGAGCTTAGGTAAAGAAAACTGACATAACAGGAAAAGATATGTATTGTAAGTGATAAATTATTCCATGGTCGGCATTTGGTGATTACTCAAAAACGGTATAAGGACCACATGTCTTTTTTGCATTTCATCTCTAGTACTTGTTATGAGAGAATTCGATTCTTGTTAATAAGAATTCAATAAACCATTTGTGGGATAAAAGCCTTTCTTCTCCATGTCTATAATCTTTTTGAAGGCAACAATTGTGTCGTTTATATCACAAAGTTTGTGTGCTTTGCACATAGTAGGTGCTTAATAAAATCTTTTCATCATTTAGTGAGGTTAGTGTTTTGAAGTCTGTTAGTTTTCTGCTGTAATAATAAAATAGAAATAATGAAAATAATGAAATGTGGTAATAGATTAGAAACAAGAAATGAAGGGAAATGACAGATCATTTTAAAATGTCAGTAATTTCGACATTTTAAAGTCTTCTCGTCTACAGCCATGCCACCCTGAACACGCCCGATCCCATCTGATCTTGGAAGCTAAGCAGGGTTGGGCCTGATTAGTACTTGGATGGGAGACCACCTCGGAAGACCAGGTGCTGTAGGTATAAAAAATGAAAAATAAAAAATAAATAAATAAAGTCTTCTCTATCACATTTCTAGCCAGAACTCTAACATGGAGCTAAAACAGCTGATTTTGGCTGCTCTGTATTTTCCTAAAACTACATACTCATGATTATTTTTAAAAAGTGATGAATTATACCATAAAAAGGGAAAAAATTCCTCAAGATTAAGATGAAAAAACATGAAATCCCAACTCTGAATAATCAGACATCTACCCACGTTATTTCATAAATAAGAGAAAATATTAACATTCCCAAATTTGGAAGATATAATGTCAGAAAAAGATACACATACTTCAACTTGAATAAATATGAAATGTTTACTATAATATCTGTATTTCTCGTTACATCCTGAATTGATGAAAATTGTGCTATAAAACAATATTAGGGATTCATTTTTAGCAGACTCTTCAAATACGGTTGTACACTTGTAATTCAATATTTCTACTTAGTATGGCCAGAGAATTATTGCCAAGCAAGCATAGGTCATTTTCCTTCAATGTCTATGTTTCTCTTTTACTCTAAATTACCTTTTCTTAGTCCTTCTAAAATGTGTGATTGCATCCCATAGTCATTTTTCGTTAATAAGTAGATTCATTTCTCTCATGCCTGTGTCCTCTTCATTCTTTGCCTATTTATTCTATTCTTCACTGAACAAATGATTCTACTTGTCTACACAAGCTGTTCTCATCTCTCCTAGTTTTATCACAGTTCTCATTTAAAATTGTTTTCCACAGTAAATTTTATAATCTGCTTCTTTATTCTCTACTGTCTTTAGATGAAAAGGTAACGAGATTTAAAATGGAATGTTTTCTGCCTCAGTTTTACTGAGGTCTAAATGTTGAATTATAAATAATTGCTAACTCCTTTCACACTATAGAGAAAAATGCTAGCTCATCCATGTGCAGTTTGCAAGGAAGCGAGCTCCAAATTAGTACTGTCAGCAATTAGCCAGGCCTCCTATTCTCACAATCTATATAGGAGGTCAAAGAGTCCAAGAGGCAGGATATTTTGGGAGAAGGTGTTGAGGTGCTATGAGAATTTCCCACTGGGAAAAGAAGTTTGCTTTTCCCTTAGCCAAATGTTTGATCCAAGTGGGTCAATAAGCAACCCACTAAGAGTATGATAAGTGTCTCTTGGAGGGAAGGCTGCACAGAGTGTGACCGTATTTCTAGCACTAGTGGGGCAAAGGTCTCCATGTTTCTCTTTTGTTCTCAGGTTCTTCTATCTTGCTTTCTTTGATGAAGCAAGCTGCCGTGTTGCGAGCTGCCATATGGAGAGGTCCACATGGCGGGGAACTAAGAGCGGCCTTTGTGCAATAGTCAGCATGGAACTGAATGTTGCCAACAACCACATGAAACAGCTTGGAAGAGGATCCTTTCCCAATAGAGCTATAAGATGAGACAGTAGCTCCAGCCAATACTTTAATTGCAGTCTTATGAGAGACTCTGAACCAAAGGATCTAGCTAAGTTCCTGAACCACAGAAAGCATGAGATAATACATGTTGTTCTAAGTTTGGGATAATTTGTTATGTAGTCAGAGATAACTAATACACCTGGGAACCAAATCTGAACCCCATGAATGGGAGTTAGCCTGAGGATGTCTTAAAGGGATCTCTTAGCAGAGGAATTCCTGGAGTGGCGAGTGAAAGCTCCCCAGGAGAGGGACGACCAGTAGGACAAGATAACAAAGGGGGATCTTAAGTAGGCAGCCAGGAGAGGAAAGACATTGCATGAATCAAGTGAATTGGAGATCTCGGGGAGCTGGGGTGGAGAGTGTGTAGAATTTCTAAGGAAATAGCATAAGTGTCCATGAACAAAAGTTTGTATTGACCAAGCATTATACCAGAGTTGCTAAATTGCGACTATATCATCATGTAACACCGTAGTCTTCTGGGCTGGACATTAAAGGGGATAGAAGTAGCAGCTCAGGGACCAGAGAGTAAGGCAATCTAAGAAGAAAGAATCAGTCAGCCATGCCACTTTCCTACCGGTTTCTAGTAGGCCTGAGCTACGTGGGAAAAATGTTTTCTCAGAATGAGCTTGTACTTTTCGTATTTGACCAGACAAGACTGGAATTATTTCTTATTTGCTTAGAGTGGATCCTTAAGTGCTTGAAAGTGATCACAGGACTATGAAATGATTGGTGAAGATATGGATACTGCCTGACACTTTGTCCGGGGGCGGGGGACTAGCAGATACATGAAGTGAGTTTACGAAAGGGTGTCTCAACCTCAAAACTGTTGACATTTGGGGCAGAAGAATTCTTTGTTATGCGTATGGGTGGGGGAGGATAGCCTGTGCATTATGGGACATTTAGCGGTATCCCTGTCCTCTATCCACCAGATGTCATTAGCAGCATATCCTCAGTTGTGATAACCAAGAATGTTTCCAGACATTGCCAAATGTCCCCTGAGATGGAGTGCAGAATGACCCTTGGTTAATGCTTAAAAACCTAGGCACCTTTCCCTTTGCAGTAAGTACAGTCTTTCATGGTCAATTCTCGGCAAAAGAGATTTAATTCTAAATAGATACCACTTCTTCAGTATCCTGTCTTCAACCATACACACACGTCTCTATAGATTATGTTATTAAGGTTTGACCTGGGCAATCAAATATATTAAGCCTCAAAAAGAAGTTCAATTGGTGTGCTGATTGCAAGGTTCTGTAAATTACTGAAAAATTATAGAATAGCACACTTAAAATGAATTAATTTTATTTTGTGTAAATTATACTTCAATAAAGCTGTTAAAAAAAAGGAATTTAAATAGCAGGAAGTCAGTCTTTACATTTTTGTATTTCCACAGGTCTTCTGCAGGTACTCTCTGCTGCTATTTGAAGATACATAAAACACTTCTTTGATTACTGTGCTTTTAAAAAAAAATTTCTACTAAATCACTGCATTCAGAATTTATTACAATTCCTTTAACTTAGCTTTTGGCTAAACCCTCACACACTGATACTCCACTGGTGGGAAAATTTCATTTTGAAAAATTGGAAAGGGAAACGGCTTGCTCATTTTTATTTGATTTCAGTTATTGTTGTGCGGCTAAGTGGTCTCAGGCTTGTTTTCTTTCCATGTATTAAGCTTGGATTTCCAAAGAGGTGATTTTTCCAAAAGGAGATTTTGCAGGTAACCAGCGTGTTATATAGAATGTAATTTGGGGGCCTGAGGAAAGTGAAAAGAGACTCTGTAAACATATTCCACAAAAGCTCCCCTGCAACAGTTAATGGATCCACTTATCAAAAATGATGCCCACCAACAGTGAAAGTGATTGGTCTTCCTGACTTTGGATTTCTAAAAGGAGTGACCTCTTGGGCCTACTATAAACTGTGGTGCCTGTCCAGGGACAATTAACTAGAGCCTATAAATTGCATGGTGTTTAATTTCTTTAACAATTTGGGCAAACTAGTTAATGAAATAAGAGCCTAGAAAACCTGAAGGTAAATGTTACTTAAGATAACTGTGTTTTCATTTTCATGGCATTTTATACTTTTCAATACACGTTCATATTTACTATGGCAATTTTGCAAATTTTGTCCTATTTTAAGATGATGAAAGGGATACAAAGATAAATGAAATTCATCAGGATTACATCAGGACAATACTAGCCAGGATTAGAGCATTTGCTTCCTAGCCGGCTTCTGGGTTTTCTTAAAAACCTTTACTTTTTTTTCTGATAGCAAATTAATTCATGTTAATTACAGAAAAATATAAAAAAATATAGAAAGTAAAGAGAAGAAAATAATAAGTAACTCACCATCATCTGTCAGTGATGAGAATTGAGTCACTTTTGCCAAAAAATGGCTACAAAGTAGTGTAGGTAGTACAAAAGGAAAGGATGCCTAAGTTTCTAAGGGTCATATATCAGAAAATCTTTTTCAGTTAGCACATGTATATGTATATAAGGTCTTCTTGCCAGATGTCAAATGCATTTTTCAAGAACTTCCTTTAGGCAAGATCATAGAGAGCCAGTGAGTTATTTTCAAATTTCTCCACTCAATTCTTATAAACAGCCTATTGATTAAGCTGGACTCAGTGATGTACAAGCTCAGAAATAATTTTAGCTTTTTACTACTTTCTTTTAAACCAGTGGTTCTCAATTGAGGGTGATTTTGGCTTCCAGAGACATTTGTAAATGTCTGGAGACATTTTTGGTTGTCACATCTGGGGAAAACGGTGCTGTGGCATTCAGTGTATAAGGTCAGGGATGCTACTAAACATCCTCCAATGCACAGGACAGTCTCCCACATACACAACGAAGAATTACATGGCCCAAAACATTAACAGTACTGACAGTGTTAAAGGAGATGACCACTGCTGACATTTTGTTGCATGTCCATCGGTATCTTTTATCTTTCTTAATTCTCTCTTTCCTTGTTCCTTCCAAAATTATATTCACGTTGCTCATCCACTGTCATATCTGTATTTCTATCTATAATTATATCATGAATATTCCTCATGATTCTTCAAAACATGACATTTAATGCTGCACAATACTTTATCATGTGATTTATTCCTTACTGATGATTATCAGTTATATTTCCAGTAGTTCCATATTGTAATTAATGTTGGTATGAACATTCTTGACCAGAAATCTATTTCCCATCCTCTAATGATTTCCTAGAAGTGCAATTACTGAGGCAAACTAAATGAATGTTTTTAAAGCTCTTCCTCTTGTTGCCAAAATATTTTCTCAATTAACTGTCTCTCCAGCAATACATTAGAGTACTCATCAGGCTGTGCTGTCTCTACCACATCTTGTTGAGTTAAAATTGGACATACTAACCCTAGCAGTTATATCTCATAGCTCTAATGTGATTTATAGGGTACTAAACATTTTTTCAATAAATGATCACATCATTGTGAATAACCATTCTCTCAGCTGACTAATGTGAGGTAGAAAGTTCAGGTATTATTACTCACTCTACCCCAAAAACTCATGTAAGGAACTCTTATTTGAAAGAAGTGATTTCTTCAAGTTCACACAAATTAAAAAATATATTTAAAAAATGAAGAAGGCTAAAGCAAGACCAGAAACCTACCTTTATTCTGTTCTCTTGTCATTGAACCATAGTGCCTCATTATTATTGAAATAATGCAATTGCCATTTCATAATGTGAATTATTTGAACATGGATAAGGATTTTGGCCTACATATTCTCCAATACTTGGCTAACGTTTTCCCTACCTGCCCCTTTCCAGCAGATGGTGCTGTTTTTCCAACATTTAAATCTGCTACACAGAAAATGATAACTTTTGATTAATTTTCACTTAAAAATGTTCAATAAAGTCTACTTTGCACATTGGTATTATTGAAATTGCCTACTGGCCCAAAATTGAACCTGAAAATGAGACAGCATACTTCAGACACAAAACCAGTTTTTGCACAATACTAATGGGAACAAAGTGTTTTCCAAAGTACTGAGGGTAATAAATGATGAGACACTACCCAACAGCAATAATGTATTAAACCAGATCTTTTCCCTAGAGATGCTGAGGTAAATGTTTTGGGGAGGCTCTAAGAGTCACAGGTAGGTTTTAAAAACGGTAATTATATAAAGATTGTGAGTCATTATACAGATTCTTTATTTTTTTCTATGGTAGATAGCAAAGAAAAAAATGTTAGTATAATATAAACTAGTTGGCCAGGGTATCATTAGTGACTGGTTTTCCAAAATTAATGTTAAGATGAAAAAACACAATATCTCTTTTTCGGCCAGCTCAATGGTGATAAATTTCTTATTGTCAGTGCAGGTTAGAAGTTCTCTTAAACACAATAAGGACTTGGAGAAGAAGAGCACCTTTCCTTGGTTCAGAAATTGCTCACAATGTAGAAACGAAGTCAAATTTCTCTGGACACAGTGTCAGTTTAGATGAGGGTTCAGTTTCAAAAAGAAATCTTATGATCCAATCACAATGAAGAAAGAAAAAGTGTGCTTGAAAAACAAAACACCTAAACAAAAAAACCCTTTAAAATCAATCTATAATCTGCATATCTCAAGCGACTGTTATTAGTCCACACAGAAAAGTCATCCATGTTTTGAGAAGTCCCAAAACAATACATAGGCTGTTGGTAAAGAGATTTATGATCAACAATATTGACAAACAGATGACCTATAATGGTTTCCTTCTCAAATTCGTAATTTGACAAGAAATGGAAATAAATGGCAAATCTAGGTTCGAGATCTTGTGTAATTTTCAAAGTGATACAAGCCATATTTGTACATATTTCAGGTTTAGCCCAAACTAATGTAATTGTTTATGAAGTTATCTATATTTATTTGTAAAGATTTTTGTTGCATAAACAAAAATTCAGAGGTACTATTGTATGAACCCTTTTCTTTTGCAAAATCACACAAGTACATATTATTCCATAGAAATATTCACACACACAAAAATGAAAAGTAGGCTCTTCTAAAAGGAGATGTTGGGCATTTGGAAAAGAGGCAGGCAGATAGATAACAAAGGCAGAAATCCTTTTTTAGATCTTGAAACATCCTGGAAAAAAGCCACAACTTTTTCTTTATGTAGTATTGCTTCAAAGAAACATAGTACTACTTTAAAAAAAAAAAAAAAAAAAAAAAAAAGCTCAACTCACATCCCAGTCTGGAGCTTCAATACTAGGAGTTAACAAACAAAACTATTTCTCTGCAACCCATTGTTTTAAAACAGCTTTTAAAATTTGTTGTAATTTACTTAGTCTTCTATACATCCATTTGATAAACTGGGCTGTGTTACTCCTGTACTCACTGTAACTGGTGGTCCCAGTGTGCTTAGGGAAGGTGTTTTAAAGACTAAATTTTCAAAGGTGTCAGCAACCTTGCAGATTTGAGGTCACAAATAACCTACCCTGCAGAACATGTCAACTAAATCTTCCAATTAGAGGAGACCTGTGTTGACAGCTCTCATCATGGCAGGCATTGGATTTAACTGGAAGATTTCAAGCTTGAACATTGAGTGCTAACCTGAAAATGCACTATATCTAAGGAAATTCCACTTGAAGTAACATGAAAATTTATTCTAGAATTCTCCATGACTGCAAGGGCTCAGTCTTACTTATTGAGGTTTGATACTATACTTTATTACTAATATATTGAAATGTTTTTCTGTCTATCATTACTTTGTATCTGAATTTATTGTGCTCTAGTTCTCTTTCATGGGAAGCTGAGGGAGCTAGAGGAAAGTTCTCTAATATGAAGCTTGTGAGAGAGTGTCTCCTGATATTTTTATGAAAATTCAAATAGACTTTTATACTTTCATATTCTGTACATAGGAGGTAAAAATACATTAAGCTGTAGATGAGACACTATTGACTGTTCACTGAATGATATTGGCAAATGCCATACACAAAGAGACTATCAGACAGCTATATAGACCAACAGACAAAATTTCAGCAAAATTCACAGCACGAGAAAGGATGAAGAAATTCCAGTGCAACTAGCAAAGACTTAAAATCATCTAAATCTCCCAATTTAATCTGGTAAATTAAAAAAGTACATTAAGGTTTTCTCATTGAGAGAGAAAAAAAGTGTTTTATTATACACTTTCTTGGCTTGCCAGTTTCCAGTGGTTGGTTTAATGATCTTTGATATTTGCAAGAACTTTCTGAAGTTTTCTCCTGTGTTCTTCTGTTCCAATGTTTCTCTTAGGCTTGGGCACAGAGTCTGAGGTGCCCCATTTTGTATATAAAAGGGAGATTTGGCAAAGTCACAGCACCCGATGGGCCCTGCCAGCAGGAGTGATTTAAGGCAAGACTATGAGGCAGCCAGAATCACCCTGAGTCTCTCCTTTCCTTTGGGAATTGTCCATTCACTTCCTAATTTAGGCTGCTTCCTGTCTATTCTCAGTTCTGGAGCAGCTTTCTCACTTCCCACTAATTAATAGTTTCTAATAGTATTTATAAGTACTGTTTAGTTTTTATTAAGAGCTTTCCCGAGACATCTCTTATTTCCAAGATAATGAATACGCTGCTTAAAAGTATAGAAGCTATTTTGGAGACCTTGATCCTTTCTGAGCTCTTAGAACTTCGAACTCATTGTCTCCATCTCTGCAGGCCATCTGGGTGGGTATTTAGCTAATAAGGCAAAATAAGGAGAGTGAGCTTTGGGGTCAGACAGATAGATCTGGGGTCAAATGCCATTTCTATAACTTACTAGGTAGTTGACATTGGGGAAAAGTTTTAATGTCTTGGAGCCTTGGTTTCCTCATTTGTGGCCTACAGGTGATACTATCTGCAGGATTGCTGGCTAAAGCTCTATTAGAGATATCTGAATTTGTTTGAACAGACCATGTTCCTTCACCCCTTTTAAAAAATTGCCTCTCTATTCAATTTCTGCTGCAAGGTTGATCCTAGGGAGTTAGACTTAATACAGGTTAGACTTAACCCTCTGGCCACAGTGCTAGATCAATGTGGGAACCTAATCCTAAGGGAACCCATTTAGATATCTTAGGCTTCCCACAGTTTTACTTTCTATACCCATTTGTTTGTGAGTGGTGGGAGAAATGAAGAGTTATATAGGAGACAGTGGAGCTGGGGTGGGAAAAAACAGATGAATAGAAATATAGTCACATTTCTAAAATGCCTCATATAACATCTTACACTGAGAGCATGCAGTAAATACTGACTATTTATTATCTTGTAGTTCAAGAAATTGTCCATTTCGTCATTTAGTGCAGATTACATAAGGTCCTATGTGAGGATTCAGCAGTGCCATGAAAACTGTTTCTCTGGGTGAAGTTTTATACATTCATTTATTATCTTTCATTATCTTTTTCTTATCATAGTTTTTTGATTATTAGGAATGTAACATGTATATTATTAACCTATTTTGTTTATTTAAATATTAATATTTAAGCCACTGTATTTTAATGTTTGAGCCCACAAAAAAATTAAAAATTAAAGATAGAGCGGAGCACTACAAATTATTATTAATGCTATGTTAGGTGCTACAAAATGAAATGCAGGTTATCAACGAGCGATGATGTCCTAGAACATTATTGCATGGCTCTTTTCATGTAACAAAATATAATTTAAACTCAACATATAAAAAGTGGTTTCCATAAACACTTTGGCAAAAGAATACTGTTCAATTTTCATTGAAAATAAGACAAAATCTTGCCAGTGTGATCAATTGAGATGTGGGGCCTCAGAGATCAGAAAAAAAACAGAATAAAGGAAAACAGCTGAGGAAAAAATACAATATACATATACACATGTATCAAACACAATGATCAAAACTGAGATAATGTAGATAACTTTGAACATTGGGGCTCTGATAATCATATCCTCCATGCTCTGAGGTGGATAAAGGAGCCCAATACTTACATTTTCTAAAAAGTGATTTTAGATTTTGAATGTAACAGAATTGTTTCTTAACTTTTATGAGTTATATAAGGATACTGATGCAACTTGAGTAGACAATATTCAGTTTCTGCAGAAACTTATGTTCAGCAGGGTTTCTGGCATAATGATAATTATCATTATAGTAAAAGCACATATATATGTATAAGTTACAAGTGTTAAGAATAATTTTAAAAGTGTAATTTACATTTGGAAAAAATATAAGGGTAAATTTAAAAAAAACTCATTTTCTGAGAGCATTTAA
Organism: Pteropus medius; assembly: GCF_902729225.1. Taxonomy (NCBI): domain Eukaryota; kingdom Metazoa; phylum Chordata; class Mammalia; order Chiroptera; family Pteropodidae; genus Pteropus; species Pteropus medius. The sequence goes on from NW_024340692.1 coordinate 17,776,384, forward strand.
GAAACAAAAAATAAACATGTAAAGCTTACCTAATTTTAAGACAGTGTGTTCAAAATGCATAAAGAAAATATGTCCATAAGAATGACTTCATAAATGTGAGCTCTTGCTGGCTAACACCAATTAGAGTCAGAACCCAGAAGACAGAACTATATCCAAAGATGTATTCCCACTAGCTTCCAAATAAAAACAATAAAATGAAGTTTGAAGAAAACATTTAATTTAAAGAAGTAAAAGGCAAGATTGATCACCCTTTCACTCTTTTTTTTTTCCATGCTATAATTTTTTTGCAGCACAGAAGAATGATCAGAAAGAAATGGAAAAATGAACTCTATGGAGAAAGATGTTATTTTCCCCAATGACAAGCTTTTTAGTATTTTCACCAATGCTTTTTGTATTCATGCAAAACTTTGAAATCAAAGCTTTGGGGTAAATCTGGAAGTTTGCCTATCACATATATTAAGCTGTTTCTAGACTAATGAGCATAGACTTGAATGTTTTACTCAGTGGAAAAACTCTTACTAAACTCAGTCTCTGAAGTTAACGAAGACACATAACTGTATTCCTTGGCGTCTATTGTTTTAACAACAGCTGGATGCCAAAGAAATTTCTCTTATCTGTCCAAAAGATGTATTTGTCAAAATCTTTTTATAAGTATACCAAAATCTTTGGAATGCACAGGATAGCATCAATGTCTATTGAGTCCCAGGTGAACTAGGGAATAACAAAGAAGGGCACAGATGACAAGTATACAGTATAAAAGGACAATGTGAGGATTTGATGAGAGAGAACATAATATTTGATGATTCTAAGATTAGGTCTGAGAAAAACTGAGAGCGTTTCAGGTTTACTTTATGTGACAGTTATGATGAAAAAAACCAGGTTTGGGAATCAGTGAGATTTGCATTCAAATTCCAGTTCTGCTATGAGCAAGTTATTTTGTTTTCTTTTTAGCTTCAGTTTCTCATTATTAAGTGGGAGTAAAATATGATCTCTTAGAGTAGTGAAGATTAAAACGAGCAATACATAAAGCCTACATATTATATGCATAGTACCCAGAATACATTAAGTGCAACTTTTAAAATTATGATGGTGAATTTGGGCTAGTTAATTATTCTAAGTATCAGTTTTCTCAACTTCCTTATCCTAAAAATGAGGAATTAATAATATCTACCACCACGGACTTGCTGAAATAATTAAACAGAATATTGTATATCAAATGCCTACTACAATAAAATTTCCTTTTCACTCAGAATGGAAGTTGAATATCTTTGTTTCTTTTATCAATGAGTTCAAAGTTAAGGCACAGTTAACTAAAACATTAATCGTGCTATAGAATGGCAAGAGAAAAAAAGAGTTGAGTATTCACGTGCTGATACAAATTCTGGAGGTGAGACATTTGCAGTCTAGGAGGACTTTTCCATGATGTCAACTTCTCAGAAAATGAAGTGCAAATTCCTACAAAGCCCTTCAAAGTCAGACCCCAATCTACTTTATAGCTGTATCTTCCATCACTTCCCTATGCTCCGCTTTGCGACTATACCATGATCTCCATCCCATCTCTTTCTGTCCCTTTCTATACCCACTGCTTCTCTTATCTACCTCGTTAATCCCCACTCATCCACTGAAAAAGTTTTTTCTCTGGACTTCTTAATTCTCCAGGTAGTCGGTTTTTACCTTTTCTCTAGGTTTATAGCACTCTGAAAGTTTTGAGCATACTTGTCAGGTTGTATTTAGTTTGTTATTGGGTTTTCCTTCCCCACCAGACTTTGAGCACCTCAGGGGCAAAGGACCTAATTCATTTTTGGAATCACGTCAGTGCCTACTATGATGCTAGAGTACCATGGTGTTCACCAAATATCTGGAGATATTTTAAACAACAAGGCACAATTATCTACATGTATTTCCATTAGAAAATAATACCATCTAAAAAGACAGTCGTTCACACTTTACAGGTTACTTGCAAATTACCTAAACTCTGGCCTATACATAAATGCATGATACTATCTGTTACCTTTTAGCATCGACTTTGCTTTCTTCCCTCACCGATGTGTGCTCTGTATATTTATCTGGGTCACTAGGCACCAGTAACCCCTACAAACCAGTTATATTTCTAATAATTGGTCTGATTCCAAAAATAGGTAGACACTTAAATATGTTTTCAGGATAAGACTTAAACATAATGCTTATAATTGTGAACTAATTAAAAAAGAGGAAATGGATTCCCAAACATGATAAATGTTCTGTATCTTAATATTCCTTGGTATGCTATTCACTCAAATCACTTCTAAACTTGCTGTAGTGTGCTTCAAAGCTGCAACGCATAGGAAAAAGAGGATTAGTCATCCAGTTACTGACAGAACAAACAGGTCTGTGAATACTTGTGCATTTATGCATTTTTTTTTCCCTTCAAATGCTTTCCGATAATACCAAAGACACCTGGCATTGCCGTAGATATAAGATTAACTTTGGCAGCAAAACATAGAAGAAAGAGCTTTCTTGGGGCAATTGTTCCATGAAAGTAAATTTATAATTTGCAGTCTTCAGCCTCTAAGATTTTTAAAGTTGATTATATGACATAAATGTAGAAAATGAACAAGTAAATAAATGACTAAGTATACCAGTCTGTAGATGTGAACGATACTATTGCTTTGCTTTGATTCAATTTTCAGGGGTATCTAAAACAAAACAAAACAAAACTTCACTCAACTCTATTAATTAAATTCTATATGAAGACCTGGCAGCCATAGAATTTTCTGTAAAGGGAGAGAATTATTTCCATCTTCTAAAAAACTCTGGTTAAGAATGGGGTTCTGTGCTCTATAGCCCTTGACAGAACATTTCATTATTCACTCTTTGGAATCAAATAAAGAAATCCAGGCTGAATTGGTGGAAATAGGAAACCTCAGCTGGAAAGAAATTGATTTATTCAATTGAGATCATGACGGGTTAGTAGTGGAGTGAAAATCAGAACTAATCATGGTATGATCTCTACCAGGCTCTTGAACATTTTGGGTAATGATTCAGATGAATCAAAAGCTACAGTTTTACCCGTCAGGTGCTCAGAGGCTTCTGTTTCACATAAGCCTCCTATGCTTAAGAGTTCTCTTGACTCAGTGAATAGATTTTTGTTACGTCTCATTGGGATACACTCTCTCTGCTCAGGAGGAGAGCTGTCCCTGCAGGTGAAGTGAACTAGGACCAAGCTCATTCTGACTCAGCTTAGCTGACTCCAGGCTTTGGCATCAGAGAGGAAATTAAAATATAATTTCTCTGCTCTAACGCATATCTGTCTAGGTCTTCCGGACTCTCAGATCCTTAGACCATACAAAAGATATATGGCTTACCACCATTTTCCAATCTCTGCCTTTGCAAAAAACCTTTGGAAGCAAATCAGCCTGAGGCATCAATTATCTTATCCTTTTGTTCATTATTAACACGATAAGGAAATGTGCTATTATTTGCTAAAAATAGTTTTAAAGAAATGAATTTATTTTGCTATACATATTGATGCAACTTCTTCACATGGCAAGGATTGATGAGATAATTTTTTTTTCATAATTGTACATTTCAAAATGAAATAAAAGTTTAAAAGTGGTTAGTTAAAAGTAGATAGATAGCCATAGAAACAGGCACTGAGATTGGAATTAGATTTAGGTTCTGTTCTCTAGTTTCCCTTCTCAGATTGGCTACAAATTAGTATCTGAGCAAATGTCTTAGCTACCTTTTCCTCAGTGTACCCACTCCTAAATGAGAAGATTTATTTATCATTCTAAAATCTATCCTTTGAGGGTCTAAATTGTAAGATGCTACACTGGAAACAGTAAACGGGGGAACGTTTTAGAATTTTTAATTTCATTTTTACTGAAATAACTTTGCAGCATATTACAGATAGAAGTATCCAAAGGTACTGAGACAAGACCAAAAAAAAAAAATCACAATTTTTTAATTGTCATTTTTGAGTTAAAGTAGCGCATTTCGCTGACTCTTTTGTATGGAAATCTCATTAGAAAAGCAGCTCAAAATATGGCTGAATGAAAATGTGGCCATCACTTAACAGAGATTTTAATGTTTACTAGCTAGTCTGTGAAATCCTCCTTCAGAGTTCCTGGGGTAGGAGAGCTAAAGAAATTGCATTTGTGATACCATGTGACTCTCATAGGTCCCTCAGAAAACAGCCGAGACCCTAACTAGATTCTCGGAGTAAAAAGCTAGTAATGTTTTGGGAGGGGTTTGATTCTAAAGAACAATTATAATTTAATAAAGTTCTGAATTTTGAACTATTAGTTTCTGAGACTTTGTTCTCTAATTTGCCACTTCTCTATATTCTGTCGAGTAAGTAAACAGAAATTGGAGGCCCTTCTTAGGACTTTTAAATCTGTGGGGATGGGAAATAAGACGTAGGCCTGTATCACCATAATGGTGTAAAGGAGTGCTGGGTACTTAGGCCTGGGGCACTAAGGGTGTGAGTGAGCCAGAGCATGCAATGCTTTTTGTCCTGAGTTTTGAGTTGTTGGGTGAGGCTGCTTTAAAAACTACAGAGACTCGGATAAATTTCCAAGAACCAATTCAGGCATGAAGTAGCCATGTTATTCATCTTTGCTTCCTCAGGTTATATTTTCTTTTCAGTTTACTGAGTCCTGAGCCTGCTCGCTTAAGGTTACCAATGACTCTTGTTGCTAACTCCACTACATACTTTATGGGTGTTATCTTTTATGAATCCCTTGCACAATAGCACCTTCTTCCTTGATGCTCTCTCTACATTGGGTAAATGTTTCTATTTAATCCCGGTTTTCCTTCTACTTCTCTGCTGATTCTTTCTCAGTCTTCTTTGCAGATTTCCTGTTCTCTGAACATTCTTTAAACAGTGATGCCCATTTTAATTCCCTTCACATCATCAAATGTTGCCAATTATCAGTAATAGTCCATTCTCCCTCTATCAAAGTGTTGTAGTGCCTAAAATTCCACCATTAGACATTCATTTCTTTATAGTCTCCTTGTATAATATAACGGACTATGTGAGGGATACCTTACTAAACTATCAATGTGTTAAAGTACACCTGCTATTCAGAGCCATTCTCCTCTGTAAAAGGTGGGAACTAATGACTCTCTAATTCAAAGCAACTAAGCACTCTCTGATTCAAAGCAACTAAGCAAGGAGAAGACCGAAAGAATGGCAGGGAACACCTAAAATGAGCTTTGTTTCTTTTACAGTTTTGCTTAAGGTTACTGCTCTTTACCAAAAGTCTCTCCAAAGTTTTTCTCTTTATTGATGATAGAACTTTGCAAAGTAAGCAAGAAGTTCTACCTAGTATTGCTGCTAATTATCCAACAGTCCCTGAACCTTTTTCTCAGATGTCTATAGTACTTCCTCAGTTTTTCTCATATATGTAAAATTATTCAGTAAGATTAGTGACTTACTCTGATTTCAGCAGTAGAGCAAATATTAGTCAGTCCAATTGCTTAGAGCAATACAGGATCTGAATAGCAATAGAGATTCACCCTAATAATTTAAGGAATACTTTCTTGAGATAAATCAACAAATCCCTAATTGGATTACAGTGATCAGACCTACCCATGAGAGTTAACTTTGCCAGTGAAAGATTGAAAAAGAATTTCCTAAGATAAATCCAATTAAATTTTATATTGAAAGATAGAACAGGAAATCTAAAGGAGAGGCAACTCAGTCTTTTGAATTGAGTGCTGAATTATGAAATAGAGTTGCTACAGCCTTTTCCTAGCATCTTTATTCAATCTTTCTCTGGCCCCGGGGAGTCTCTTCTCCTCGATGTATCTATCTATTGAGGTAAAATTAATTAATCGTGCTAATGACATAAGATGTTGTTCCTTGAAGCATGAAAGTAGCATGGAAATATGGTGCTTGAAGTCCTTTGGAATTCGGCTTGATGAGGGAGATTCTCCAATATAATTGCAGTAAGCTACTTTGCAGCTAAAGTTAAGAAGCTGAAGAAAGAAATCTCGGTGATGGCTCAGAATTTAAAACGAACGACCCTGGTTTTCATTTGGGTGGGTGGGTTCAACCTTCTTGTAGTGAACTTAGGATTCCTGCAAGTGCTAGAGCCCCTGTATAAAGATTTGAAACTATTTCCTAAGTAATAATAGCCAGAATTTATGTGCCAGCCACTGTTTAAAGAAAGTATATAACCTATGTTAATATATATGAGACTCTTTATAACCTTTAAATTATATACAATTATTAGCTCCAAATTATAGATGAGTAAATTTAGACACAGAAAGATAAAACATTTTGCCTAAGTTCACCAACCTCTAAACTGGCAGAGCTGGGTTTGAGCTTATGTTTTTCTCCATCAAGCTATATTATCTCTTTAAATTTTCTTGAAAATTAGTTAGATTCCATTAGGATATAAAGACAGCATGATTGGAGGGTAATGGTTAGGGAATAGAGACAAGAAAGTGGCTTAGTCTTGATCTTTTGGTCTTGATGGTCTATCTATTAAAAATTTCTTAAACATCTACCGTATGCTAAGTGTGATGCTAGGTGATGGGGTGTGTCTTGACCTTACAGTATGGTGGGGAAACAAAGAAAAATATAAGAAACAAAGGAAAAGATATATAAGTATATTATGCTGTACAATATAAATGGTGTAGAAAAAAATAATCATGAAGCAAATAGAACACCAAAGCACAGACCTGTTTCCATGAGGTGCTCAGGAAAGGCTTCTCTGAGGAGGTAGCAGTGGAACTAAAATTGAAGGATGAGTTAGCAGTGAGAAGTTTGGGGATGGGGATGGAGAGTGGAGGGAAGAAGAGTATTTCATACTGAGAGAGTACATGTGCAAGACTTGAGGAGAGAAGGGGCTAGTTTATATTTGAATAATGAAGAATGGCTTAGAGACAGATGAAGTGACTCTCTTTTTAGATATCATCACAACTGAAGTATTGACTTAAGAGTTTTCTTTGAAATGATGAACATTTTATGTCTAATAGTTTGTATTTAAAGAATGCAAGAATGGAATTTGAAAATCATTGTGTATTGTCGAGGGAAATTTGAAGAGGGTATCAATGTGGTACCTGCCATGGGCTGAGGGGTGCTCCCATGACCTATAGATTCTGTCGATGCACAGGCTGATAGAGAAGGGTAAGGGGCATGACAAACTATCAGCTTCCTATTCACACTGCAAAAGGCTACAGAGGGGTCAGCTTGTACCAAATGAGCATCTGGATCAGATTTTGTTCCCCTGAATCTCATGCACATTCTGAGAATTCACTGGACACTTTGTAAAATAGATACAATGAGTATTTGCCAGCTTCTCAATTCAGAAAGTAGTTTCCATGCCTAAATCTGTTACTTGAAAAAATAAAATAAAATTAAACTGTGTCTATCAGTTCTAAAAAGAATCAGCAGAGGCCCTTGAAAATCTTATATTTCACTCTAAACCCATAGATTTTTTTCCTCTAAAATCTTACCACCTACTCTTTTCAACTTCCTCTTAGATGTCATTTGCTTTTTATCTGCGAAACAAATGCATCACGCAGACTGGTTAGCAAGCACTAGCAGGAGCAACTGTCCACCCTTGAACTGATTTATTTTCCAGAAAGAGAGCTTTGAAAAAGTAGAAACAACCTTTCCTCTGAAAAGTCTAGTCCAGGACAATTTCCTCTGGTACTATTTATAGAGCTAGCCTTTGGAATCTCAAACAGGCTGTTATGGATGTATGTATGTATGTACACACAAACAACACACACACACACAGAGTTAAATGAACCATTCAGCTGCAGTAGGGAGTTTCAGGCAAAGGAGAGACTGACAAACACATTTAGGTCAAAAACATATCCAAGAGGAGAAGCAAAAGAAAAGGATGGCAAGATTCAGAAAGAAGAGATGAGCATCTCAACTATCAGCGACTATATTGACATATTGCATAACTTATTTACAAAGCAACTCTGGCTCTTGGAGATTAAAACCTTGTTGGGAAATTTCACCAGGCAGGGCTATTTTCTTCTTTATTAGTAGTCATATTGTCATTTCTATCTTCTTCTGTAATGAAATCTGGTACTATGTACTATGTGCTTTCCGTGCCTTCTATCTCCACTGGCATTGCACTCCAATTCAGAAACAAAGACTTAGGTTGAGTCCTGGCTCCACCATTTGGAGCTCCACCAATGGCTCTACCATTGCCTTTGGGCAAACTCCTAACCTCTGCAGATCAAGTGTAATATGGATGAAATCGACCAATCGTTCTGACCAATGGTTCTGACCAATAATGGAGAGCTAATAAAAAACATGCAGAGAATGTGGTTCCATAGTGTAGCGGTTAGCACGTCTGCTTTACATGCAGAAGGTCCTGGGTTTGTGCCCCAGTGGAGCCACGGTCCATGGTCTACGGCCATGCCACCCTGAACAAGCCTGATGTCTAATCTTGGAAGCTAAGCAAGGTTGGGCCTGGTTAGTACTTGGATAAGAGACCACCTTGGAAGACCAGTGCTGTAGGCATAAGTAATTTAAAAAAAAACCAAAACAAACAAACAAACAAAAAAACAAAGAGCAAGCTCATTAAAGGAAGACAGGGCCTGGGCATTTGTACTTTCATCAAGTTTACCTGATGATTCTGATACTCATCAGATTTTGGCAATTAAAGATAAGCAGATGTAACAAGCACCTGGCTTTTGATAATATTTCCTAACTAGATTATGTGGTAAAGTGGAAAGCAGTTTTGTCTATGTTGTCAGAGACCTGAATCCTATGTGGGTTCTACTGCCTATTAATTGTGAGAATTTGGCTAAGTCACTTAACTTGTGAGACCCACGATGTGCTCATTTGTTAGGTAGAGATAATAATGCCCACATCGAGGGGTCATGGGTTTAATGAGATGGGGTGGCTCACAAGATGTGGTTGATAGATGTTGGCTGAAGTAGAGTCTCTTCCTACATTTGAATTTATTTACTTATTTAGAACCTTCTAGACATAACACATGTGGAGTTGACTTCATGAAATCTCTGAAGACTTTCTGATTTCATATTTCTTAATTGTAGGAATTGAACATATAACTGCCATTGCATTTGCCTATGACTTTCAATACAACTTTTGATGCAAAACACTTTGATTATATAACACATAGTTCCTATATGCCCTCAAAAATCCTTGTTGGTTTCTTACATCAATTCAATAACCTGAGTTGATTTTCTCTAAAAGGCTGAGGAAATACTTCATTTTACTGGGTTAGAAATTATTCTTATTGACTATGTATAACTCCTCTTAATTTATGACCAAAGTCCTAACTGCAAACATGGGTCACAGTTACTGAACCATGGTTCTAAGATAAACCATTCTTTCACTTTATTAAACTCAAAACAAAACAAAACAAATCTTACTATTTGGTATAATGATTTTGTATAGACTTTAAAGTTTCCAATATATCTGATCCTGAATAATAACTTTTTAGTGTATTAATGATGACAACGATGATGATGGATTTAAAGTAATTTTTCATAAAAAAAAAAGATGACTTCGTAGGGTCATGCAAGTAGTAAAGCAAGCTCAATCTGACATCTGGCTTTTGCTCTAGCTGGCAGTATTAAGAAGGAAGGAGCTGGAAGGTTGAAGGTGAATGAATGAAGCCAGAGAAGAGAAAACATGCAGCAGTAACATTAGTGACCACACTGCTTGAATAATCTCACCTCCAATTAGCAAAAATGAAGCCACAAGCCTAAGTGAGAAACAGTTTTGGAGTAAGGCATGCATTTCTCTGGTATTCCTTTCTTTTGTTCTCTGACCTCAGAGTGGGCTCAGCTGCTTCAAACCACATCCTTTTGCTTCATTTCCACACGCCCAAATTCCCTTTTCTCATTCCTTTCCTTTCTCTCCTCCTCTTTTTCTCTGATCTCTCTCTCTCTCTCTCTTTTTTTTTCTCCAGAGAAAGAGCTCAGCAGTGAAGAGTTATTCTAGGTTCTCACTGTAAATACTTCCCCTTTCCTTCTCCACAAACACCCCTCCTACCTTAATGCGTTAGGTGGATGATAATGTCATTTGACAACAATTCAAGTTCCTTCACACAGACACCTTACACCAGTGAAAGAAACTTGATTAAGAGACACTAGAAAAATACGTAACACAACTTCAGATTTCTCTTCAATCTTTCCAAAGATTTCTTGATTAAAATGGCCAGAAGGACAATGTTAATCCCTTGAATTACTGTGGAACTGTGATGTTGTCTTTTGTGTTGTTAAAATAAGAAAGGTCTTATCTGTACATGTATGAGTCCTCTTGTCATTGTATTTGGCACATAAATATTGTGTACAAGGAAATACTAAGACTGGTTACCCCTAAACAACATATACTTGTTTCTGGAAAAGTTTTTAACACTTAGCTAAGTTTCCATTTAGATTTTCATATCTGTTACATGGAATAAAGTTGGAATCTTGGCATAGAGTTGCATGATATGTAAGATTTTGTGCATTAACAATTGTTAAAATCTGTGTTCCAAAAGTGGGCATAGCACATACAGGCACACAAAAAAAGTTTTCTGCCCTGCACACAAAAAAAGTTAAAAAAAAAAAGTTGTTTAATATTTGTTGCTGTATACCCAAATGTGCACCAAATAAACTATATTCATTAAAAACACCTTTAATGATGATCGTTTGTGGTTTGTAAGGAAATGTTTATGCTCATCTATGTTTTGAAGGTTTTATCTTCTTCCATTGCATAGATTACTCTGTTCACAGGAAAAAACCCCACATAAAAGCCTCTGTAAAGCTACATTAGTGATCAGAAATCAATGTAGGTGTGTCTGTTTTGCATTAAATTTTAGGCATCGGCAGAAGCAAGTATTGTCATTCTTTGGGCCACATTAAATTGTTTTTTTGCTTTTAGAGGTATCATGCCTAAAAGTATCTTTGAGGGTGGAGCATGAGCATAGGTATTTTTTTTTAAAGCTCCCAGGTGATTCTAATGTGCAGCCAAAATGGAGAAACATTGTTTACAGGAAGTGAAAAAGCTTAGGAGAGTCTGCCTTAAATTTCTCAGGACAAAATTGAGCCCTTGCCCAATCCCTGGCAGTCCCTTTCTATCCAATTATTATGTTTTATTACTTTTTTCATAACATTAGTTATTATTGAAATTATTTTATATACTTGTATGTTATTTGTGTACAGTCACTTTCCTCTCTAGGAACATAAGCTCCAGTAAACCCTGAACAATATTTGGTACAGGATAGTTGCTCTATATTTGTCAAATAAATAAATTCAAATCCATTAAATATCAGCTTCTCATCTTACAATGAACAAAATACTACCAGTACCTACCCTTCTGGATTGCTATGATGATTCAAGAAAATCATGCCCATGTACACTAATGTGGATAATGTAAAATGCCAACAAATGTTATTCATATTACTATAAAACATTATTTAACCCCAAATGTTTTCCCAAATATCTCCTGATTTGAAATTTCCAACATTATATTCCCTTATTTGGCTTTCAGCTGACTATTGTTAAAATGTAAATCGCTTACCTTGGTGGAATAATATTAGATGAGTTTTTGTCACTTAGCAACCACTAGCAACCCTAAAATACAAAACAAACTAATTTTCAATTAAATTTAAAATTGAGGATGTTCTGTATTATTCATGCAGGGCAGCCCCAGTTAGTAGGAAAAACTGGCTAGAGGGAGCGGTACAGCAGAGGGTAGAAATGGGGCAGGGTGGTGAGGATACTGAATGATATCAGAGAAGGAAGAAAGAAGTAGGTGACTGACAAACTTTGTTGACACAGGACTAGGAAGAGTTTGGGTCAGCTCTGCAGCTCTGCTCAAAATGAGAAGCGCTTTTCATCAACATTAGTTAAGTACCTTGTGAGCTAGATAACTGCCACACATTGTATCACTTAATCCTTAGGGCAACTCTTGACGTATTATTATCTTGATTTTATAAAAGGGAAAATGATCGATCACAGATGTTAAGTTCCTAGGGAAGCAGCCTGTATGGTGGTAAAGGTGCTGAATACACAGAGAGGGAGGCTGAGTTAGAAACCCAGTTCCAACATGCACTAGCATGGGACCTTAGACAAATTACTTACATCTCCATGCATCATTTTCCTTCTTTGTAACACAGGGATGACAATAATCATAACTATCTTCTCATATTGTTATGATGATTAAATATGTTAATATTTATTAAGCACTCAGAATACTGGAATAGACTAGATACTAAAGATACACAGCCAGTGACTAGGAGCACCAGAAAATTTTAAAGCTATTAAAATTTATATATATTTTGATAGGTTTTTCATATATTGGGCATACTCATGTAACCAGCATTCTGACCATGAAACAGAATTTTACCAGTATCTAAAGCTCCCCTCATACTCCCTTCTAATCATATCCCCACCCCCTAATAATCTGACTTCTAACCATAGAACAGTCTTTCCTGTTTTTGTAATTTATATAAAAGAAATCACACAATCTATAACCTTTGGCATCTGTCTTCTTCCACTCAACATTATATTTATGAGATCCATTTATGTTGCTGTGTCGATAGAAATCCTTTATTCTCACTGCTATATGGTATTCCATTTGTAAATTTACCATAATTCACACACACACACACACACACACACACACACACACACACACTCTCCAATCTACTGTTGATAGGTATTTGAGTATTTCCTAGATTTAAGCTTTTAATAATAGTACTGCTATTTACGTTCTACTAATGCTTTTTGGTGAGCATGTGTACACGTTTTTATTTGGTATATCCCTACGAGTGGAATTTCTGGCTCATAAGGTATGAATAAAGTCAGCTTTAGAATATAGCATTAAAAAGAAAACAGCTGTACAATAATCTCATCAGTAGAGAATGGAAATTTCACTTTTTTGTCTTTTTCATTATATCTATTTTGAAGGGTATAGAGTGGTATCTCACTATAATTTTACTTTGCATTTTCTTAATGACTAATGAAATTGAACATCCGTTTATTGGAAATTTGGATATATTCTTCTGTAAAGGAACACCAAGGTTTAAACTTGGGCTTTTCTTAGTCAAAAGCATGTACTCTTTCTCTACATCCCCATTTTAACAAATTAACTGCTTTCCTCTAAAGCTTTTCAGAGAATTGTAAGTCCTAATTTAGGAACCAAGGATATTCACTATTTTTATTTTGCATTAACTTTTTTTCTTTTCTAATTTAGAGACATCTTTTGGTAATGGAAGAGAGAAATGGGGGTAGTCTTCCATAAAGAAAATTTTTACTTTTCCTTTTGTTGCCATTCAAAGTCAGATTAAAAATTTATCTTGGCTCTGCAGGCCAGCTCAGAGGAGGGGGAAGAAGAAGACAATAAATGGAGCTGACCTTCTTCTGGAGGCTTTGTGACACCATTTTTAGTGACTGCAAGGTGCTTTCACGGCATTTATATCTGAAACTGAGCCAAGTGTGTGTGGGGGGAAGAAATTGGGTATATGTGTGAGAATAATGACAATATAGAAAGTCTGTGATTATTTGTAGGGGAATGCATAACTGTAGTTTTAGGTTTTAAGTTCTCCTTTGTCTGTTAACACATACAGAAGTACCTAAGTTTCTACACTTTCTCCAAAGCTTTTTGCAGTGAAACTATGTTGGAAAAGTTACTCTTATATACTACTTATAAAACACTTAAGTTGTTCCTGTTTTTCTTCACATTTGCAAGAGTACACAGGAATATCGTAATCTGGTCCCTTAACATAACTTGATTTTATGAACAACAGCATTTGTATCATCCGCGATACAAATTTTTATTCTCACCCTCAAAAGCCACGTCTTTTCCTGCCTTTCTGATAGAACATTAAACTGCTTTTCCTTCTCATAAAAGAATTCCAGGTAATGAATATATCTTTTCTATTCATGTTCAAAATACATAGTTTTTTTTCTCCTGGATTTGAAAGGAACTTATTTCTCAAGAATCCTTCTCAAATATAAATTACTTAAAATAATTTATTTTTTAAATGAATGAGAATATATCAAATTAAAAAGCATCTACACAGCAAAAGAAACCATTAACAAGACAAAGAGGCAACCATATGAATGGGAAAAGATATTTTCAAGCAATCCCTCCAATGAGGGGCTAATATCAAAAATATACAAAGAACTCATACAACTCAACAATAAAAAAAATCCAATTAAAAAATCTCAGAGGACCTTAACAAACACTAGTCCCAAGAAGACATACAAACGGCCAACAGACATATGAAAAGATGCTCAACTTCACTAGTTATTAGGGAAATGCAAACAAAACCACAATGAGATACCAACTCACACCAGTTAGAATGGCTATCATCAACAAGACAAGTAATAACAAGGGTTGGAAAGGTTGTGGGGAAAAAGGAGCCCTCATACACTGTTGGTGCGAATGTAAATAGCCACTGTGGAAAATGGTATGGAGCTTCCTCAGAAAAATTCAGAGTATAATTACCATATGACCCAGCAATTTCTCTTCTGTGTATTTACCTCCCCAAACTTGTAAACATTTGTCCATAAAGATATATGAACCCCGATGTTTATAGCAGCATTATTCACAATGGCCAAGACATAGAAACAACTGAATTTATTAGTAGTTAAATAACTACTACAGAATGAGGCCTAGGCAAATCATATTCTATAAAATAGACATGATCTATGGATTCATGGAGTCCATAGGCCAGAGGCAAAGGAGGTAGCAATAAATAGGTAGACTATCAGATGATAATTTATTAGAACTTTAGTGCTTTAAAGGAAATCAACTGCATACAACGATAATGAATAAGAAAGGTGGGGATCTAGTTACAGTGGTCAGAAAAGGGCATCTGACTCCATAGAAATGAGAAGCACATATGGCAGAGGCACAGCATCCAAAGAAAAGAGAACGAGTTGAAAATGGGGATTTATCATAACATGACAATTAGGCAATTGTACAAAGATGATTGCACAGAGCTATCTATCACAGCATTATTTATCATACTGAAAAGCCACGAAAAATAGTCTACATGTCTAACAATAAGGAAATTGTTAAATAAATTAAGGTCATGCTTACAATTTAAAATTACGACTTTGTTAAAAATAAGATTGAAGATGTATAGTAGTTCTATCTAGTGGTTCTGAACATAGATTCTGGAGAAAAAATGCCCAGGCTCAAACTGAGGTTTGGCCACTTAGTAGCTGTTTGACCTTGGACAAATTATATAACATCTCCATGCTTTAGTTATCTTATCTATAAAATGAAGGTAATATGAGTTTAAGAGAGAGTTGTTTTGAGATTTACATGAGTTAATATACGTAAAGAACATAAAAAAGTGTCTGCATATTAACTACTATTGTCATTATCATCTATATTTGTTGACAGAGAAAGCTGGCCATTGTTAAGTCTAAAATGTAGGTTACACAACTATACAAATAGTATGTCTAACATAGTCTTTTAAAAATAACTCTTACATAATGAGGACAGAATATAGTAGAGGATATTAATGGTGGTTCTATCTGGATGATGATTTCAATATTTTTTTTCTGTATTGCTTGTTTTACATTTCTACGATTAATCTGCATTACTGTTATAATAAGATAAACTAATAAAGCAAGTTTCCTTTTATAAAAATACACTTTTCTATTTCTATTTCTAAAATCTTTTGGCAAAGTTATCTCAAAGTATATTGTTATAGATATCTATGAATGTAGTGGCAATAGCATAAAGTCATCTCTTTTTATGGTTAGTCCCCTCTACTCTTCCTTTAACATTAAAAAGTGCTTTCTTGTGTGCTGAGCACTATTCCGGGCACTGGGGATACAGTGATAAATATGATGGCATTCTTCTCTTACAATCTTGTTGAGATAAACAATAAGTAATAGGTGCATCAAGTCCTATTGGTGCCAAAAGTGGTCCAAAGTGTCTCAAAGTCTTCAGGAAGAGGTGACTCATCAGGTGAGTCATGAAAAATAGGTAGGGACAAATGGAATGGTTTAGGTACAGTGGCATAGTGTTCTAAGTAGATGTTGCTGTGCAGAGACAGCATGGTGAGTGTGGAGAACCACAAGGACTTCCATATGGCTGCAGCTTCAGGTAGAGGGAAGAAGTGAGATGGTAGCGGTTGGAAAGGGTGAGATCCTGGAAGGACTTCTCCAGCATGTCAGGTCTGAATTTGATTCTAAAGACAATAAATGAGGAGCCAATGAAAGATTTTAAGGAAATATGTAATAATGATGAGACGTATGTTCACATGAATTATTAAAAAGAATGATATGGGTTTCTGGAAGAAATCAAATATTCTTTCATTTCTAGTGGTAGGAATCTTCTCCCTCATCTGAGACATGGGAGCCAAACTGGGTCTGCTTTTCCTTCCTGTGCCTGAGCCATAGGTCAAACTGATTCCTTTTATAGAGTACACGTGAAACTCAGAAGATCCCCAAATGCTAATCTGGCAATGCAATTTAGAAGAATGCTAAAGCAATCCACTTTGGCATGACTGATGAGATGTTCATATTTTGTTTACTAAGATTTGAAGAAAAAAGATTTGAAAGGCTCCTTGTGCAGTCATGATCTTTCTCTTAAATTGAGATGGCAAAGTCTATATAGTATTGCAATTTCCA
This sequence comes from Pteropus medius, assembly GCF_902729225.1. Taxonomy (NCBI): domain Eukaryota; kingdom Metazoa; phylum Chordata; class Mammalia; order Chiroptera; family Pteropodidae; genus Pteropus; species Pteropus medius. The sequence continues at coordinate 17,792,950 of NW_024340692.1, forward strand.
GCAAAACCTTCTAAAGCTGCCTTATTTAAGCAATTTAGGAAATATTTAAATAGCAAATCAGCTTTCTTTTTAAGTAATGCCACAGTACAGATATATTTAAACTCACAGCAGAACATGATTTGTGGCCTCAAGAAACCTTTCACAAAAGAATTTATTTGCTCTTAATAAAAGCTGTCACAAGCTCACGGTGTTATTTTTCAAGTGGCTGTAATACATTTTTTACTTGATCCATCAAAAATAGATGGGCAAACCTTCACAATATTTTCATGGATTTGGGTGACATATTAATTGCGTGCTCTTGAAAGGAGAAAAAGTAAGGTTGTTAAGAACAACTATAACTAAGACCATCTAGCATGGATCGCATAGGAATCCTTTGGAAAAAGCTTCCCTTTCTTGGAGTTGAGGCACTGAGAATTGGAGCTTAATGGACAGACAGGTTATCAGGCAAATGGAATTAACCAAACTGAAGAGAAGAAAGCTGATATCATGACCTATGAATTCACTGAAGTTAAGAATCTGAAAAAGCCTATTAAATCTTATCCAACCTCTCAAGCCTGAATTTAAGTCTTTTCTTATAGCACATATACCTTGCGGTTTTATTTAATTTGTTCTTCAATTATTAGGTCTCCAAGGTTTCCTTCAATATATAGAAAAATATTATCATTCATTCAATTTAACTCGTGGGAAACAATTGATAGATTTTGCATTTCAGGATTCAGCCTTAGTAGATGTTTAATAATTATGTTTGAATGGTGGATAGATTGAATGTCAACGAATAGTGATAATAAACTTCTTGAGTAATTATCATTTCAATATAAGTAACTCTAAATCTGTAAACCATATGACCAAGATAATTAAAAAAAGGAATACAGTGACAGAATTCTGTTATACTATAATCAAATTATGAATTAGGGAGTTTTGTTATAAATGTCAAAATATATACTATGCATATAAAAGATCAAAGATAATACAGTTATAACATTAAGAAGGAAACTAAATCTTTCAAAATATAACAACATTTTCAATTCAATTTTATTCTATTACATTTCTAGCTCTTCCTCACTAAACACACTACAAATCAGGCATATTGTACCATGATCTTATTAGAATTTCAGAAACAGGAAAGAACATAAGTATTGATGTCTACATAACTTAGGGGCAGTGAGGCTCATTGATATTTCTGTTACAGTCTGTTCTTGCGTCTCTGCAGTAACTTTCAGGGAAATATGGATTTTGAAGAGCTAAAGGAGTGTCTTCTGGAAGTCCTTCTTGTTCTTTCCTGTTTCCTATTGCCATTCAACATGACAAGACTTTAGGTAATAAGGATGGAATTCTATCTGAACCAATCAACCAACAAACTAACAGATAAATAGTCAAAGAAGCCATAATTTGTTTCACTGCATTTCGGCCTTCTAGAATTTATGATCGGTTGAACAAAGCTTTACCCTAAACCCCAAGGCTGACTCTGTGCTAAAAACTGCTGCTCTGGGGCAGACAAAAATGCTCAAGATTCCTTGGAATCCATGATCCAAGAAGGCTTGATTATACCTCCAGAAAACAAATGCAATGCCCTGAATAGAAAAGCAGCAGTCTCCTAATCATCGATGAGCATAAATGTTTTCCTTAAAAGATTTGCTCACTGTTCTTTCAACTAAAACTCTAATATTTGGTGAACTTGTAGCAATAATGAAAACATATTATTTTTTGGCAGAAAAAAATTTATTTAGACGGGGAGTGATCTTCCTACAACTGCAATTATGGTGAATTCTTAAATGGTATGTTATGACACGTTTTTATATGTAGAATTCATAATACAGCAGTTAATATAGATTTGGGTAATGGCAAAAAGCCTCTTGCAAGTGAGATGTCACAGAAATCAAATAAGCAATTTCTAATGATTGTTCATATTGCATAAGCAGAAGACTCAACACTAGGATAAAGATAATATTGAAAATGTACAATCACAAAGCTCATTTCAGGCAAATGGTATATTTGAGCTCCTCTGACATATCAGCTTTCTGATAGGCACTTAGGAATTTAGAGATGAATAGACATGGCCAATTTTGGGAGCAGCTTAAAGTCTAGTCTGTTTAAGATTTAGTAGAAATTCATCTGAGAGACTGAATAAGGGAGTGAGAAAAAGAGGAAAGATATGAAGCTAGACAGAAGGGTAAGCAAGTGAGCATGAGTGTTGGAGGAAATGATAATAGTTCACTGATGCTGTAGTGAAGAAGCCTGTGATAGATCATAGCTCAAAGGCCTAGCGGAGCCAGGTGAAAAATTTTGGACTTAAGGAAAATAAGGGAAAATAAAGGAAAGCAGGGAAGTGACAATATGGAATTAAACTCATCAGAGAAATGATAAAGCATTCAAAACATTTTTTCTGCATCTATGTCAAGTGCTGGAAAAATGTTTTCTCTACTGACCCAATTAACACAGAAACAGTATCAGTCTTTTGGGAAGCTGTTTCTGTGTTATGGAAGAGATTACAGGAAGACTGAGGACTATTCTTTAGCCTTATTTAGTTCCCTTGTCTCATCCAATTATTTTTATTTTTATGTACACTTCACGCTCCTGTCTTTAGATGTTTTCACTATCCCACATGGTTGCATAACAATAAGTACAGTAGCAGTTAACATATCTCTAGTTCTTAATACTTTTAAATTAATATTTTATATTATCTCACTTGATCTTCACAGAAGAGAAATTGCTGGGTCATACGGTAATTCTATTCTGAATTTTTCTGAGGAACCTCCATACCATTTTCCACAGTGGCTATTTACATTCCCACCACAGTAATTTTATAATTTGAATGTCATGGAATTATATTTTATAGGTGGGAAATTTGAGACCCTAAGAGGTTAAGTGACTTATGCAAGGTCACATAGAAAATCAGGAAATGTACTAGGATTAGAATCCAAGATTTTTGACCATTGCTATTCCAGGGTCTCTGATCATATTCTACCATCTCATCAAGTAAGATGGCAATTCTCTGTAGGGAAGTGTCCTGATCTGGGAAAATTTTCTATAGGACAAGCCCCATGAACTCTGAGTTATCACATTTATTTTTTTGTGAATAGAATCCAAGTCTCTGTCAATGCTTTGAATCCCATTCTTCAAATTAATATGAGAAGGGTAACTGTAAGATGATGTGGAGGCAGCTCTATGATTGTTATTTGGCATCTAATATATTTAGAAAATAATAATGAGAATGACAATATATCATTATGTCTGACAACCTATCTGTGGCCAATACCAATTAGTCAGCAGTATAATAATATCTACTGAATGAGTTTTCATATCGGTGGAACTCCCAAGATGCTAATTGAACTATTTGGCAGTGTTGCTTGAAGGGCACCCGACTAAGAATCAGAGAAGCATAAATGTTTGCTTTCTCAAAGATTAGCTTTTCAGAATAAAGATAAAGGAACTGGGCAATGTTGAGAGTAACAGACCACAGGCTATACTTAATATATAAGTAAATGGGGGATTTAGATAGCTCTTAGAATTAATCTTTTTTTAATCATGGAAATAAATATATCTAAGACTCTACTAAGAGAAATACATATTTTTAACCTCAGAAAGCACTGAGGTTAATTCAACAATTCAATAGAATTAATTAATTCTGTTAATTCAACATTTCCACCTAAATATAGTAAATTTTAAATAGAAAAATAAGGAAGATATATAAACTGCAAAGCAGATAGAATAGCTGTGGTAAGCTCTTAAAGCAAAGATAAAGAAGTTGAAAATCTGTAGGAACTTAGTGTTGACTAAAAGGAAGGTATGGATGCATGTGTACATGTTGATGCCATACCTAAATAAATGAACACTTCAATGGTTTACTTATTACATTAAAAAGTCTTCTAAACTTTGAAGTTTTATTTTTAATGCAAATGCTTTTTAACTAGACTTGTATATAAATAGAATGACAAAGTCATCTTAAGGGCAGGGCACATTACCTATTAAGTTTAGACCCAAAACACACTTATGAAGCATCTAGTATGCGTTACCCATTGCCCGGGTGTTATTATTATTGAGGTGGAAAGTGCTCTGGGTCGAAAGGACTGAATTCAAACTCCAGCTTTGCTACTCGGTGGTTGTGGAACAACAATGTTTTGGGGTAATATCTTGCAAATCCTTAGTTTTCACAGCTGTGAACCTCACATTAGATTTTGAAAGGTACACTAAATGGAATAGGTATTTAAATTATTAAGCAGAGTGAGTGCGTGACTCACAGTTGGTTAATAAATACTCATTGCTCTCATTTTCCCTAAATTTCACAATAATTCAAGTACTCTGCCCAGTGTCTTCAAACCTAGCAGCTGCCCTGCTCCCCTTTCCTCCAACTTCTCCAAACTTCATCTTGTCTGTGGTGTTTACATAAATATAATCAGTAAGAAGAAGAACTTTTTACATTTTGGAAACAGACTTTATTGTAATATAAAAGTCCTCCTCTAGTTCTTTAATGCTCTTCCCTCAAGCTTTAGCCTATGTAAAGGAACATTATGTAAAAAAAGACTGTATTTTGCTTTCAGAACCCACTTCCCTAGAGGTAGTCTCTGGTTGCACAGGGAAGAGGGTTTAATGATCAGAAAGTTAGGAATAGTATGCGTGAGATACCTAACTAGACATGGTAACTTACAACTTCTACATAAAGTACAGAAGGAGACATCAGTGGCAGAGATAACTGACTTGAGGTCACCTTTCTCTTGGGATCTCTCCCTGATTACCACTGTGGTCACTACCTAAAATCAGTGACCCCAGGGCAGAGTCCCTTCTGTCCTACACCCCAAGCGTAGGAAACAGTTCAAAAGTGTTGGCTGCTACTGCTTTGTAGTCTGGTTTTCTGTTTGGGCGAGGGACCCTTTAAAGGTTGAAAATACGATCATGAATTCACTAGAGGTTGTCTCTCTTGATAATAATACTCTCATAGTAATTTTTAAATACAAATGCCTTATTATATTGTGTAGTCATTATTTGTTTATGCATATGTTTCTCTCAATATAGTGTATCTCTCATGCCCCACAACCTGAGTCTCATGGATGCTTATTATAATTTAATGCAATAATATAACAATATTGATGATGATAATACTAAGCACAGCCCTTGATTTGTCCTCTTTGGGACCCCTACATTCTGAAGTCTGAGTACTCTTGATGGCTGAAGGGCAAGATGTTCTTGAATGAAGGGAATGAGAAGTATCACTTTTTAAAGGGAAAAAAAGGAAAAAGAACCAAGTAAAAAAGAGAGGCATGTTCACTTGGCAGCCAAGGAATACATTCTCCTTAAAAAGCAGCCCTCTGCCAAGTTTTGGCTTCTGTTTGTTGTTGTTTAAAAGGTAAACACAATTAAGAAAGAAAATAGCAAGTCTTTAAAAAGTGCAGCTGAATATTTATGTTTTCCCTCAGAGACTTCTGGGCTTATTTCTGAAGATCTTTCTTTGCTGCTGAACATCATAATAGTTAAACATCACCAAAATAGCTGCTGCACCATTCTGCCTTGGAAAGAGAGGAATATTTTCATTTCATAAAGTCCATCCCTTTCAGATTGTCGTAATCTCTCAAAGTCTGAATACCAACACTATAATTTTCACTCCCATCGCTGACACACACTTTTGTTCTGAAAATTCCATGTTAGCAAGCCTTACTAGGCAGTTGGGTATAGCTATGTGATCCATCTTAATTGCTTTATCCTACATAAGCAACTCTATGGACGATGGAACCCTTAAATGAGTTAATAAATCGTTTGGACTTGCTCGCTCCTCAACTATCTGAATTTGTTTTGCCAGAGAGGCAACTCCAGCCCTTGCTTGTATATTAGAATTCCCCTAAAAATCTCTTAGTACATTTCAAGTCTGCTAATTCACTTGATTCTTGTTTGTGTGTGTGTATGTGTGTGTGTTTCATCTTTCTAATTTCATACCCATGTGGAGCCACAGCTACAGCTAACTCTAAAAAAAGTAATGTCTGAATCAGAAACTCACCGTGTGAGACAACTTATTTCAAATTCTGAACAATATAGAAAGGGCAAAGAACAGAGAGGAGAGTTAATGATTAGCATCCCAGCTCTGCTCTGAACAACATTCAGGCTTCTTGTTAACCAAATAACTTCTCTCGGCTGCCACCACGTGATAGTCCCTACAATCCACAGAAACAATCTATCCAGGAGTCACGGCAGCTTATATAATTAATAGCCCATCACAAACAACTTTCTTTATATTTCGTTAAGATTGGAAATCCCTTTGGGACACCTGGAAGATTGTCTGGATACATAGTTCCCAGATCTCTGAATATCCCATATTTTAAAGTATGATGTTGATTCCTAGGAAACCAACACCTGCACGTAACCTCTGCTCCAGCAAGAATATTGAGGGGAGAAGAGTTGCAGGTCTTTTCAGGTGGCTGCTTTCCCATAGCTAGGCAAACAACCACTTGCAACAAGCTGAGGCTGTGCTCACAAGTACAAATGTATGTGGTCATGTGGTTGGTCTCTCACATGTACACATAGCACACACAGAGACAAGGAAACAAAACACACGCCCCACATCCTGCCCAGTGATAGATTCAACACTCTCTGCATGAGTCTCCTTGTCTCTATGTTTTTCTGACCACTGCTCTGCCTTTTACTTTGTGCTTTGCTTATATCACTCCTCAGACTGCAGTGTTCAATGGTTCATGTTGTGCAGGATAAACTTCAAAGACTATACATAAAAAAGTTCTCAATATGGTGCTGACTGTAGTAGGGCCACCCTACAGATGTCTAGGTCCTATTCCCCAGAACCTGTAAATATGTTACCTCACCTGGCAAAAAAGACCTTGCAGATATTGAGTTAGAGATGAGAAGATAACCTTGGATTATTCTAGTGGGTCTAATGTAATCACAGGACCCTGATAAGAGGAAGACAGGAGGTTCAGAGTCAGAGAAGGAGACGCGATGACATATGCAAAGATTGGAGTAATGTGCCCTGAAGATGAAGGTAGGGCCATGGACCAAGAAATGCAGGTTGCCTCTAAAAGCTGGAAACGCCTGGGAAAGATTCTCCCCTAGAGCCTCTGAAAGAAATGCAGTCCATTCTGGACTTCTGCCTTACAGAACTATTAGATAATAAACTTGTATTGTCTTAAGCCACTAAGTTTGTGGTTGTTTTTATAGCAGTAATAAATAGAAAACATTCACCTCTAACCTATCTCTCCTCATCTTCCTGAATTCTTGGTTAAAGCTGTGATTTTCAGCCAAGATGTTTTACAGTTTGAGTCTGCAAACCCTATTCACCCTCCAGGAGTATCTTCAATCCCATCTTTTTTCCAACCAAGTGATTCCTACTTTCTTTGAACCTCTCTAGTAATTATTCTGAGACGACTTTAAATGTCCTCTGACTCATAAGGCAATATTATGGCATTTCTACTACTACTTTGAACTAATATGTAACTTTCTATGGTTAGATTTTTGTCTTCCTCCCCAACCAATTCTAAGTACTCTGACGATGGGGCTTATGTCATATTTCTGTTTTTTCTCATAGTCTTTAACATGATATCATACATAAAGAAAGCACTAAATAGATATTTGGTAGTTTGTTTTTTTGTAAACTGAAACATATTAAATAATGCTGTAAGAGGATTTATCTGTAATAATCCAAATAGCCCTTCTTACCAGAAACTTCATAGGATTAAGCCTAGCAGTGGGTTTTCACAGAGGCTCTCTAGATTTCCAAAGCAGCATCATAGAATGACTCAACAGGGCTGTGATTATAAGTCAGCAATAGACGATAAAGAAATAGGTCAAAATAATATAAAGATAAAAAAGTAAGAGATGATAGTAGAACTAGAGAGGGCACCAAAGTCCCCCAAAGCACTTTCCCAGATAACATAACGTGTTCTAATGCAGGTGTAACACAATAAAAATAGATTTAGGCTTTAAATTTCAGGGCTTTTTAAAAGTTATTTTATATTATTATTATTTATGCCTACAGCACCTGGTTTTCCTAAGTGGTCTCCCATCCAAGTACTAACCAGTCCCAACCCTGCTTAGCTTCCGGGATCAGACATTGGGCTTGATCAGGGTGGTATGGCTGTAGACCATGGACAGTGGCTCCACTAGTGCACGAACCTAGGACCTTCTGCATGTAAAGCAGAAGTGCTAACTGCTACGCAATGGAACCACATCCTAAATTTCAGGGTTTTGAATGAGACATTTATGTGGCCAGTGTCCTCCAAGATCGACTGAACGCCAGATCGAAGACATTTCCCAATAGAGTTAGAAGGAAGAATGTTGTAGACTTTCCCATTATTGTCTAAACCAAGAACCTCTCCAATGATAACTTGAAATTTATAGGTAATAACCTTCACTAAAGAATTATAGTAAAAAATGACAGAATCTGCTTGTATCAGGGGCCTGCACACCAGCAGTTAAGAACCCACATTCTGGAGATGAATGGCCTAGGTTAAAATCCTAACTCCATCTCTTAGAGGTTGAGTAAACTTTTAAGTCTTTCTGGCCTCAGTCCCTCATCTCTACAATGGGGATAATATGATGTCCTCATTCAGCTGTGGTGAGGATTAAGTGAGGTAATGTATGTGAAGTGATAAGTAGATTGCCTGCCATAATGAATCTGCATGAAAGATCATACGTAATTATTGTTATCTCTAAAAACCTGCTTGGGTCACTTCTATAATCTTTTGAGACACGCACCAATTGGGCCTGCTTGGAAATGAATAAAGGAGGAACTGCTTGCTGCTCCGTAGGAGAAAATAGCACAGAGAAGAATTAAATGCCAGGATTGGTGTGCATTTTTTAACCTTAGGCCTCAAGGCAAGGTCAGGTCTTTCAAATGTTTCCAAATCCATCCCATCCTGTTACTAGCATTTCTAGATATGTACGCACTGCTTATGAACACAGAACTAGGTGGAATAAAACACTCACCTTTTCTGGCAATTGGTTGGAACCCATGCACCTTACATGTTACACAGCTCCAACATCATTACCATAACCACAGTACAGCATCATTTCCCCCACTTTACAGACATGAAAATGTGCCTCAATGAAAGAAGCCAGACACCAAAGAATACATAGAATTTGTTTCCATAAAGCTGTTTAAAAGAGGGCATAACACTAAATCATAGTGTTAAAGTCAAGAGTAGTTACTCTGGAGAGAACAGAGGGGAAGTGATCGGAGTGGGCCCAGGACGAGATTCTGGTGGGCTGGCAATGGTCTGTGTCTTGATTTGGGTGGTGGCTACACAGATTTCTTTTGGTGATAATTCATTGGGCTATCTATTGGCATCTCGAGTAGTTTTTACAAGTCAACTAAAATGCTTACAAAAATGAGGCTCTCAAGGGTTAAATAAGCTATCCAAGTTCGCGTGGAAATGTGTGGAAGAGTAGCAATTCACACCCTTGTTTCTCAGATTGGTCCCCCAAATCTATAGTCTTTCTCAGGTTCTGCTGTATTTAAAAGGGGTGAATAAAAAATATCTTCTACATTGATAGTAGACCATGTGTTGGTTTAGAAAACTTCTTTTCTGGGGTCAGAAATAAATGTTTTTAAAGCAAGATTCTTTTTTTTATTGCATTTCAGCTAATGAAGGACAATTATGACATTAACAATCCTATTGCCTTTGCAGAATGTGTTTTTTTCTGGTAGTGTCTTTTTGGGATTAGAGAGGTTTCTAACCTGTTTTAAATGTCATAGTGTTTTATTGGCAAATCAGTGAAAACAAATCAATTTAATGCAGTGAGTTCTGTGTTCATAAAAAAGTAAAATTTCTGTTTATCTAGAGTTATCATTCTGAAGTAGTATGTCCTTCTTGAGTATTTGCCATCATTATTTTTATTCTTATTATTTATCCCAATTATGAGTGTGTGTGTGTGTGTGTGTGTGTGTGTGTGTGTGTGTGTGTATATATATATATATATATATATATATATATATATATATATATATTTCTTTCTTTTTGTCTGTCTCTTCGACTAGACCATAAATCCAAAGAGGGCAGAGTATACATCTAGTGCCCAGAAAAGAAAATAGGCTTAAAGAAGAGGTCTGAGTGAATGAATGCTTAAATTAATGAATGAGTTAACAGAGAGTAAACAATAACACAAGTTTAAAAACTATGAGCGATTTTAGTAAATGACAGAAGCGCATTACTAAAGTGAAGGCGACAATTTCACTATCATTTACATTTTTTCCTTGTGGTTTCTCATTCTGTTCTATTTACCCACATGACTAGTGTGGATAAAAAGCATTTACTGGGCAGTTACTAAATTCCCAGCTCTGTGTATGGGGTGGAATAATCTGGTTGAAGAGCTCATGGACAAATTTCCCACTATATTCTGAACTGAATAAAAATAACCATTAGTTGAGTCAGAGCCACAGGTATAATTCCTATCCTTGACTACTTTTCATAAATCACAATTTGGATTTGAGTATTGATAGTGTAATTAACTACAGGGTAATCTTTCATGTTTCAAAGATTCTGCTTAAGTGTCTAGTTCTATTTAGGAGAATCATGAGAATTTTCAAAATCAAACCAATGCTGATACTTTCCTATTATTCGGAGCAATAGAAATTTGCATCAACCTATATATTTCTGTCTAATTTTAATTCTTTGTCTATAGTATAATGAGCATCACATTTAGCTTGTGGTTGTTTTTAAGTTAAAAACTAGTAGCTGACACAATCACTTTGTACCCATACCCCATTGTTGCTGATCTTGCTAGTCTGGTTCTCTAACTCACTTATCCTTTACTGTGTAACTCCAGCTTCTCCAAGGATAGCTTCAGTCACACCCTCAAGCTATCCTTTATTTTTGAAATTCACAGTATAAGTGGCTCATGGGCATTTTCTTCTAGAACATATAACTTTCCCATTGGTGCATTAGCCAGAAGGCCAACGGGTGTCTCACTTGCAAGAGAAGCCCTGAGCATATTTATTACATTTTAAGTTGAGTAAACATTGTACTTTGATTTTACAACTTCGATAAGGGGTCCCCACTAACAAATAATGTGCTAAATTTCATTTACAAATGTTGAATTTCAAAACTTTTTTTTGAGAAAGTGATTTTCAATAGAAACTCACAGATTTCCATATACTGTAAAGTGTTAAAAGCTAAAAACTATCAAGGACTCATACAGGGAGGAAAGAGATTATTATTATTTTTTTTTTTGCAGTTGTATTTTTTAAAAGATATATATATAAATATACAAATATTTATATATAAATTATATATATATAACTTAAATATATATATATATATAATTTAAATATAAGTCCATGTTCAAGTTTACAGACTCAAACTTAATATATTTTGGGTAAATACAATTTTTGTCATTGTGAACTTAGGATTGGATCACAAAGGCAAAAAAAAAGACAAAAGAAGTAAAATAATGGGGGGAAAATGAAGCAGTTTCTTCTGGAACTTTAATGAAGAAATGCTGCCTTTTCTTTTAAAACTGTAGTTTTCTCACAAATTTTAATCTAATCCTATTCAACTCCATCAAATCTAGGACATTTTAATTCTGCATAATTCCTGTTTCTTAGAAACGACTCTAAAGTCCCAGTTCTTTGGGGACAGTCAGTGCAGAGACAGGTCAGAGAACAGAAGGATCCCTGTGGGCAAGAGGGGACAGAGGATGAAGAAGATTTTGTGAAAGAGAAACTTTGACCAGGCTTTGAGTGAACTGAATTTGGATGTTGAGACATAACTCTAAAAATGCTTTTTATTTAAAAAAAAAAAATCCAAATAGGCAAAGCCCTTAGGTAGAATAAGAAGTTAAAGTTAGACACATTTTTGAACCAAAGAAATTCTATGTTTACTTTGTCAACTTACAACTTAAACCATAGTCATACAAAATAATGTGAGTGATCATACCACTTTCTGCAAGTATACAAAGGACTTTCAGATGTCAACAGAAAAATTCTGAACAAAGAAGTTCTGTGGTCAAAGTATTTGGGAAACTCCAGAGTTAAACAGGTTCAATCATTTCTTTTTAGCCTCAAATACTTCTCAGCATCATTATGATGCAAATGTGCATTGAGAATCTCTAAAGGGGAAATATATTTAGTGGTTTTTAAATTTTAGCATAAAACTTCTTTCTTGGGATAAACCAAGGGTCTAATAGTTTCTACAATACACTGTGAAAAATACTGATTTACATTATGTCATGTGAACTCCATGGAAACCAAGCTGATACCATTATCCCTATTTATCCCAGATCTATATATATTATATATTATTATATATTATATATTATATATTATATATTATATATTATATATTATATATTATATATTATATATTATATATTATATATTATATATTATATATTATATATTACATATATAATTTCATAGAATAGTGCTTGATACATAGTTAAAGGTAACTATTACCACTACTACTATTATTACTATTCCAAGGTAATATACCTAGCAGACGGTAAAGCTTAGATTTGAAACCAGGTCTATCAATCTCTATACTGGACAGTAAAATCAATATCTATGTGGACAATGATCAAACCAGGGTATCAAAGTTGTATCCTGAGCAATAGAAAAAACATGAACTTTAGCATCAGAGCTGTGTCTAATCCCAGTGGAACACACCAATACTATACATCTTAGGTAAGCTAGCTAACCTCTCCAAACCTCAGTTTCCTCATCGATTTTATGGAGATATTAGGACCTGTATTATAAGGCTGTTATGAATATTAGAGCTAATGTATCCAAAATGTTCCTATCACAGTGACTCTTACAAAATGGTAATGAAATAAAAAATACTTGCTAGGGTCATATCCAGAAGAAGGCTAGATAAGACCCAGGATCCTGAATCAAAATCTTACTCATTTTCCACTGTGTCAAAGCTGCATCAGAATTCCTTTAAATAAAAGGCAAATTAAGATTATTTGCCTTTAAGTCTCAGTTAAGTCTTTAACTGCTGCCAGTCATCCTTATAGATCCCTGTGCTCATTTGCTATCATCAAGATGTTCCAGACAGAGAGTTGATACAAGTGATGGGCCTTTTTTGGTGCTAGGTAGTGATTTCCTAACACTGTTTGGGTCTACTCTCTTCTTCCCTCCTACTCTCCTCCCTGAAGTGATTTCGAGTTCCCATTATTGTCCTAAACATCATATGCCCATCATCTTCGATAGCGTCTGACTATATCTACTACAGTAAACTATAAAAGAGCTAAAAAGAAAGCTGGGAGGATATAAGGCTAAAGTGCATGCTTCTAAGCAGCAAAGTTGATCTGCAAGGCAAATCATTGGCAAATGAGATGAGAGCTAGAAAGAAGATTGGCATTTGGGAAACATCCTCATCTTCATCCTCATCATCTCTAGCCTTGCTGAAATATCTCAGCAAAAGGGAACATTTGAAAGATGACTTATCACCTATAGATCTGATACTTCAAAGAAATAGGTTCACAATGTCAAAGATATATTAAATACAGAATTAAAAAAAATGAAATTAGTAAGTTTTTTTCCTAACTCATTTGGCAACAAAATCAGACCTAAACTGATATAAAGCTATTTAGCGTTTTCATGCCCCTTACTGTTATATACATTTGATGTTGTGTTTGATTATTGGATGCTACCTCAGATCCTACCAGAGTATTATATAATACATATATAGATTATCTAAAGTATTACTTCTCTAAAATCTAAAAAATGCTGAATTACAAAATGCACCTAGCTCCAAAGAACTGTGGATCTTTACATTGAAAACACCATAGCTTTATTTATTTAGGGTAAGTGTCTTTCTCCTTTCCACTAATCTCTCCACTAACTCCATCCTCTATCATATTAAGCTAACCTATAAGGCCCTTCCTGCTACCTTAACCATTGGCAGCACATTGAAATTGTTAGAGATCGTCATCACAGGTGTTTTTTGTCTCCCCTTTTTGTGCCTTTAATTCATTTGGTAGTTCTTAGTTTTTGCTATTCAGGCATCTGGGCTCTCTACTCACTTCTAGGACCACTCTCCATTACCTTATTAAAACTTTCTTAGAATAATGGTATGAAAAAGTGGTAGCAGAATTCCTTTAGGGAGGGAATGGTCTCTTTAGGGGAAACTACATTCTTGTGGGGAAGAAAGTAAGAAACTATGAATAACTGAAGTAAGGAAATGAGGAAATTAAGCTGCGTTACATGAGAAAATGAGAGAAATTTGCATTTTAGTTCTCTGGAGAGAAGAGCAGGGGAGAGAGACAAAGAGTGAGTAGAGGAAAGAAACCATTTAGGAAGTGGATTGTGTGTGTATGGGGTGGCCATGAACAGTGAAATAGCTCTTGGCCAAAAGATCTTTGAAGGTCTAAAAAGTTGTTCGTGTGATACGTGATGTAAAATTTTTGTGAAGTCTACTATCTCGTGAATGTTTTATGGAAGAGGAGTTTGGGTGTATGTGTGTATATCTGTGCATGTGTAGAAATCAAGGAAGGGCCTGGTTTTCTTGTGTGTCCATGTGAGAACAAGACGCTATATGAGAGAAGCCTAAAGGCAGAGGTATCATAAAAGCATGAATGCCACAGCATATATAAAAATAAACTCAAAATGGATCAAAGATCTAAACATAAGAGCTAACACTATAAAACTCTAAGAAGGAAATACAAAGGTCAATCTTTGTGACCTTGAATTAAGCAATGGTTTCTCAGATATCATAACTGAAGCAAAGTTGACAAAAGAAAAACTAGATAAACTAGAGTTCATCAAAGTTAAAAACTTTTGTGCACCAAAGAACTTGATTGAGACAATGAAAAGACACCCACAGAATGAGAGAAAATATTTATAAATCAGATATCTGATAAAGAACTTGTATTTATAATATGTAAAGAAGTCTTACAACTCAATAATAAAAGGTTACCCATTTAAAAAATGAGAAAAATATTAGAATAGACAATTCTCCAAAGGAGATATATAAGGGGCCAATAAACACATGAAAATATGCTTAATATCATTAGTCATTAGAGAAATACAAATCAAAACCACAATGAGATACCACTTCACACACAGTAGAATGGTTATAATGAAAAGGCAGACAATATAATTGATGGCAAAGATGAGGAGAAACTGGAATCCTCATATGTTGTTGGCAAGAATGTAAAATAGTGCAGCTGCTTTGGAGGCAGTTCCTCAAAAATGTTAAACAGAGTTACTATATGGCCTAACAATTCCTTTCTTAAGTATATGCCCAGAAGAATTGAAAATGTATGATCATATAAAAACTTAATCTAAATGCCCATCAATAGATCTGGTGTACCATACAATGGAATTTTAGCCATAAAAAGGAATAAGTTGTAAAACATGCTACAACGTGGATAAATCTAGAAAACATTATGATAAAGTGAAAGAACCCAGACATAAAAGGCCACATAAAGTATGATTCCATTTATATGAAATATGTAAACGTATACAGAAAGAAAATAACACTATGGTTTGCCAGCAAATGGGGACGGGCTGCTAACTGGTACAGGGCTTCTTTTTAAGATAATGAAAATGTTCTGAAATTAGTAGTAATAAATGCACAACTCTGCGAATTTACAAAAATCCACTAAATTGTATACTTTTAAAAGGTGAACTTTATGGTATGTAAATTATATCTCAACAAAGCTGTTATTTTTAAAACAGAGAGAGACATCGGTGCTCTAGGAATTTTTTCTAGGTTCTTGAAGAGGGCTTTGACTTTGTGTCAGTGCATGTTTTTTTTCTACATCTCAAGGGGCAGAGCCCCTAGATGGTATCTGGTTTACTTGTAAGGATTCTTCCAGTAAGCATTGCTCAGCTTAGAATTAGAAGGTTCTCTAATTAGTGCCCGGTGTGACAAAACAATATTTTCTGTGGAAGCCACGATACCTGAAGTATTAGAAGCATGAACTGAGGTTACACATGATTTCTGTTTCTCATGTCCTGACTTTGGAATCTAATCCCCTACATAAGATATAACCATACTCCCACTTCTTCATTATTCATATATGATAATTGTAAAATACCTTTGGGTTTTAAAGCACCTTGGCATTTATGCTTTCAATAATTTTATTACTTTGACATAAAAAGCAACCCCAGAATTTGAGTCTGCTGAATAACAGCCTAATCATCTATACATCTTACTAGGTACAATCATTTCTTAACTTAAAGGACTGGATTTATCACATCGGTGCTGGTTGTGGGTGGTTAATATTAGCAGAGACCTCTTTTTCTTAGTTCTCTTATACCGACGAGGCCCTGCTTATGCGGCTTACTTTAGCTGAGTTACTCCAAATACAAGGAGGTCTCATTCACTTGTGAATGCATTTAATTTCTAGTAAAGGTGACTCATGGAAGTGTACTTATTCTTATGAAGTCCTCCTATTGGTTTGTGTTTATATGAGATTTCGAACCTTATCAAATATACCCACATGGCAAAGTGGAAACTGTCAGGCAACTAATATCCTCCACTTCATGAGACACTTAATTTTCTGAGCTTATATAGGTATTTAGGCCATTCTCATTAAATTCAAATTTATAGCATCTTTAAGATAAAAAATAAAGACTACATTCACGGGAGCTGATTATTAACACCTCTTCCCAATTTCACATTGTGATATCACATTGTTAGCGTTAACTCAGCCATGGTGAAAGTATTTATACCATTGGAATTGGTGAATAATACAAAATAGGGTCTTTATCCCTTCCCGTGACCTGGTTATTAAATGCCATCCCTCTGGTTATTAAACATTTACCGCACACCACTAGATGAGATCTCCCATTGGAAAGAAAGAAAACAATTCAGACACGAATCATTGGTAAAGGACTACTAATTGTAACAGAGATGTCCCCGAATACAATTTTTAAAATAAAGTTCTATAAATTGTACGGCATAAAACTGATCAGTTTCAAAGACATAAAATTCCTCACTAACAGAGAATTGTATAAAGCGGTTTGATGCCTAAAAGGACAATATTCTCAATACATTAAATGAGTTACTATTTGCAAAATGCCTGACACATAGTAAGTGAAGTATACATATGCACTACATAAATAACAAAAAATGATACTTACAAATGCTACTAAATGTCTACTAACCAAAGAAGCCAGCAGGTTAATCCTGAAAAGTAATTTAGTCATCATGGTTTGAAAGCAAATTCTTTCTCTTTGTACGGCATGATAACTCTACCAAAGCATTTTCACATGCATTACTTTCTTGACTGACAAACAGTCTCTAGATATAAATGAAAAAGATTTGTTTGTTTATTTTTTTAACAGAGAAGAAATGTGAAATTCAAGAAAGGTTAAGAAATGTACATAAAGACAAAAATTAAAAATTGATTGCAGTTCCATAAGAATGAAAGACCAACAGTTTCTTTAGGAAGCTAAAGATAATTTCAGCAAAGGAGTTCTGAGTGAAGCCATTTTACAGTATCCTCTTATCTTATTTCAAAAATGTGTCTTCAAGATGAAATAAGGCAGACAGAAAAAGTTTAAAATCACATGGTATCACTTATATGTGAGATATAAACCTAAAAGCAACAAATGAACAGGACAAATAAACAGAGACTCATAGACATGGACTATAGACTAGTGGTTACCAGAGGATGGGGGAGGGGGGAGGTAGATGGGGTAAAAGGGGTCAAATATGTGATGACAGGAAGAAATCTAACTATGGGAGGTGAACACACAGTGTGAATATATTTATGCCTTATTGTTAAAGTGTACAGATGAAATTTATTGGATTTCATTAACCAATGTCACCATAAAAACAAAACAAAACAAAACAAACAAAAAATGTGTCTTTAAGAGTAAAAAGTGAGTTGAATTTAGGATTCTTTAAAGGAAAATGCATCGCAGCCACACCCAGGAAATACCTAGTGGAAAAACCTGAGCATCTACAATGTTATGATCATCTTCATGCGCCTCTTGGAATGCTTACATAATACTATCCAGGGCCTTAAGCCAAACTGTATTTTATTCATATCAGTAAAAAATAGGTGTTTATATGTACATTTATCTAACATTGATTTCTAAAGAAGTTTCACTAATTAGAGCAGTGGATAAACATCATGTTAAGCTCTAAAGCCTGGGGAATCTCTCAGAGAGACCTCTATTAGCTCAGTACTTACTAAAAGGCAGAATAGTCAGAGGTCGAAGATGTTGCATTCTGTAGGGTTAGGTTCACCTAGGAGCTTATTCCAGCTAACCACCTGCCCTGTCTTGGCCAGCATTCCTCTCAGCTGCCAGCATGATATCAGGGAAGGAACATACTCTTTAGAATCAGAGAGGCCAGAGCTGAATTCCAAGTCTGTCGTCTCTTAGCTGTACAACCCTGAGTATTTTACCAAACTTCTCTGAGCCCAGGATCCTTATCTGTAAAAATAGATAACAGGTTCCTTGAAGATAATTTACCCAAGTAATCGAGCATAGTGCCTAAAATATATATTTTTACTTTCCCCTTTCTTTCATTCATCTCCCCTAAGCTTGATCTCCATTCCCAGCCTGAGACAGAATCCAGGAGGAATCTCATTTCACTGTACCCAGCACACACTTTCAGTATAATTATTTAGTGAGAATTAGTCTCCTCCAGTGTAGAAAAGACTATCGATGGTGAGATGCCCTGGACAATTAGAGAACAGAGAACACAGATATGCTCACATTCCTGGTGAAGAACAACTCAGCATGAAGGAGCCAGGTGAATTAAGCATCATTCCATGAGGCAAAATCTCAGATCGTGAAAGGATTGTCCATTGTGAAAGGAAACAAAATAGGGAAGTGCAACTTCTCCTGCCCATGTGGTCATACAGCTAGTGATTTCCTAACTAGATTCACCAGCATTCACAGGCAGGTGAAAGATCTCATAATGCCAGGCCGCTAGGCAGAATGTACACTCCGAAGTCAAGAGATTCAAAAGCACCCTATCCCATCTCAGATACCACTTATCTAGACAGAAGAGATGTTATCAAAGTGTGGCTTATCTACAGGCATCTAAATGTGAATGATTTCTGGGTCTCAGCCCAGACCTACTGAATGAGAAGGTTCCTAGAGATTCTTATGTATTCTATAATGTGAGAACATCTTCTAAAGAAGCTCATTTCTTTAAAAACCTTTATGTCTTCAAAAAGGCAGTCTGTGCAGTGGTTAAAGGCATGGGATCGGAGAACCAGACTGCCTGCATTTAATTCCTAGTTCCTCACCTTAAGTAGCTATGTAGCTTTGGGTAACTTCACTATGCTTCAATTTCCTCTTCTGTAAAAAATGTGCAAAATGATAGTCTCTACCTCACTGGATTATTGCAAAGATTAAAAGAGATAATGTGCCACTATAGATGTATCAAGTTTTATAAATAACAGTTATTAATAACAATTCCTTGCCTGATAATGAAGGACTCTAGCCACTGCCACTGATGGACAGTGGGCAAGTCTCTGATAATCCCTGTGAGTTGTAATTCTCTCATTTGTGAATTACCGTAATGTGATTCTTTTTAAAATCCAGGCATTTTTTTAGGAAGAAGAAAAAGGCGCAGCATTACTTTAAATACAAAAGGCAAAAAACACTTAAGAAATATATGTAAATACAAATAATCTAAAACAAGTTCTACCTGTGTATTGGAGGAAAAGGTATATGTGTCAGCAACTTTTATCTATAGTACAGCTTTGACTAATGGGCATATGTGAAATGAAAAATGTCTTGGGGGCTTTTCGGGGCTACTGTCTGCTTAGATATTAATGTTAGTGACCAAAGCAAATGCAGTTCAGCCCATGCCTACTCCACTATTTTTCAGTATAGTGTATTTTACTCCTTTCCAGTAAGATGACATTGCTCAGAAAACCCTTTTATAGATTTCTCTCTTTCTAAAACTTGTGTTCTTTCTCTTTTTCTAGAAACAATCCTATTAATTTAGTGCATCTACAACAGAGATGCTTTTAGTGCTTCAGAGGCATCAACATTCAAGTTATTTCCGGTGCCTTGTTTACAACATAAATTCCCGAAACACTGCCTCAGTAAGGAAATACTATAGTACCCATCATGGGGTAAATCATTTAGCTTAGTGTTAATTTGCCATCAGCATAATTTAAACAACTTCATAAAACATAAATGACATGAAATGGAAACACATATACTTTGGTGGCAGATGGTTCTGTTGTATATGAAGAAGTTTGTCACATGGTTACAGGCTCACCAGGGGCCCTGCCAGAGTCTTCAACACAAAACATTGAGGTTTGGATGCCACCCATATCCCAGAGAAATTAATACAATTGTTCCAAAATGCCACATTCATACCTTTTCCACAAATGCCAGAGAAATACAAGATAAAATGAGATTTTCCCTCCCTAAGAGAAGGAAAAAAAATCAGAGGATTTAGTGTTATCCTCCTGGCAAATACCTAGAGATGAATCATCTTTTCTCAATCAGAAAAGAACTTCCAACTACTAATACAATGACTTCAAAGGCTAGATTGTGCACTGGTAGGTCAGTATACAAAGTTCCCTTTGGGCCAAATGATTTGTCATTTCAAGCCCACGTCTTCCAATGGTTCTCTTTATCTCCTGTTATGTCTCTCCACATGCCATTTCATTGTTCACTAATACCTACAGTCTTCGGGAGATGTGTGTGTGTCTGTGTGTGTAATTTCATTTGTTAATTTATCAAATATCTACTCACGATGAATATAAAGATGAATACAGTAGTTCTCCTTTTTCCAAGGGGGTACCAAAGCCTATATATACCGTGATGTTCCTATACATACATACATACCTATAATAAAGTTTAATTTACAAATTAGGTACAGGAAGAGATTAACAATAATTGATAATAAAATAGAACAATTATAACAATATACTGTAATAAAAGTTCTGTGAATGTGGTCTGTCTCTTAAAATATCTTATTATACTGTATTCATCTTTCTTCTGTGGTAAGATGATAAAATGCCAATGTGATGAGATAAACTCAGGTGAATGAGACATTATTGAGTAAAATAAAGGTCACTAGAACACAAGCACTGTGATACCGCCATAGTCGATCTGATAAGCAAGATGGCTACTAAGTGCCTGACTGGTGGGGAGCATATAAAGCATGAAGACACTGGACAAAAGGATGGTTCATGGATGTCTGGGGTGGGACAGGGCAGGAACTCTAGAGATTTCATCACCCTACTCATAACAGTGCACAATTTAAAATTTAAGAACGGTTTGCTTCTGGAATTTTCCATGTAATATTTTTGGATTGTGGTTGACTGCAGGTAACTGTAATCTCAAAAAGTGAAACTGCGGATAAGGAGACTACTGTATAATGACAGTTAGCTTTCTAATTTTAACTCAGCCAGCCTACTATATTTTGAGAAATTTCTATGAAACATGTAATAACGAGTAAAATCACAGCATTTTGCCTAAAGAACTGTCCCACGTCTCTTTTATATCTAACTGGATTAGTGAAATTAGGGAAGCTAGCCTGTGCTAAAGTATGGGTTTCACTTCTCTTTTGATGTTTGAAGATTATCAAACTTTAGTTTGGGCTGCCTTTTATAAGAAGCGTTCTCTCACATCTCGCCCTAAATATAAACTCTTGATCTTCCCCCTCATAAGTCTGCTCTTCTCTAGGCCTTTCCTATCTCAGTAGATGGTCACTTTATATTTCCAATTCCTTGGGCCAAATACCCTGAAGTGGGTCCCTGATTCTCTCTCTCATACCTTATACACAGTTTGTCAGGAATCCCACTTGTCTCTACCTTCTAAACATACCTAGAATTTGATCTCTGATCCCTACCTGACTGCTACCTCCCTGGCCCAAATTACCATCTTGTTCCCAGGTTATGACAGTAGCTTCCTATAAGTTTTCCCTCCTTCTATCCTTGCCCTCCTAAAGGCAATCCTCAACAAGGCAGCCAGAGCAATCGATTTAAAATGCAAGTCAGATCATGGCAGTCCTCATCCCAAATGCCTGTAATAGGTCACCACCACTATAGTCAGAGTAAAAGCCACAGTCCTTATAAAGACTGAGGTCTTGCCCCTTATTCCTGCCTCACCTCCTACGATTCCACTATCACTCACTTCACTGTTATCCAGCCGTCTCTTTTCAGGTCACACGTGAACTTGCATTAGCTGTTCCCTCTGTTTATTTACCTAGAATGTTCTTGCCCTTCTTAATTTCATGGCTAACTCCTTCACTTTCTTTAAGTCTTTGCTTAAAAGTCGCCTTCTCCCTGAGCTCTATCCGGACCACCCTGTCCCCTTTCTTGTCCCCCCAGCACACTCAATCTTATGTATCTGCTCTGTTTTCTTTCCCCATTGCACTCATCGCTTTCTTACATACTATGTAATTCATTCTCATGACTTTTGTTCAACGTGTGATGTCTCATGAATTGTGTCATGTAACTAGTTCTTAAGTTGTGAGACATGAACTGTGTCACGTCTGGGTGAGAGCACGTAAGTGTTAATGTGAGACAATCTACAACTCTTGAATTTTGTATGGAGATCAGCAGTGTTTGTGGATGGCGACATTCATTGGTTCTTGAGTTACTCCAATAGCAGGAACCACCTACCCTCCCACCCCGCCAAACTATGATAAACATAAAGCACGGGCAAGAAATAAGCCTTGTTGTCCTAAGGCACTGAGATTTTGGGGTTATTTGAGAGCACTGCATCTCCTAAGCTATACTCTGACTGATACGCGGAAATTGGAGAGATTATTTGCTGAATGTCATAGAGAGGAAGTCTAGACCTTCCTGTACTATCACATATAATGAATTTCTGACAGTGTGTTGCAAACCCAATGGTCTGAAAGTCAAACAATATATTTGCATGCTTTAAATTGAGATCTACTCCCAAGAAACTAAAGCAGTTTATTAAAGCCTACATGTGCCTTGTGCAGATGCTACCACCTTCAGAATCAGACAACTAACCAACAAGTGAAGGCTTTGATAGACAGCTAAGCTTAGGCGGAAGTGATTGAAGCGGGGTTTCAGTTATCTGCACACGCTGGTTAGGTTCATCCAGGCATCTTCCTTTCCACTGGCTAGGAAGCCACTCTAAACAAATTTCTGGTGATTCTCCTAACAAGCTGCCTTCAGGGCTGAACTCATCAGCCCAATGATTCTCAAACTTTAGCATGTATCAGAATCACCTAGAGGGCATGTTAAAGCTGCTGGGACTCACTCCTAGCAGTCGTGTGGTAGACCTGAGAATTTGTATTTTTTCTCTGTTCTCAGATGATTCTGATGCTGTTAGTTCAGAGATTACACTTGAGAAGCAGTGAATTTACCAGTAGGCAGACCGAGTATCAACCCCTTCAGAAAAGAAAAAAATATGCATATAATTATGTTAGATGACGTTTTAAAGAACCCAATATTTCTAAATCAAATTAAGTATCACGGAAAAGAACTTTCTTACACCTGGTTTTTGATTAGGGAAATCAATCGTAATCCCCATTTGCTCAGGACATTCCTGGTTTAAGCCTGTTGTCCTAGCATTTCTCACTTGCTCCTCCTTTTACTCTCACAAACGTCCAAGTTTGGATGATAAATTACATATCCATTCTGTTTAGGCTTTGTTGCATTTTTGACTTACATATGGTTACATGATGGTTTTAGGGTTTAGGACCTAAAAGATCTTAATCCCACCCAGGCTGCGACGCTGTGGGTAGGAGAGGCATAGGGATGTGGGTTAGGAGGATCTGTGCCCCTTGGGGAGGAAACGGCTCCTGGTCCTGCTTCCTGACCTCAGGGCCCCTTTTGGTTTTCATGGGGGTTGAGGGGTAAGGATACGGATGGAGGTGGGAGGGATAGATGTTGAGCATGGGTTCCCCTCCCCTCCCTTTAACTGTCTAGTACTCCACAAAAATTAGCAATCAGCCTTGCTCACTGATACATGCAATACAAAATACAATATAAGAAAGTGTTTGGGGTATTAATATATAATATAGAAAAATAAAAAAGGTTGTAAGAAAATTGAAGATTTCAACATGGGCCCCACCCTCCTGCTTCGGCCCTCATAATGGACAGACCCAGAAGTAATCTTTCTGCTAAATGGCCACTGCCATTTTATTTTCCAAGCTGGCTCTGAAGCCTGATAGAGGGCAAACACTCGCTTTTTGCCAATCTTGCAAATATTCTTTTCTGAGGTCCATGTTGCCAGACTGAAGTAGTATCTAATGGTTGAAGAGGGTAAGTCTGTGGGGGCAGGTACTTTCCACAGGAGGAGAAGCTCCACAAGGACCACCCTCTTTCTGAGTGGGAGGGAAGAATTCCTTGATGTAAATTACACTGTGTGTGTGCTAGCCCAGGGAGGAGAATGAAGAACTGCCCTTCTACTCTTTCTTAATGGCATCTAATTACTTCCAGGCTTCTGCTAGACTGTTTTTTAACACAATAATTAAGATCGTTGGAAAAGTGCTTTTTTGTCTATACTATCGTATGATACCTACTTCTTGATAACTCTAGGTGTCCTTACTTGAAACATTTATCTGAGTTGAGTTCTACACCTGAAAAAGCACACAGCTGGCTACAGCTTTAGTGTAATTGAAATGCTAAAGAGTGTGACATCGCTGCACCCAACTGGCATAGCCTTGCAAGTTTCCAGGGTGTTAGCTAACTTTACTCCAACTTTGTCCTGTGTAATCCAGAACTTGCAGAATTGCTATATCTGAGCCTGGTAAATGGAAGTTTAGTGGAGGCAGAGGAAAGTAAAGCAGGGAGTCAACTAGATGCATAAAGCCAAATAGGCAGAAGACATTTATTAATATTAAAAGAAACAGCAGAATTTACTGGTATTTATTATGTAAAGCACTTGCTTTAAATAAACAGTGTGCTCTTTATTATAAATACAGCTAAATGGGCAATCCTTGCCTTGTGGGAGTTTTATTCTAACAGGGATGACATAAATTTAACCAACACTTTTCACAACTGCTGCCACCCCCACCCACACACATCATCATGAACTGCTCTGGCTACCATAACAAAATATCACAGACCGGGTGGCTTAAACAACAGAATTTGTTTTCCCACAGACCTAGAGATTGAAAAGTCCAAGATCAAAGTGTCAGCAGGGCTCAGTGTCTAGGGAGAGCTCTTTTCCTGGCTTGTAGCTAGCCACCCTTGTGCTGTGTCCTCATGTGGTAGCAGGAAGTGGGGAGTTCATTGGGAAAGGATAGAGTATCTCCCTCTTCTTGTAAGGCCACAGTCCTATCAGATTAAGGCTCTACCTTATGATCTCATTTAACCTTAATTACCTCCTAAAGATCCTCTCTCCAGATACAGTTTCATCAGGGGTTAGGTCTGTCTCTCTGTCTCTCTCTCTCTCTGTCTGTCTCTCTCTCTCTCAAGATACAGTTTCATTAGGGGTTAGGTCTCTCTCTGTCTCTCTCTGTCTCTCTCTCTGTCTCTCTCTCTGTCTCTCTCTGTGTCTCTCTCTGTCTCTCTGTCTCTCTGTCTCTCTGTCTCTCTGTCTCTGTCTCTCTCTCTCTCTCTCTGTCTCTCTCTCTCTCTCTCTCTCTCTCTCTCTCTGTCTCTCTCTCTCTCTCTCCAGTAAGCCAAGAGCTTATGGTGACAGCACTGGTCATGCTGACATTCTGCTGGAAGAAGAACTCATTCATTATGACCTCTTTTCATTTAACTGAGAAAGCGATTATCAGGAATTGGAATTTCTGGAGATCTCTGGAGGGCAAAAAGAAAGATCGGAGTGATAACAGAGGGGATAATAAGACCAGAGGGAGAAGCAGCATGAGAGAGATCAGAGTTAGAAGTAAGAAAGATATATGAAGAAGGCAGTCTGGAAGAGTTTTCTTATTTTCTCTTTGTTTTTCTAAAGTGGTTTAAAAGTGGGTTTTCCTTTGTATTCCTGATGTTGGAAGCTAATCAACGCCGGCTGTATGTAGGTGTTCATTTTTCTTATTTCCTCTGCTCACTTCTGTTGGCAGCTCCCTGGGGTTCTAAGACATCTGCTTCATGTATTTATTTTGCTCCCATCTCTATCTAAGCTGACTGATTTGCTCATCTCTCTAAACTCACTCAGCTGGTTTCCATCTCTACTTCCCATCCCCAATTTATTTATTCAGTAGCATCCCAGCCACTGTCGACATACTACCCCACCT
Organism: Pteropus medius; assembly: GCF_902729225.1. NCBI lineage: Eukaryota > Metazoa > Chordata > Mammalia > Chiroptera > Pteropodidae > Pteropus > Pteropus medius. The sequence continues at coordinate 17,818,992 of NW_024340692.1, forward strand.
CCGTCAATTGCCTTGTCTTGAAGTTCTCTCTGAAAAAGTGGGCAGAGGTGATTAAAAATCAACTGAACTATTTTTTAAACATGATATCACAATCTGGATGTTTTGTGCTGTCTTTGTCTGAACTTCAAAGATGCTATTTCACTATAGAGTTAAGCACACCGCTATGGCTTCTTCTCTCCCTTTAGTATCTTCACCTATGTTTTAGAACAAAGAAAGTGCATTATATTCATTTATTTTAAGAAATCTTTGTCACAAAAACATGTGAGGTGATGGATGCGTGAATTAACTAGATGGGGGGATACTTTTACAATGTATACATATATCGAATCACGATGTACACTTTAAATATCTTACAATTTTGACAATCATGCTTCCACAGAGCTAAAGTAAAAAAAAAAAAACACAAAAAGCAATTTTAATACACTTATACACATGAGCACACACATACACATGCAAGCACATGGAAGAATGCCTCTTTTCTTGGGTGACTGGGATGCTCATGGGTCACATCAAAGACATCTTCCTAATTAGCATGAGGTTGATGAACCTAGAATCTCTGTTAATTCTCTGCTTCCCCCATTCCTAGACCTGCTCACTTCTACTGACAAAGATGACAATGTGATATAGTCCAGAGCTTCATTCATCTTGATTTTTAGGGCCTTAACGTTTGAAAACAGTAGTAGTGTCACCTCTTCCGCAGTTTTACAGCACAAAATGGCTTGAAAATGGGAGAGTAAAAGCACCATTAGAGCTATCTCTCTGATTTAGGCCACTGTCTCTAGAAATTTTCCTACTAAATTATGAATAAGATGTCTGGGCGTACATGATTAACCCATTAGCAAGACTGTTTTATTGCCTTAGTTTTAAAGAAGATAGAAGATGTGTTATCTGGGGGACGTAGGAGTGTCAGGCAAAGTATGAGAAAGTAAAGCTTAAAGGAAGACAGTTGCAAAAAGAACTGGAGAGTTCCTGAATATCACTTTTGCTGACATCACAATTTTTTCTAAAAAGGTCCAAGGTTCTGGTTCGGGCTCCATTACTTTCTGGCAGAGGGACTTCCAGCAAATTCCCCATCCTCTGTAAACCTTAGTTTCCTTAACAGTAAGACAGAGATAATAATGGTATCTAAGTTATATGGTTGTTGGGAGGATGACATGAGGTAATGTAGGTGAACATTTGGCAAAATGTTGTAAGTACTCAATTAATACTATATGATAGCATTTTTTCCTCATTCCATTTCGAAGCTTGTGTTTCTGACACACATTATATAAATTTCAAAAACACACTAGAAAAGCACAGAAGCATTTTACTCTTAGAAAATATTATCTTTGTATTATCCCCAAACTGGACTCCATCCAATAATGCACTAACCGTATTCTTAGGAGACTTAGAAAACGATTCCAAGAAGACATATGCTAAAGTGCTTCAATATAGTGGAGTGACTCAAGCAAACTTTGCAAAGCATCCTGCTCCTTCTGAAACCTTAGAGGACTGGTGCTATTTCACCATCTAAACCTCATCAAACCTGGGTTATATCCACCCTCCAAATAAATTTCACTTCATCTATCATGAATGTTCTTTGCTCTTTCAGCTCAGCCCAGCATCGCTCTAGTGGCTTTATTTCTCCAAGTCAGTTATAATGGACAACCTCACATTCTTGGATCAATTGACTGATATAACAAAACATTCAAGATTATAAACCTCAAACAGGCCTTTGACTATACCCAGCATTCTTTCCATCACTTCCCTGGTAAACTACCTCTCCTAATTTCCACAGTGACTGTTTGAAACATTTCCAATCTCAATTCACATTATTCAGAAAATCGAAAATTTCCAAAAGAACCCTCTTGAAAATGACAAACCTACTGACCTAGATAACAGTCCTTGCCTTTTTTCCTGTTAGATGAAAGGTGTTGTTCCTTCTATTATCTAAGCTTTGGATTCCTCCTTTCTAGTCTCCTCAGGAACCTAACATATGGTTATCCATTTTCCTCTCCCACAGAATCAACCAACTTCTTTCAAATGTACCCATCCTGTTAATATTTAAACACGCACAACCTTAGTTATCTTCAAATAATCCTTTCTGATTCTCTCATATTACTCCAGCTCCCAGCATATTTTCATGCCCCTCTTTACAGCCAAACTTGTTAAAAGTTCTCTAGACTTTCAAGCTTCCTTTTCTCAACTCTTTTTCTAGTTGACCTCCACAAGCCTGGAATGTACACCAGCACAGCAGCATTTCTGCAAGGGGTATCGCTGACCTCCACATTGCTAAATCCACGCACCTCTCGTCATCATTAGATGCTGTCGATCCCTTCCTTCTTCTAAAACCTTTCTTTCCTTCATATCCATGATACCACTGCCTTAGTTTTTCTCCTATCTTCCTGTTATTGCTTCACACTCTTTTGTAGGCCGATTGCTTTTCCCAGCCACTAGAGGTAGGAGTTCCTCCAGCATCAGTTCTAATACCTCATATCTTCTTACTTTGTATATTCTCCTAAGCAGTTTTATCCACTCTTCACAGCTTAAACCCTTCAGACAAATATAACCAAGTGCCTGCTCAACATGTGTATTTGAATACTCCAAAGACATCAAACACATTATATCCAAGATTCATTTTCTCTCATTCTAGCATTTTCTCTCTTATTGAAAGACACCTTGGTGAAAATAAACAAAATGACCACCCAAGCAAGAATACGCAAAGGCTATTTATTCAGACCAAGGGAGTCAGTCAACATTTCTGGTGTTTGGCAAAGACTCAAAGGTGGGCAAAGTAGTGTGAATGCTTCATAGTGGTGAAAAAGAGAGCCTTCAGTTATGCTCTGATCAGAGACTTTTGACATCAGGGAGCTGTAAGTGTATGAACTAGAAGTGGGCACCCCATGTGATTGATTAGGAGTATATACTTGGCTTTTTCTACATTGGCAACAGGGGTAAAAATGAGGAAATATGTCAGCTATAATCAAGCCCTGGCGGATTGTTACAGGGATTATTATTTGATTTCCTGGACAGGTTGCTAGAGATAGTAGTCTGACTTCCTGAAATGGTAACTATAAATAGTAGGTTAGCTTCTTGAGTTAGTTGCTGCAGATTATGGGTCAAATTTCTGTTTTACATATGGTCTTGCCATTGTCCATTTGTAATTCATTCTCTCAACTCTATCAAGGTATGCACAGTTATTGTTTACTCAATAGCCACTACCTACACTTTTCTAAAAGTGTTGAAAGCTTTCCCCATCAGCTATGTGGTTGATCCAAGGATAATCAGGAATAGTGCATTATAAGTAACAGGCCTCAAAATGAAAATTTTATTGAAAGAAGAAAGAAGATGGAGGGTGCTGAGAACTTCACTATTCCTAGACTGGGAGTTGACAAATTTTATCATTTAATGTCAAAGTGTTTGGTTTGGTTATTGCCTTATTACTTTGCAATGAAGAGTTTTATTAATAAGGCTGATATTAATTCAAGGAACATTCAGCATATTCATGTGTTAGCTACAGTCTTGCAGAAGTCAGTATAGTCTTTAAAGAGTCAAACTTGCTAAGAGAAGCTCTTTCTTCCAACAGCCTAAAATATAAATTGACAAAGACTTCTATATTTTGAAGCCTTGCAGTGTTAGAATAATGGAATTCTTACCTTGAATGAGTGTAAACAGAGTGAGAGGCAGGAGATATACCTGATAAAACAACGGGCCTGGCATCTTCCAAGCATCTCCTCTTAATCATTTTCTGCTTAACAAAAGGGAAAAGACTGATGGCAAAGATAAATGTAAGGGAGGTGTCTTCCAATCATCAAAGATACTATTTCATATTTTAAACAGAGCTATTAAAATCAAAGCTACTGGGATTAGCAGAAGAAATGGACCAGTGGCTAGAGGACAATATAGATATTCTCAAGGGTTATATGCACAAGGAGATTGTTGGCTCTGGTTTTACAATATGAAGTAGACTGTGAAAAAAAAAAGTTGTTTTTTTTTTTCCTGAGTACTAGATTGCTAAATTTACCAGATGTCTTGATGAATACAATCTGTAACAAACCCTACAGGGTTTTTTGGGCTCTATAACCCATACCTACAAGAAGTAGAGTACTAAAAGGACATTCCACCCAATATTTGTCTCAGATGTCACTTTTAAGGACATCTAAGGGTAGAACCAGAGATGAGAAGATTGACTGACCTTTGCCAGAGGTGAGAGTCCTCACCTTTATGTGTAACAAAGTATGATATATACCATATTTTAGTCCATGTCTCTCATTTTTCCCTTTTTCTAATAGTAGTTTTAATTGTAGTCACCCATTTACTTCTCTGGCATAGCAGTTTGGTGTGATCAGGTTAAATAACTTGCCTTCCACACTTACAATACTTGAACATGAGTAGGCATATCCAGACCTAATACAGTGGAATACCTTCCCACCAGTAACCCCAATAGGATAAAAAAAACTGGTTAAGATTTAAAGTTTTCTTCATAGAAGAGGAGGTCAGGGTATTTTATGTAGATATGCCCTTTCTTAAAGGTATATGTGGGATGAATGATGTTTATGAAACCAATGCAGACAAAGAAGTGAACTGTGGCAAATGCTGCTGGCAGACAATTCAACAGTCATTCTCTATCCCTTCTTTTACTGCTTTTTCGTTCATAAAATATTATGTTCACATATGAATTGGTCATATGCTTAGTGTAAGCTAGGCCTCCTTTCAACCCCAAGGTAAATCTTGATTAATCTGAGCCAATCTTGGTAATTCCATTTCTTTGTCAGTGATTGTTTTAAAAATGAGCCAGTGATACAATTCTGACCCATGAGACAGAAAAAGAAATATGTTGAGAGGTTTCTAGAAATATTTTATTTTCCTTTTAAGTAAAAGTAATAGAAGGAAACTTCTGCAACTTGATAAAAATATCTACAAAAATATACAGCTAACATCATACTTCACCATGAAAAACAAACCTTTCAAATATAAGACAAGAATGCCCCTCTCATCACTCCTTTCCAACATCATATGGGAAGCCCTAGCTAATGCAATAATAAAATAAAAGGCATATAAATTGGGAAGGAAGAAATAAAATTGTCTTTGTTTATAGATTATATATAATCTATGTAGGAAATCTGAAAGGACCACCACCACCACCACCACCACCACCACCACCAACAACAACAACAACAAAACACTCCTTCAACTACTAATTGGTTATAGCAAAGTTATAGCAAGGGTATAAGCTTAATTAAAAAAAAATTCAATCACTGTCCTATATACCAGCAATAAAAATGCAATTTAAAACATAATATCACTTATATTAGCACCCCAAAATGAAATACTTAGGTATAAATCAAACAAAACATGTACAAGATCTATATCAGGAAAACTATAAAACTCTGAGGAAAGAAATCAAAGATGAACTAAGTAAGTGGGGAGGTATTCATGGACAGGAAGACTCCATATTGCCAAGATGTCAGTTCTTCCCAATCTGATCTATAAATTCAATATAATCCCAATAAAAATCCCATTGAGTTATTTTTTTAGATATTGACAAACTGACCCTAAAGTTGATATGGAGAGGCAAAAGCCCCCTAATATCCAATATAATATTTAAGGAGAAGAATAAAGCTGGAAGACTGACATTGCTGAATTCTAAAACTTACTATAGACAGTAATCAAGATAGCGTGATATTGGTGAAAGAATAAATAGATCAATGGAACAAAATAGTATCAAAATAGACCCACATAAATAAAAGTCCACTGATCTTTGACAAAGTAGCAAAGGCAATGCAATGGAGCAAAGATTTTCTCTTCAACAAATGGTGCTGGAAAACCTGGAAAGCCAAAAGCAAATAATAATAATAATAATCATCTAGACATAGGCCTTATAACATTCACAAAAATTAACTCAAAAAAGGATCAAAGACCTAAATGTAAAATGTAAAACTATAAAATGCATAGAAGATATACAAAAGAAAACTTAGATGACCTTGGGTATGGTGATGACTTTTGAGATAAAACACCAAAGGCACAATTCATGAAAGAACTGATTGATAACCTGGATCTAATTAAAGGAAAAGTTTCTGCTCTGAGAAAGATATCAAGAAAATGAAAAAAAGTCACAGAGGGGAAGAAAATATTTGCAAAAGACACATCTGATAAAATACTGATCCAAAATATACAAAGACTTCTTAAAAGTCAACAATAAGAAAACAAAGAACTTGAGTAAAATATGAGCCAAAGACCTTAACAGACATGCAGATGAAAAAAAAGATATTCTGATGGAAAATAAACATATGAAAAAATGATATCATATGTCATCATGGAAATGCAAATTAAAACAACAATGAAATATCACTACAGACCTAAAAGAATGACTAAAATGCAGACCGCTGAAAGCAGCTAATACTGGTCAGAGTATAGAGCAACAAGAACTCTCATTTATTGTCCATGAGAATGCAGAAGGCTACAGATACTTTGGAAGACAATTTGTCATTTTTTTACAAGACTAAATATATTCTTACCATATGATCCAGCAATTATACTTCTTGGTATTTACTCAAAGGAGTTGAAAACCTATGTCCACTCACAAGCCTGAACATGATGTTTATGGCAACTTTATTCAAAATTGTTAACACTTGGAAGCAACGAAGATGTCCTTCAGTAAGTGAATGGATAAACGAACAGTGGTACATATACATAATAGGCTATTACTCAGTGCTAAAAAGAAATAAACTATTGAGCCACGAAAAGACATGGAGGAACCTTAAATACATATTACTAATTGAAAGAAGCCAATCTGAAAAGGCTACAAACTGTACAATTCCAACTATATGACATTCTGGAAAATGTAAAACTTTGGAGACAGTAAAAAGATCAGTGGTTGCCAGGGATTGGAAGGATGAATAGGAAGCACACAGAGGATTTTTAGGACAGTGAAACTATTCCGTATGATGTGATAATGGTGGATACATGGAATTATACACTTTTCCGAACCTGCAGAATGTACAAAACCAAGAGTGAACTGTAATGTTAACTACAGACTTTGAGTAATTATAATATGTTAAGGTAGGTTCATCAATTGTAACAAATATACCAGTCTAGTAGAGGATGTTGACCATGAGGGAAGCTATGCATGAGTGGGGAAAGGAAGTATATGGAAAATCTTATAACTTCTTCTATATTTTGCTGTGAACCTAAAACTGCTATAAAAAATAATCTTTCTTAAAAAGGGGAATACTTGAGCAAATAGAAAGATATGCCATGTTCTTAGAAAGACTCAGAATCAAAACTATGTCAATTCTCAGAATTAATTTATATATGTAATACAATTCCAATGAAAACATCATTCACTCTTTTTCTGGAACCAAATTAAATCAGTTACAAAGTTTATTTGGAAGAATAAACAAGCAAAAATTTCCAGGAAAACTTTTTAAAAATTAGTGTTGGGAAGGGGCGGGGACAGCTAACGGATATTAAGGTATTATGTAAGCTTCTACAATTAAAATAGTATGTATTGGTGTATGAATAGAGAGACATACCAATAGAACAGAATAGAACATTTATAAATAGATCCAAATACACATGGAAATTTAGAATATTATAAAAACAACTTCTCAAATCAGTTATTTGAAGAGAAACAATTTATTTATATTTATCAAATTGAGACACTGAGGAGAAATATGGAAAAAGATAAAATGGAATTGATTTTTCACAATGTACACATGGTCAAATTCCACATAGAGCAGAGAGCTGAAAAAAGTAATATCGAACAAAAGCTTTTATTAACTAATTATGAGAAAAGACTTATGTTTGAATATATAGAAATAAAAGCTTTTGTCTATCAAAAAGCATCAGCAGCAAAATGCCAAATGACAAAATAGGAAAAACATATTTGCACTTTAAATAACAAAAAGCTATAACCTTAGATGTTACTTAACATACACAATATATGCAATATATAAAAGCCTTCTCAAAACTTAGAAGAAAAAGACTAATAACATAATAGAAAAACGAGCAAATGATATAACCAGACAGTTCACAGGAAAATAATGGGAATGGTCCTAAACGTAGGAAAAGATGTTTAGTCATGCCTCTAACAAGATAAATGCAAAACTGAAAATAATGTGCTTCATTTTTCATCTATAAGACTGGCAAAAATCCAAAGTCTGACAGTAATCATCACCGGCCAGGCTATCAGGAAACAGACATTCTGTTATGTTGCTGGTGGGAAGGCAGAGGTGCAGTATACCACTGTGGAGAGGAATTCGTGTTCTGTGCTGAAATTACACATATATTTACCTTTTACAGAGCAATCCCTCTTGTGGGAATCTATTTTGAAGGTATATTAGAAAAAATATGGAATGATATATATGAACAAATTTATTCACTGTTACACTATTTATAACAGCAAAAGGCTGAGATTTATCTAAATGTCTATCAATAAAAGACATGTCAAATAAATGATAGTATAGCCATAAATGGAGTATGATTCAGCTATAAAGAGGATTGAGGAAGGCCTTTCTATATCACTATGGAGTGATCATCAGGGTATATTGTTAAGTGATAAAAATCTGTGGGCAGAACAACATGTATGGTATGCTATCCTTTGTAAGAAAAGAGAGGATATATACATCTACATATTTGCTTTTATTTTCAGAAAGAAACGAGGGAATAATTACTAGAGAGAAAGGAAGGTAATAGAGAAAAGGAGACAAAGGTGAAAATTTTTTTCCTTTTGGACTTAGCTGTGTGAGTATTGATAATTGGAGCTGCTCTGGCAGCTTGCAACCATGATGGGAGCTTACCCAAGGGATCATAGTATGCACTGAAGATGGCAGAGTGAACATACAGAATAAATCTGGGTCCCAGATGACATTAGAGCTGATGAATTAAATAGACAGTAGAACTACCATATTTGCATTTTATTACGCAATATAATAAATAACACTTAACCCCATTAAGTTGACTTTTCTGTGATTTGAAGCCAAAAGTATACTAACTGATACATTATTATTTAGTTATTGTGAAAAATAAGAGATAATCCTTGAAAAGTATCTACCATCACACCTCATTATATAGTAAACATTTAATAAATGTTAGCTAATGTTTCTTCTACTTTTCTATTTCTCAACCTATCACTAAATCCTATCATCATCATCTCAGTATCACTGATATCTTTTCTCTTGCCATCCTTGCTGCTATCAGTTACCATAAACTTTCTTACCTAGGAGCATTCTCATTGCTAATCTGATCATAGAGTCAAGCTGTCTTTCTGTTCCCACCCAACTAAAAACCCTTAATAGCTTTGCTCTTGGGATAAGGATAAAAATCTTTAGCATGCCCTCCAACCATCTTCTGTGGCTTGTCCTCTGCTGAGCTCTTCAGCCTCGTCCTCCATTACTCTTCCCCGTGCCCCCTGTACTCCAACCATGCATGATTTATTTCAGTTCCAAGAATGAATGTTGCTCCATCTCACCCCAGGGCCTTTGCACATGCTATCCCATCTGGTATGCGTCCCAATCACCCATCCCTTCTTTGCCGAGTTCACTCCTACTCATGTTTGGCCAAAGCATGGTATCTTCAGGAAAACTCTTCCAAAACCCCTGTCCAGATCAAGTTCTTTCAGTATGTTCTTTCACAGAAACTTTCTTTCCTCCTTATATTTACTTTACATTATTAGTATGACCTCAACAAGATAGAGGTTTCTTATCTACTCTGACATACATACATGACAGATTATTCCTTCTTTTCCATTCCACATTTACAAGGAAGAGGGTTGTCAATTTGGCACTTTACTTCCTAAAAGATTCCTTGACTACTCAAAACATATGTGTTTTACCCCGTAGTGGCTGCACAGCAGTCGTGTAAGGAATATGGTCTTTAGAGTTAGATAGACCTCAATTTAAACCCTGCTTCTGTTGCTGCTGATGAGACCCTGGGGAGTTATCTCTGAGCATCAGTATTTTTTCCTATAAATGGGGACAATGCAGATTGTAAGGATTTGCCATTATTTGTATAGAGGGCCTAATAGAGTACCTAGGAGGTATTGTTATGGTGGTTTATCCTCGCTTCCATAGAATATTCTCTTATTTAAAGTCTATTTCCAGGCCAATTCTCAGAAATTTTTCCCAAAATAGCTCCATCCATGGTTCAAATCCTTGCACAGTTCCAGATTCATGAGTCCCTCTCACAGGATTCCTGTAACTATTCTTTCGAGGTCTGGTAAATGCCCTGCTCTTCAGTGAATAATAAAGATTGCCTGTGTGGTTATTAGCTTCTCTCAAAACAACCTTATGTCGTGTTCAAAATGCCCTTGATTCAGAAATTCTCTTTTGGAACTAGGAAAAAAAAGACTTCAGAAAGTAGCTTTTTGGAAACTGTCCTCTTATGACATTATCTGTTATTGGCACAGGTATCCACACTGCTATATATATATATGTATACATATACATACATATATATGTATATATATATACATATATGTATATATATATACATATATATATGTGTATATATATATACGTGTATATATATATATATACGTATATATATGTATATATATATTTTTTTTTCTGTATCAACCTCACATCTTGAAAATAAATGCTGTTTAGAGAGAGTAGAAAGGAGATATGATACAGTGTGGAAACAGAAGCTTCCTTTTCTGTTTTTCTAGTTTTCTACCTCCAGGATCAACTTCCCCTTGAAACATGACAAATAAAACTCCTCTGCATATCACACGTAATCTGTTTTAGCAGGTATAATAGCATTAATATGTTGTGTGTGTTTGATGGGTCACTTTTCTTGCTTGATTCTTATTATAAGCTTTGACTCAGATACCTGGTTTTGGGCCTGGATTCCAAAACAGTAAATTTAGATAAGTCATGTCTCCTTATTTGTTAAAGGAGAATGTTGCCTAGAGATGTAAAACCCCACAAGAACAGCATTTATTTAGTGCTTTATAATTACTGAAGACTTCGGATAAGTCATGTTTCTCTGGCTGAACATTTGTTTCTTACTTTCCACATATTTCTGATAGTGGACAATGAAATTTTCCATCTATAGTAGGATGAATAATGGTTCCCAAAGATGTCCATGTTCTAATCCCTGGAACCTGGGAATCTATTACTTTAGATGGTGAAAAGGATTTTACAGAGTTAAGGATCTTAAAAGAGAGAGATTATTTTGGATTATCTGGGTAGGCCAATGTACACACAGGGTCCTTATATAAAAGGTGTAAGAGGGTCAATGGGAGAGAAGGTGATATGACAACAAAAGTGGAAACTGGAGTGAGATGTCCAGGAGACAAGAAATGCCAGACCTTCTAAAGGCTAGAAAAGGCAAGAACCAGATTTCCTTGAGCCTCTAGAGAGAGCCAGCCCTGCTAACACCTTGATTTTAGCTGCTTAAGATTTCGTTTGGACATCTGACTTCCAGAATTGAGAGAGAATATATTTATTGTCATAAACCACTAAATTTGAGGTAATGTGTCACAACAACAATAGGAAACTAACATGTCATCCACTGTCTCATTATGCCACAGATTATGAGGTCATGCGGAGCTTCTTGCATCTTTATCCTAAATTCCAGCTTTCCGCTATTGGATTCTTTATTTCAAATTAAATATACTTTAAGATGCAGATGGAAACAACACCTAGCAGTTGGCAAGGAATGCCAAGGGAATAGGTGGGAAAAGAGAATGAAAAAGTAAAAGAAAATGAGATAACAATAAAGGTCTAATTATGGCATTCTTATCTATAGGGGTTAAGGACAGCCATACAATGGCAGAGGCTATTGGGGCCCATTCCAGACATCCTTGAGGCTGAAAGTGTCAAGGGTAGTCACCTTGATACACAGTGCTGACTAATTTAAGGAAACCTCTGCTGGAGGATATCTGGGAAATAATGTTTTCTTAAAGAGAGATGGTGAAGAGAGAACCTTTCCTTCCCTCCCTTCTTGCTTGGTATGCTTGGTGTCAGGACATGCAATATGGAACTGCTTCAGCTGTTTGGGGATGAGGAAGAGGTCAAGAGAATTCTAGAGGGAGCAATCCAGTGCTCTTACACCACTGATCAAGCCTCTGAACCAGCCCTGGTGATGCACATTTCCAAACTTCTTTTTATATAGGCATTAAAATGTCTATATTCATTTTTAGCTAGGAATTTATTCTATTACTTGTGATCAAAAGCATTACAACTAAAACACTACTTTTAAAAAAGAATAAAATTTGGCTTCTAAATCCATCTAAAGTACTTGCTAGTAATCTCAGCTCAACAGTCAAGTGTTTTCTGAGAACTGACTTTGCACTATATTGGGCTCTTTGTGGGGGTACAAAAATGAGCCAGGTATGATCTATGTACTCAAGGGATTTATAATCTAATGGGGAAAGATAAACATACTCTACTTGCAATATTATAAGCAGAAAATAATAAATCGTAAAAAAAATGATTCAAAGGGCCAAGAGTTTAAAGAGAGAAATCCACTGGAACAGCTACGTTGGATACTCAGGCATACTACAGGCAAGGATGAAGGGAGAGAATTTAAAACAATAATAAAGCTGACAAAAAAATCATGCTTTTATCATGCACTGGCAATTCTAAATAATGTCAATGATAAAATATTTCTCCTGAAAGAAACACTTTTTAAGTATAAGTTCTAGGTATTTTTTTTTTTGGTTGCTTTTGGGTTTAGTAATATGTTTGTTTGCTTCGATTAGTACAACTTTATTACTTGTACTTTAATAGACACACAGACTTGGTTACCTATTCAAGAAATAGTATAACAGAATCATTGAGTGCTTTGAGGTATTTTCCCCTTGAATTATCTAAGTCAAGTCACAATATTTCCATGTAAGGTCAATGTTATTCCATTTCACCGAGGAGGAATTGAAGACCTAGAGACGTATGATGACTTGCCTTTGATAGCTAAATTCATAATTGAATTAGCCAGTTTTGGAAGTGGTAATATTTTTCTTCCACTATATTCTTTTGCCTCTTTATTTAGCATTTGTGATTTCCCAAAAATGTAGGCAAGCAGAATACAGCAGGTTTGCAAAAACAGTTTTTTAATATAGTCGAGTCTCTTCAAATCTTTGATATCAGAAGAAAAGAATAATACCTCAGAAGATCACAAGTCATATCAACCTCTTATTACGTGTAGTTATCCTTTAAGGAGAATCTTTTAGCCAATGGTGGATCAGTATTTTCCAATAAAGCTTTCTGAACGATGGCGATGTTCTGTATCTCTGCTGTATCCTTCCAATACAGTAACCTCTATCCTCGTTTGCCTCTTGGGTATTTGAAATGTAATTAGTGTGACTGAGGAACTGGGTTTTTTAATTTTAATTAATTTACATTTAAATTAATTGAACAGTACAGACATAGATTATAGGTCTCATTAATCACTTTCATTGACAGATGAATAAAGAAAATACACACAACAATGGAATATTATTCAGCCATAAAACAAAGGAAATCCTGCCATTTATGATACATGGATGGACCTAGAGGGCATTATGCTAAGTGAAATAAGTCAGACAGAAGGACAATATTGTATAATCTCACTTTTAAAAAAACAAAATCAAAAACAAAACAAAATGAACTCATAGATAGAGAGAATAGACTGGTGGTTGCCGGAGGTGGAGGGGAGAGGAGAGAGTGGAAGAAATGGGTGAAGGTGAAAGAAAAGTTTAATGTAAAAAAAAAAAAAAAAAACTCAAAGGTCTCCAAGAATTCCTAAGCACTGGTTGCCTTAATAACAAAACTGAAAAATACTATTTTAGCTTCTAGGAAAGCTATTTCTGAAAGATATTTATTTAAAACAATGGTAGGAACACATGTGAACACTACTTTTTATTTTTAAATCCTTAGCTCATCTCTTCCTTTTGCTTCCTTTTCCTACTTTTTCAAATCTAGTTGTATTCAGCTCAGACACCACGGTCTCTGTAAACCACCCAGTCAGTCAGAAGTAGAAATCCAACTCGAAGGGCTTTATAAAAATATTCCTACACTGGAACGCTATCACATGTCCATTAAACTCGAGTGAAATCATATGGACTGAGCCAAATCAACACAACAAAAATGACAACATAACAACAAAAGCAACAAACAAGGACTGAAATGTATTTTTAAAACACAAAATGGTCCCTGCACTTAAACCAAATATTTGAACTAGTGCTCAACTGAAGAATGATCTGTTCTATTCCTTTATCTGGTTTCCAAAGATAATTTTGACTTTATGTAATTTTTGTATTTCCTCCTGAGTTTTGGACACAGATTCTGAGTAAGACATGACTTCTATGTATGTTATTCGATGTAGATTGTAACTGAAATATACTCAACAGTTGAAAAATTCTGCTTCATTCTTCCATTTCCTGTGTCCTTTTCTTTCCAAGGTCTCTAGAATCTATTATATTCCCCAATATTTCATGAACCAATATTATTTCTGATATGAAATGATCACTTTATTATCATGGAGATTATGTCCCAGGAACTAATTCTGGTAATTTTTGGAACTTGAAAGCAAGAGACAAGTATATGTGATATGATAACTATCACTAATAAGTCACGATATATATGTATACATATATGGTTATATTTGGGTAAAAATATATATATAAATTAGTTACCATGTTTTATGAGAAATGAAAAGTCCTTGGGAATAGAACCTGTGAAAACAAGATCAAAAAGGATCTTATTGCCATTTTTATCATTCTGGGGATACAATCATATGTAAAGTATAAAACATTGTTAATCTAGTAATCTAACAGCTGGAACTTCCCATTAAGTAGTCTGTCTGCACACCAATCAAAAAACAAAGATCAGTTATCTGTTGGATCCTGTAATGTCTTTGGAGTAGTAAAAAAATTTAACATATTAAATATTCATATACTCAAAATTATATTAAAATTTTATTTCATAGATAATAAATCATGTATGTTATATAAATAACTAATTTAAAATATTCCAACTATGGTATGGAACAGTGATTCTCAAATGCTAGATCTGAAATTAGTGCATTCAATGACAAATTTAATATTATCTCATGGAGAAGTGAGAAAAATAAGAACATAAAAGGTTACCTTTTGTTCTGTAATTACATTCTAAATTTTTGAGTGTTAAAGTTGGCAAGCTTATTTTAGCCACTGAGATTCTTTGGAGTCTCTGGAAAACATTGCTATAGAGCCAGATTTCTCTGATGGCTATTCCCAGACCTCAAGTAACAATCTCCAAACCAGGAATCACAACATCTGAGGAGAAGATCTAAAAATTAACATGTTTAATAGATTTTCCTTTTTTTTCAAATGCATTTTAATGTTTGAGAACCACTAGTATGGAATAAAGTGCGCAGACTTTGAATCTAGATACTTAAAAGTTTGAAATTTTGCCTTGCTGCTTTATAGCTGGGTAACCTAAGATGCTTTACAACTGCAAGAGAATCAATTCTACAACAACCTGATCTCTCTCCAGTTGGCTCTCTATGTGGGGATGCAGCTGGCTGACATCTTGATTTCAACTTTCACATACCCTGAGCAGAGAACTCAGTCACTCTGTGCCAGACTTCTGACATACAGAACTGTGAGATTATAAATGGATGTTTTAAGTCTCCAAGTTCGTGATAATTTGTTATATTGCAATAGGAAACGTGTGCGTGTATTATGGAATTGTGTGATTGTTTTTAAAAGAGAACATGATTTGAAGAACAGATTTCTCCTCTTTCCTTTTTCACCACCCACACACCTATGCTTATATCTGTAACAAACAAGAAGTGACAGTTCTTATCTTTCGAGGGAAAAATGGAAGGAAAAATAGCACATACACTATTCTGACATATTGCCAAGGACTACAAAAATGCACATTTCTTTCACTCCGTCTCCTTTAGTTTGTTATAAATGTCCTACAGTGAAATACTTTCCCATCTTGCCCATAGGCTTAGCTAAGAACCTAGAAGTGACAGCAACTGAACTTTTAACTCAGAGAAACAGCAATCCCCAAAGGTTTACAACTGTGAAGAGCTTCTCTCTTATTACTCTTGTGGGTTTTTCATTTTCTTAGTCATTCTATATGGCTGGGGGAAGGAGGTTGGTACTTTTTGCCTGTCTGACCTGGACCAAAATCAAGATTTTCTTTGAAAATCTTAGGACTTCAGTAAGATTAGTGTACACTTTGTATGTTTTTCAAGCTAAATCCCAATTGGTTTGGATTGTTTAGACTAGAAAATAAACTCTATCTTCTGTTTCAAATAAAAATAAATCATGTCGCCCATCCCAATGAAGTCATATCATAGAAGCGTAATGATTTCTTTTCCCCTTTTTATAACCAGAAGCAACTTTATGTAGGAATTTATACTTGTGTAGGACGCACGTGTGTATTTCATATATAGCTATAACACCTAACATTTATTAAGCAATTATATGCTAGACCTTGTTGTGGATGCTTTTAGTATATTAATTTAACTATCATACATCTCTTTGAGAAAGTTACTATAACTTCTAACCTTTTGCCTTTTGTACAATGAGGAAACTAGAGTACTTAAGTAACTTGCCCCAAATCATACTGTTAATAATTGGAGGACTTGGAAACCCAGAAATTCCAGCTCTCACGTTGGGTATTTAATGCTTATTCTACTTTGAGACGAGATCTATTATTCCTCTCAGTCCACAGATCCACTGCATGCAAAATGCAACATTCAGCAGAAGATGCAGGACCTTTGTGTCAAAGCATGTTGTCTCTACTTGGAGAAGTGAAATACACAGGTATGAAACAAGGAAACATCTATAAACCAGCAACTCTCCAAACATTTCATCCTCCTTCACCACTGCTATTGGCAATAGAAATGAAGAATAAAAAAGCCTACTTTGAAACTTCTGCCTAGAACCTAGAAAATTCAATAAGGCACCATAAAATATTTCAGTTTAAGTATCTATAACAAGATAAGCTTTCAGTTTAATTTATGAGATAAATAGGTCTTGAAAGATGATTCCCTGGATCTTTGTTCCTTTATAATATGTTCTCGGGTCCAAAACACCCTATGCTTGAAATTCCTGTGTTGGAATGAAGGAAAGTTATTTGTTACTGTCACTGATGTGAGGATATTAAACAGTGTGTGTGTGTGTGTGTGTGTGTGTGTGTGTGTGTGTGAAAGAGAGATAGAGACTATGTCTGTGTGTGCAGGTGTGTGCATGTGTGTGCACATATGCACATGTTTAAAAACAAAACAAAGGCATAAAATGTGCAAGAGGGATTTTTGCATGTGTGTGCACATATGCACATGTTTAAAAACAAAACAAAGGCATAAAATGTGCAAGAGGGATTTTTTTTTTTTTCTGGAAGAAAAGATTTTAGAACTACTGTTTTCTTCTCACATTGTTTCAAATGGGCTTTGAAAATAGAACTAGCACAACTGTATCTCCCAGGAAATACTGTGTTTTTGAAGCTTGTATCTCTCAAAGTGCTATAAATAAAATTATATCTTTACATAAAGTAAGGCAGTATAAATTTATGGGAGACTTGCAAAGTATCATTTCTAATACAAATAATTAAATAATTATCCTTGAAATGATCTATTATGGAAGTGAATATGTGTTATATCGGTTTTAAAGAACCCACTCAGTTCAGGCTTCCTCTTCTCTCACACAAACTATGGAAATGTTTTCTAACTGCTATCCCTGTCTCCAGCCTCACGACATTCACCCTCATTCTTTCCCACCCTCTTATTTTTCCTAACACCCAGAGTAGGGGCTCTAAGTCTGGATCCATAGATAAAATACAGTGTATTAGGGAAATGTAAATCAAAACCACAATGAGATATCATCTCACACCTGTTAGAAGAGCTATAATCAACAGGACAAGTAATAACAAATGTTGTAGAGGATGTGGAGATAAAGGAACCCTCATACACTGCTGGTGGGCCTGAAAATTGGTACAGCCACTATGGAAAACAGTATGGAGGTTCCTCAAAAAACTAAGAATTGATCTACCATATGATCCAGCAATCCCTCTACTGGATATTTATCCCGAAGACTTGAAAACCCATACCCCAAAAAGATATTTGCACACTGATGTTCATAGCAGCATTACTCACAGTGGCCAGGACATAGAAGCAACCGAAGTGTCCTACGATAGATAATTGGCTAAAGAAGTTGGGGTATATATATATATACACAATAGAATATTACTTAGTCTTAAGAAGAGATGAAATATTGCTATTTGTGATGACATGAATGGACCTTGAGATAATCTGCTAAGTGAAATAAGCCAGACAGAAAAAGTTGAAAAACACATGATATCACTTATATATGGGATATAAACCTAAAAGCAACAAACAAACAGGACAAACAAACAGAGACTCATGGACATGGACTATAGACTAGTGGTTACCACAGGGTAGTGGGTATGGGAGTGGGGAGGTATACAGGGTAAGGGTAAAGGGGGTTCAAATATATAGTGACAGAAAAAAAATCTAACTATGGGAGGTAAACACGCAATGCATATATATATATGCCTTATTGTTAAAATGTACACCTTAAACTTACTGGATTTTGTTAACCAATGTCACCATAGGTGGGGGGAAGAAAAGAATACGGTAGTCAATAAACTTGGATGAAAAGAAATTGTATTTTTATTTTCACTGCTTTCTAGTTGAAATTTAGTATTTCCTTCCATCATGAATGGTGCGACAAACCTCGGTATTATTTGCAATGGCATTGACATTGTCATCAACTGAATCACAGGCATTTTTATATCTCATTACAACTGCAGTAAAAATCCTTAAATGGCATGTAAGCTCACCACCATTCAAAACTATCGTAGTTATTAGACCTGTTGCAGGACCTCATTATTTAATACATTTAATTAAAAAGCATATATATTGTTTTATTACAATTTATTTTTTCTATATTTCAGTCACTGGATTTCAATGTAATTAGTCCCCTTTGAAATTCTGTGTGTCTCAAAAAAATCTTGAGAAGGGATCTATTGGCTTCCCCAGACTGCTAAAGCAGTGGTCCCCAACCTTTTTGGCACCAGGGACTGGTGTGTCTATGAGAATCTAATGCCTGATGATCTGAGGTAGAGCTGAGGTGGTGATGCTAGAAAATACAGATGAAGCTTCACTTGTTCACCTGCCACTCACCTCCTGCTGTGTGGCTGGGTTCCTAATAGGCCCCAGGGCTGTGGACCACTGTGCTAAAAGATTTATGGCATACACATGAGAATCAACAACTGTTCTGGAAGAATCTCTCTAAAATAAGGTTCTTATTATGTTGCTTTTTAAACTTAAACTTCCTCAGTGGCACCAAGCCATCTTCATATTAGTGTCCAAATCTTTCATGGTTCACAGAAGGCCTTCCGTGATCTACATGTCTGCTGTCTTGTCACTTCTATGTCCAATCTTGTACTCTGTGTTCCATCAGTTCTAAACTATTTCAAGTTCCCAGATGCACTGAACCACCACAGCTCTCATTAGTCTCTGGGCGCACTGTTCTTTCTGATAAAAAAAAAAAAAAAGTCTCTTCCTGATTAACCACTGATAAATTCTTACTGATCATGTGAGATCCCGCTCAAGATTACTTCCTGTGACACTCTGCCTCACATACTCACTCTTCAGCCCTTCCAGACTTAGGACAAGCACCTGTTTCTTTGTTCCACTCCTGTACACCATACCTGCATTATAGCATGAAGGTTGTGTATTTATAGATCCCTTGATGTTAAAAGGTTAAAATTAAGAGTCCCTACTTGGTGTCACTCCTTGTACTACCTGTTCTGCAATGGTGCCCAGCATACTGTGGGCCTTTTATGTGCATGAGCTTGACTACTGTCAACAATTATTAAGTAAAGAAGTAAATTTAAGTTGGCCTAAAAGCTGATTTTGTAGTCAGTGTAGGACTCTCAACTGAGTAGGGAGTGAAACTAGCTAATTTGCTTTGCTGATGGCTTCTTTGTGAAGTAGAATTGCTAAATTCCAAATATTAATGCTGAATTCTCTTGGCCCCTATAGGTGAATTTACATATCTTCAGAATTCTAGGGACTTCTATGATAAAAGAGTCAGTAAGTCGAAAGCTTAACTTTTTGTGATGTTCCAAGTGGCATCTTCTCCTGAAAAATAGACTTTTCTTTATACACCATTTCTTCACCTACTCATTCACTCATTCAGCAAATATTTCTTAGAGAGTTTACTCTCTGCCAAACAGTGTCTGGGGGATTCAGCAAACTCTGTCTCTGCTCTCATGAGGCTTACTTACAATGTAGGGCAGCACAGTCCAACAGAACTTCAGTGATGAAAATGATGCATATTTCTGTTGTCTGATACAGTTGCCAGTAGCCATGTGTGGGTATTAAGTCTTTAAAATGTGGCTAATATGAGAGAGAAACTATTTTTTTAATTTTTAATAAATTTAATTTAAACTGCCATATGTTAGCAGTGGGCACCATATTGACAGTGCAATTCTAAAGGGTATATGGTAGAAATGAGTACATGAACAAATGTGTGAATAAATAAATAAGAAAACAACCAAATAAATGAATAAGAAGAAACCTCAGATATTGAAAAATGCCAATGCAAAGAATTAAGAAGGCCAGAGTAGAGTCATTGGGGTGTCAGAGGTGGTTCCTTTGAGGAGGTGGCAATTGAGCTGAGAATTAAATATCAAGAAAGATACTACCATGGGAAGAAATGGGGAACAAGAATTCTAGGCAGAGGGAACAGAAACAATTACAAACCCGTAAGAGAGTTATGTGCTTGGCTTGCTTGAGAGATACAAAGAGCAGTAGGTAAGGGGTCATAGTAGGACATGAAGTCAGAGGAGGGCTGGTGCCACATTGCAGGGATCTGTAAACCAGTTTAAAGAGTTTGGATTTTTTTTCTGAATGCACTAGGAAGTCACTGGAGGGTTTTAAACCGTGAGACAGCATGATTTTACCTATATGGCATAAAGCTCGTGTTAGTGGCTCTATGAAAAATGGGTTGCAGAATGGAAGCCAGGATTCCAGTCACAATGATTACAGTAGAGCAGGGGTGGGGTGATGGTGGTTTTGCATTACGGTCATGGTAGTGGAGGTAGAGAGAAGTGGGTGGAATCAGTATATATTCTAGAGGTGAAGTCAACAAACTTTATAAAGTGATTGTGGGGGCTGGCAAGAAAGAGAAGAACCAAGAAAAACTCTAAGCTCTGGGGCTTCGGCAATCAGATGGATCATGCCATTGATTGAGATAATGAGTGGAGGATGCTGGGGTGAAAAAAACCGAGGGTTCAATTTTTGATATGCCAAGTATAAAACCTGACGTCCAAATAAAGAGGTCACATCTAGAGTTCTAAAGAAAGGTCAGGACTGGGAATGTGGATTTGTGAGGTACCAGCGCAGAGATGGTCTTTCAAGCTGAGCATCTGGATTAGATCTCCTATGGGATGAGCACCTTTCCCACCTTTCCCTACACTGACCGGCACCCTCACAAAATGGCTAGTCCCTTCAGATTAAAGTCACTCTCTCCTTGGGGAAAAAATGGGCAAATTCCAACGGCCCAACCGTCAGTGACCCAAAGCGCACATGAGAGAGGCGTACTCTGATTTTTGTACCAAGCAAATGTACGCAGTCAGGGAGAGAGAGAACCGACAGTTATTAGTTACTGTGTCCATGCACATGCCCTGGGAGGTTAGTAACTGCATTTCTACTTCACAGAGAATGTAATTGGGATACAAATAGTCATGAGTTAAAATCCTGACTCTGTGGTTTATTGGCTACTTAATCTTGGACAAAATACTTAATGTCTCCTAAACATCATCAGTAAAGTAAAGCTGTAGAGAACATTAAGGAAAATAATGCATAAAATCCTGATGCTTAACATATAACAAAATGTGTTAGCTGTTGATACAAAATACCCAGTGTTAGCTATCTCAGTTTCAGTGTGGCACACTTAGGAAATTTACCCAGGTTTATGCAACTCCAAAGCCTGTGATCTTCTCACAGTTCCATGACTCCAGTGCTTAAAATCTACTTTGGTTCTTTCCCTTCTTTCTCTTGCTTACTTTTCTAACAATCCCTAAATATAATTTTTTAAATTTAATTCATGTTTTTAAAATCTGAAAATGGTGCTTCCTGAAATTGACTCTGCCTTCTGCTCTCTGGCAGGCAAATGTGCAATTTTGCCTCTCAAATATATGTCCAGGGAAACTCTTTTCCTTCATTGTTTCCCTTTTTCCTCCTCCCAGCCTACCTTCCTCCACAAGGGAATCTCACCAGCTTACTCAGCATCCAGGGCTCACCAGCAAGGCATGGAGCACTGCTCCTTCCCAACCTGCAGTTAAACATTAACCACATTCCTGTTGACTCTGCTTTTACTGTGCATTCTATTTAATAAACCTCCAGCCACTTTAATAAACCACCAGCCCAATATGGTCATCTCCAAAATGCCTTTCCTTGTTTTCTGCAGAGTGTGGTCTCCTTTTCGCTTTGCATTTTCATAGGTGATTTACTGGATGTATGTAGATGCTCCTAATGAAGCACCACCACCAGGGACATACAGGGGACTTTTGCAGAAATCAGAGCATGTAGGTTTCCATGATACCTGCTCCCTCTTGTGTGTATGTGTGTGTGATCTCATCAGCATTTTCCTACCTTCTACTTGGCTGAAATCTAGTCTAGGAGTTTTTACAGTGAAACACATGGATGCTGACCATTTTTTAAACAGGCAAAACATTCTAAGGTTAGAGAATCTAATGAACTCTCTTTGAACTGTCCTCATTAGGGTTTCCCAAAAAGACTTATTCAAAAATGAATTTAAATCAATAGCTCAAGCATATATTTTTCTAGATCAGGACAGATGAGACATAGAAGAGAGATGGATGCCTTGCTACTTTTAACTTATCTTTCCTAAAATGTGCATGTTAGATGAAACTTAAAAAAAAAAATCTCATCAATTTATTCTCCAAATCCAACACACTGGATTCATTTGTCTTTATACCTCTTTTTGTTTTGGCATTTATCATTTCTGGACATCAAATGTCCCTGTGTCAATTAGGAAAGACATCTGGTAGGACTTTTCAATAATTTTCTCCATTAGGCTGTGGCGGAACCTGCTAAAGAGTGAGATATTGCTTGCCTAGCCATTCATAATGCTGCAACAAGAACCATTTGTTTTAATTAGCCAAGTCAGAGGTTCCTAGCATCTTTCCAGATGTGTGGGCAAATGACAAATAATCTCAACATTCCAGGCTCTTAAAATCTAATCGCTCCAAATAAAGCCCTGCAAAATACAGCTGCTATCTGTCCCCATACACACCGATTCTCACACATGTATATTTTTCTGGACTTATGTACGTAATTGTCCTGTCTTGCTGTCCCAACTTTAGTCCCTAATTGCCACCATTTCAGACAATTTCAGGAAGAGACTTTAATCTGGTCACTTTTTCCTCTGTAATTCCCTGAATCCATTAGCTCTGTGTGTCTCTTTGCTATAATGTAGAAAGCATTTTTGAAATTGGCTGGGGCTTGTTTACCCCAGGAGACTGAGAACTGCTCAAGGGCTATTACTGTCTTCCTTGTTTTATAATCACAGAATCTAGTGTCTTACACACTGAAGGCACTACATTGCTGAATTAATGAAAGGTCTTTCTTAACCTTTTCAGATAAATGGCTAATGATATCATCTCCTTAAAAAAAAAAACAACAACTGATCACAGATCCATAGAAACATAATTCTGCCTATCATTTTAAGGGATTAAGAATTTTGACCTACAAACATGAACTTACCTTTCTCAGTCTATATAGAGGGTGAAGTCTTAGGTGGTGAAATTCATGGGTCCAGTATTGGTGGAGCTCATGGGAAATCTGATTTAAAAAAATGCTCTCCTCTTGTCCCCTGCTCTATAATGACACCAAAGATTTGGGCCATTTATGTCTACTCCAAACAAATACAAGATACCCAAGAGCATTATTAAATTGGCTTATGAAGTACTGAGCAAACTAGAAGGTAAATATATGGTCTCACCTTACATTTACATCACATGGTCATGGCACTCAGATTGTATCCAAGGTTAACAGTGAATTACTGGCCAAGTCACAGTATTAAATCACAATAATTTCTCACCTTTAGTTCTGCTCACTGGGTCATTTCTAGTATACTGAACACTATTTGATTTAAAAGTTAATTTGGAATTACTTTTTCTTTTCACTTTAAGTTTTCTTTGTTGGGTTTGGTAACTATGGTTAAATTTCCTACAAAGCTTTAACACACTAACTAGTATTTCAAAGTAGGTAGAAATATTGATTATATTTCTTCTGATGCTACTTGGCACCTATGACCAGGTAGATGTGGAGAATGCGTTTTTGGGCTTAAGGAGTTTGTGGAAGCTTGCCTTTCTTTTTGTCGAATGAGAGCAAACTTCTAATCAATCACGAATATCCAATTAATAAGGGTTTATGACTCCTGGGTTTTTTTTGTTTGTTTTTTTGTTTTTTGTTTTTTGTTTTTTTCTGCTGTGAGAGTACTATTAGGGTTTCTCTTGCCCTAATTCTCTTTAATGCTCTATTGAGTATGGTTGTTTGTACCTCAGAAGGGCTGTTTTATAACTTCATTAATACATTCATTTTTTTCCCCTTCCCTCCAACTCTGTGTCACATTTTTATACTTGTAAATCTCAGTGTTTTTTTGGTTTCCTTCCACCTTTTCAAAATCAGACTTTTCCATATTCTTTCCCAGACTATCATTTGCAATTTATTTTGGAATCTAATAAATCAAAGTACAGGAATTCTCACTCTTTCACCTTAAGTAGGAAGACTGGCTTCTTTTGTAGGGCACAACATCAATGTATAATTTCAGATGATCTTCAACACACACACACTCCATAGTTAATTTGCCAGGATCTTCAGTGTTCAAGGTTCCATTTCTTAGATGAACCATTGTGCCCTTCCTGATCTGCTTGCATGTCTACCTTCTCTCAATCAATAGCAACTTATAAACTCTCAACACTCCTGTAAAACCCACTTACACAGTGCCCAACAAGCTCTCTCAAAGCTTCACAATAAAATATCCCACATCCCACAGTGCACAGCCCACACAGTAACAAGAAATACCTTGTCCATATGTCTTCAAGGCTGTTCCTATTGTTCTTGGGTTATGGCTATATTGGAAAAATTCTGTTTTGAATTTTGTTCTTTATTTATATATGCCATATATTTGCTTTGATTGTATTAGTTTTAGTTTTTTCCTTATCCTAATGTAACCACTTTTACTGAATTTTATTTGTTGCATTATGACTATTTTTTAGTTGTCTTCTGCTATGTGTTCAGCCCTCTGTCTATCCATCTCTCTCTCCCCACAACATTTACATTATTCCCACAAGAAGGATGCATTAGTTACTGTTAGAACTCATATTACAACATTGTGACAAATATAATTTCACTAGTGTGGTTTACAAGTCCTAGAACTGCATTTCCATTTATTTTAAAATAATGGTCTTTACATCTTCTTTAAACTTACTTTCCATTGTCCTATCTTTTGTACTACTATACAGCACATGTGTCATTTTCATACTTTCCATAATGTTTTGTTGCATACTTGTTATATATGGCACTCAGGTAGAGTGTGGACAAATTTACAAAGCATGGTTCTAACAAAACCCCTATTTCTGCCTGACAATCACCACCTCCTTTAAGTTCCTTGGTCCCTTCTAATTTCATCTTAAGATGAGTTTTCCATTTTTTCTTCAATTCCAGTTGCCTTTCAGGGAAGGAAGCATGCTAGAATGAAAGCATTCAGCAAAGTTGAATCAGAGTATCTAGCCTACCTCCCCCATGACCTTACTAGAAAGAAAGAATTATGAAGACATTGACCTGGTGACCTAGTAATATGCTGTCTATCACACGTGAAGTACATTGCATGTGTGCTTTCAATTGAATTGATTTTTCTGTCTGTGTAAATAGAGTAATCTTTGGATGTCCACACTTTCCTGTTTGGACTTCTTCAGGCAGAATTCAGACTCATGCCAGAATTCAGCATCGCATTTAGAATTTACCAGGGCAGGGCACAGTAGTTCCTCGATCTGACAGTAATCAGAAATAGTAAGCAGAAGTGGTGATATTAGTCTGGATAAATCCCGAAGAAGAAAATAAAGAAACCTTCACTTCTGTTTAAATGCAAAAGAATAAAGAGTTCAGTAGGTAATATCAGGGAAGGTGAAAGACTGGCAGTTCCAGTATAATTATTCCTCCATAATAAAGCTTCTTGAGAACACTTGGATACCACACATAAGATCATAGATTCGGCATACTTGAATTGCCTGTTATTTTTGGCAAGGTGGTATTTTAAGTTTTGTTCCTTAACTACAGAATGGATAAATACAGCATTTGACTCATAATGTTGATCCAGGGTTATTTTTGTTCTCCAGCACCTTCTAATGTCACAGAAAAAAAAAAAAAAAGGTGCAACCTTCTGGGCACTCCTCCTACAGATGGTCAAATATCCATGTGGGATAACATTACTATGTGTTTTAGAAGCATCTGAAACAAGCCATAGTGAGGTTTGGCAGAACTCACTCCAGGGGGAAATGTTCTTTTCCTCTGACTTCAGCATTCTTGTCAAGTTAGAGCCCTCTGCAAAAGGAGGGGCTGTGCCAAGCCTTTAGTTTCATATATTGCGACAGCCTGGTGTTTTTCTGATCTCACTTACCCTGAGAAAGCTGTCAGGGATGGCCCCTGCAGAGACAGCTGACCCAAATTATGACTTCTTTCAGAGAAAGGAAACCCCTCCAGGACAGCCAGGAAGCGATCTTTCAGCATAATGTAGTCCCATTGGGAGCAAGTAAACAGTTTACTTTTCAGTTCAAAGCAGTGAATTCAAAACACAGAAGTTAGTTTTGGCTTAATGTGACCCTAAAATCAAGTCAGATGGAATGAGTTTACAATTCAGAGCCTTTAAGATATTGTTTGGCTTAACACTGGGGTTGAAGTGTTGAATTCTCTCATCTTAGTTATTATTTTTTCTTTAGCCATTTCCAAAGTACTGCTAAATTTTGGAAATAAAATAAAGAAAGTGCTAAACTGGTTTTCAGATTCATGACAGTCTTTCCTGGTACAAAAAATAATCCCCTGAGGTGTGGTATTAAATGAAAAATAAAATTTAAATTGTATACATACAATGAAAGAAATATTTCTCAATCTAGTTGGAATCTAGAGAAAGTTAAATCTTGCTTTTTAATGTATTTGACCTTTCTCTGGAAGTTAATAGTCAGACTACCTAGTTTTATTACCTTTAGAGCTAATTAATCACGGTTTGCTGATTAAATAACAATCATCTACCATCACAAAGGAAACGAATCTTGCCCTTTACTTCATTAGCCGAGACTCCTCACATAGTTAATAAGAAGTTGACAATAAAATGTATATCTGCTATTTAGTCCACAGGGTTGACACACTCTAAAAAGTAAGGTGGATTGTTTTTTCATTTTTTTTTCATTAGTATACATAGAATAAAAATCTTCACAAAATCAAGATAAATTGCAGTCACTCCATCTTCTAATCTATTAGTTCTGTTTAGTTCCGTAGAAGGAACTGATATTGATTTGATCAATTTTGTTCCTATAAACACAATGCAAGCTAGATAACCAAATAACTTTCCTTATTAGAAGGGTCTCAACAAATTACATGCAAAAGAAAAATTAGTTTGGCCTGAATTTCCTCAGTTCTACCTAATTGCCTTCCATTCTAATAGATGAAAGATTGGTATAGAATGTATTTGAGTGGTGAACAGTGGATGGGTGATCGAGTGAATTCTGATTATTGGTGCTTTTGGAACTCAAAGCTAGTTTCACAAGTCACGCCAGTCCCGGTAACCAGGAGCCCAGGCTGTGGTAGGTGGTGTGGTCTGAGAACCTTTGGGTCTCCAATTTATAAACCTTGGGAAAAGTAACAAATACAGAGATATATAAAAAGACACATACGATGTCATTGTCTCTCTGGTAATCACCGGCTTGTTCTTTTTCTTAAGGTCATTTTAAGTTTTAATGTATTCAGTAAACCTAAGATTTCTGGTACTTCGTAGTTTCAGTACCAGAAGTTACAATATTCCCATTGACCCAGATACATTCTGAACAGGCTTGAATTACGCCTAAATGCCTTGGTACCACACAATATCCATCAAGGGGAAAAAAGTCAGGAACAATAGAGGCATTGAAAAAATAAAACCAAACACTTTTTTTTTGCCTGTGAAAGTCCCTAACGCTGAAATATTACCCTTTCTGATGCTGAATCAGAAGAAAAAAAAAAATCATTCTAACAGAAGGACGACTCTGTTGATCCACATGAGTCCACGCAGCTATTTTGATTTCTAACCCAAAGGGAAGCGTGAGACACGTGGCATCTGTGGTGTGGTGGTAGTAACTTGGAACTTGATCACTTCTGTTTTGCCTTTGCCGCTCTGTTGGCAGGAGCGTATGTGAAAGAGATGGAAGCTGCCCAAGATGATTCTGTGCAATCCTGAGAAACAAAGGCAACACCTTTGGGATGGCATAAGGGCCACAAAACAGGTACCGGGTCTTGGGTGCCCCCTTGTGGTTGACATGCCAATACAGATGGAGTGACTTGGCAGTGGGGTGGGGAGGAGGAAGAAAAATGTGCGACTTGTTTCGTACTATTATCTTTGCTTTTCTGTGCTCCACTCACACAGGCCATCCCTTTGTTCCCAAATGAGTCATGTTTCGCTCTTGCTTTTTTTTTTCCTTTGCACTTGCTGTTGCCTGTGCTTAAAATACTTTCATCAACCTCATTTGCCTTGTTAACTCTTCAGAGATCACCTTTGACATCACTTCATCAAGGAAGCATTTTCTGACTCTATATGCTAGGTCATTTAATAGATTATGTACTGTAAACTATCATAGGTTTCTACAAATACCTCTCTAGACTGAAATCTGAGCAGTGGTTTTAGCTCTTGAAATTTAAAGAGGAATGTCAGTCTCCAGGAAGCCATCTAATACATGGGACACTTCTTTTTAATGAGAGCTCTGGAGGAAATGAAAGACCAACCATTCAGATGCACAATTACTCTACACTGATATTTTCACTAAAACTTCAAAGTGACCATTTTTGTCCTTTGACGCCTTCCCCTTCCACCATACATGTCTATTCTCTAGTAACCCCACTAGATTCTTTTGCTCCCTACCATACCTCAGATATAACAGGTATTCAATGACTAATTTATTATCTTTTAACATTAAAATGTAAGCCCAAATTCTGAGGAATTATATAACAAGTAAAAGGCATAGCTCTAATTTAAATTGTCCTTTGTCCTGGACATCGCTTTTATCCCTCAACATTTTATTCTAGTAATTTCAAATTTGCTTTGGAGTTGAAATAATAGTACAGTGAACATCTGTGGATCTTCAACTAGATTCTCTATCTACCGTTAGAGGTATTTGAATACAAGTTGCAGGTATCTTGACACTTCTTCCCTAAATACTTCCACATGTATCTCATAAGAACAAGAGCATTCTCTATATGACTAAAAGACCAATATCACAACCAATAAGTTCAACATCTAAAAAAAATAATTTGATATGCAGTCCATATTCAAGCTTTCCTAAAATGTCTTCAGTAATTTTTGCCGTTGTCATTAGATCCAGGACTAAATCAGGGTTTACTAACTGCATTTAGTTGTCAAATAGCTCTAGTCTCTTTTAATCTAGAACCAGTCCACTGTCTTTTACATTCCTTTTTTTTTTTTTTCTGGTCTCTATTGCACTGACACATTTAAAAAGTCCTGGGGTCAGATATCTTTTATGAATTTCCACAACCTTCTTCAAGACAGGTTTAAGTTTACACATTTGAATCCTTTGAATCTTGATTTTTTTCACTTAACAGTATGTCCTAGAAATCACTCCATAACAGTTCAAGGACATTTTCCTTATTCTCTGTGTCTTTATGTTTATAGCACTTTATTGTGCAAAAGTCATTCAAAAATTTATATTTATGGATAAACATTAAGGTCGTTTCTAGTATTTCACAATAATGATGTAATAAATAATTGTGTATATAGTTTTCTTTTAATATTTGTTAAGGTGTAATTTTAGGGTAAATTACTAGAATTAGGACTGCTGGGTCAAAGAGTAAATGAGTAATTATTTTTATTAAGTACTAATAAACTTCCCTCCATAGGTGTGGAACCATTTTGCACTCCCACCAGCAATGTAGGATATGGCCTGTTTCTATATTAATATTGTCTCATTAATGTGTGTTGTCAATCTTTTAGATTTTTGTCAATCTGGTGGAGGACAAAGATATCTCTCTGTAGTTTGATTTACTCTGTTCTCTTGAATAAAGTTGGTATCTTTTTATTTTATAGCTATTTTTTTTTAAAAAAAAAGTATTTAAATTGTGCTTTTACCCATTTCTTAACAGGTTTTTGGTATTTCCTTCTCTATCATGTACAAGAAGTTCTTTATATATTAGGAAGATTAGTCTTTCATCTGCTATATTTGCAGGTGTTTTCTCCAAATTTTTACTTGATTTCGAACTTCATATTTTTTTATGTAATATAAGAAAGTTCTATTTTTATGCAATGAAGTTTATAAATGTCTATTTAAATGTATCTTGATTTCGAGTCATAACAAAAAGGCCTTTTCATATAGGAGTCATACAAGAATTCACCTATGTTTTCTTCCAGTATTTGTATAGATTTATTTTTTACACTTGATTATTGACCCATTTGAAGTTTATTCTGCTACACGGCATGAGGTATGGATTCGATATTATTGTTTTCCAAATAGGTCTCATGTTTATCCAACACTATTTATTAAAAAAGACTATCTTTATCCCAGTGATTTAGAAATGCCACTTGTTCAAATACTACATTTCTATATGTATGTGAGTTTTTTCTTATTCCATTCTTTGATTTGCCTATCTATTCATAAGCCAGTCTCACACTGTTTAGACATAAAAGCTTTACTTTTTTTTTTTCATATCTGGTAGGGCCAGTACTTCTCTTACCATTTGTCTGTTTCAGCATTTTCTTAACTATTATTACATGGTAATTTTCCGTATGTAATTAGAATCAACTTGTTTATCTTCAGGAAGAACAAAATGTATTGTGTCTATTAAAAAAGTATTACATTTGTGTCTTTAATGTTGCTTTGAAATTTTCCTCACACAGGTTTGATATATTTCTCGAAGTTTTCTCTTCCATTATTCCAATTGCTTTTGTATGTATGTATAAAAGGTAATAATATTTATAAGTTCATTTCATATTCTGATATTTTACTGAATTCTTTTATGATTTATGGTTGGTTTCATTACTGAAACTTGTAAGATTTTTTAGATATATTACAATTTTATTTCTTTCTAAATTCTTATGACTCTGCATGCTTATTCTTAATTGACCTTATTGGCTAATATGTCCGGTGCAATATTTTTTTCACTTAGAAATATTTATTAAAGAAAAATGCTCTTGGATAAGAATATTTATTGCTAAAGAGATGGGAAAAAAAGGTCTCAGCTAACTGTAGTTCTTCCATTATAGTCCATAACATAATTTATTATTACTTCTTCCTCTTTGATTGCATCATCCTTTCCTTGCTATGAGCTCAAAAATATAAATCTTTCAAAAATGCACTGTAGTTTTTATCGTAGATTTTTTAATATTGTTTTTATAGGAGCCCTTATATTGTTTTTCATTCTACAGAAATTCGTTTTCACATTTTATTGTACTGATGAAGTACAATGAAGTCCCTTTATCTCTTTAAGTAAACATTCACTTATTTAAAATGCCCCCTAACTTTAATACCAACCGTATTTAGATTTTCTAATAAACCCTACATATACTTGGCTAAAAATATGAGTCTTTCAATTACAGTAGTAGGATACTGGCCAACTTCTCCTTGTTTCTGGGCTTAATGTTAATACCTTGTGTTTCTTATTGATGCTGGGTTTTTGATCTATATACATACGTGTACACATGTGTATACAGGTATATATTATACATACATATTTATATGCACACAAACACACACATGGGTCTACATATAAGCTAGAGTGAGAGGAGGAAAAGACAGTCATGTTGAGAAAGGATCCATTAATTCTTATTTTGACTCATTTTAAGTCAGGAATAGGTGTAAAATTTTATTAAATGACTTTTTTAATGGAGATAATGATATGATCTTTCTCCTTAGATCTATTACTATGGTAAATTATATTGGTGACTATCCTGTTACTGAACTATACTTGAATTTTTGGGATAAAGCTTTCTTGGTCCTGAAAAATTATTTACATGTGCTGTCAGCTTTTATTTATGATTTTTCACATTTATATTCATATGTGGACCAAGTTATTGTTTTCTTTTTTGTACTATCTTTATAATATTTAGGAATTACTGCCATTTTTTTTTTATAATAATAACACTTTGGAAGATTTTGTGTTTTGTATTTCTGTACTGTGAAACAATTTAAGTACATCTGAGATGATCAAGCCTTTGAAGATCTGGTAGAATTTGCTTATGAAAACATCTAAAGGAGTGTTTTCTGTGAGATAGTAGTATTTTGATACTATTTCTATTATGTGGAAATTGGTCTGTTTAAATTTTTTATCCCTTAAGGCTAATTTTGGTAAATTGTATTATCCTAGAAAATTGTCCATTTCAGCTAGATTTTCAAATTTATTTGCAGAATAGTGCAAAATAGCTTTAACAATTTTTAAATTTTGTTTCATGGTGTTTACCCTTTGCCATTATTAAAGAGTGTCTCCATTACCATTATGCTCTGGTTTTCATTATTTGGGGCCTCTCTTATTTGTTCTGTGTTCTCAGTCTCTAAAACCAAAGCTCTTCTTGTGAAAACAGCCAAAGCAAAAATAAAGTCAATGACCTAGAATTGTTTAATTTAATTTCCTAAAGATTTTAGACATATTGTTGTTTCAAATGGAATATTTATGTGTCACACTGAGAAACAGGTTTTGGTCAATATTCTATACAGAGCTTTCTTTAGCCTAATAATAAATGGTGAGAGGTAAAGAAATTCTGAAGACATTACCATGTATGAATATACTGCAGATCTCATTAACATCCTTTTTTTAAGTTGTGGTAAAATATACCTAATATAAAATTTACCTTTTTAATCTTTAAGTGTACGGTTCAGTGGTATTAGGTACATTTACATTGTTCTATAACCATCATCAACATTCACCTCCAGAACTTTTTCCATTTTTCCAAATTGAAACCCTGTACTCATTAAATGATAACTCTACATTCCCCCAACTTTACCCCCAATACCTGCCAATCGTCATTCTACTTTTTTTTTAATCTATGAACTTATTTGTTCTAGGTACTTCATATAAGAATCAGACAATATTTGTCTTTTTGTCCTGCCTTATTTTACTTAGCATAAAGTCTTCAAGGTTCATCTGCATTGTAGCATGTGTTAGAATTTCCTTCCTTTTTAAGGCTGAATAATATTTCATTTTATGTATATATCAGATTTTGTTTATCTATTTATCTGTCCATGGATACTTGCGTTGCTTGCACTTGTTGGCTCTCATGAACATGCTGCTATGCACATGGTTACACAAATATCTATTTATGTTTATGTTTTCAATTTTGAGGGGTATATATCAAGAAGTAGAATTGGTGAATCATATGGTAATTTTCTTTTTAATTATTTGAGGAAGTGCTATACTGTTTTGCATGACAGCTATACTATTTTACATTTGCTTCGACAGTGCAAAAGTCTTCTAATTTTTCTACATAATCACCAACACTGCTATTTACTGTTTTTTTTGTTTGTTTATTTTAATAATGACCATTATAATGGATATGAAGTGGTATCAAACTGTCGAACATGTCTTTTGTGCTTATATTGTATTATATTACAATATTAAATTATTAAAACAAGAGTCAGATTCAATCAACTGAGCAGATATTGTGCCACTATGTGTTAGATATTGTGCTATATACTCTTACAAATATTTTCACATTTAGTGCATATGCCAAACACAGCTAATCAACTTTTTACATAAATACATCACAGAAACTTTTCAAAATGTGCCCAAGGATACTTGGATCAGGCAGCCGTGACCTTGCCCGGCTCTGTGAGGCATTCTAATCTTCTTAGATAAATTGATTAACCTTCTAAATAAGACAATAAAGGAAAGAAAAAGGAACATAAAGCATATGGGACAAACAAAAAATAAATAGTATGATGGTATATTTGAACCAAAATATACAAATTAGTATAAAAAATCTAAATGAACAAAAATGAACTGGTTAATTTAAATGGTGTGCTGGATCGGGAAGAACAAACTAACAAGCAAACAAACAGCAAAATGACCAAAATATCCCCAAACACCAAAGAAACAAGTCTATGCTGATTATAGGAAACGCATCATAAATGTAAGAACACAAAAAGGTTTAAAATAAAAAAAGTAGAAAATATATATCATGTAAACATGGAACAAAAAGTGATATGTGAATATCAAACAGGATAGGCCTTAAGTCAAGGAGTAGTATTAGAGATAAAGAAGGTTATTTTATAATGGCAAAAGATCAACTCACATAACAAAATTAATGTGTATATACTTTAGTATATACACATAAAATTTATAAAGCAAAAATTGATAGACCCAATAAAAAATGTTTCAAAATAGTTGTGGAAAATTATAACACATCTTTCTAACAACTGCTAGAATACATGGGGAAAATATCATTAAAGACGTAGAAAATAACGAACAGACATAACCTAACTGACATATATAGAACTCTGTACCTAACAACTGGTTGAACATATATTATTGCCAAATGCAAAAAGAATGTTAGCCAAAATTGTTCATATTCTGGGCCATAAAACAAGTCTAAATGTTTTAAAGAAATCAAATCATTCAGAAATTTTCTCTGATCACAGTGGTATTAAGATAGACTTTAATAATAAAAAGAAAACTAAATCATCTCATGTTTGAAAGCAAACACACTTCTGAAAAACTCATGAGTCAAATATAAAATCAAAATGGAAATTATAAAATATTTTAGGATGAATTACAGTAAATATGTTATATAATACTATAATGTTATAATTTCAAGGATATATTTAAAACTGTACTTAGAAAACTTATAGCCTTGGTTGACTATATTAGAAAAGAAAAAGCCTGGAAATCAATGATCAAAGCTTCTACCTCAAGAAGTTGCAAAAGAACAATTTGAGTCAAATAAAGAAGAATAGAGGAATAATAAAGAAGTGATATTAATAAGAAAATGAACATAAAATAGAATAAAAAAAGCAAAAGGTAGTTTTTAGAAGACCAATAGGATTGATAGAATTCTAGTAAAACTAATTTTAAAAAAAGAGAAGGCCCAAAAACCAATACTACAAATGTAAAAATGGTCATTACCCTACAACCAATAAATTTTTAAAAAGAGTATTTTGTAATTATTTTTATGTCAAAAAACATGAAAATTCAGATGCAAAGGACAAAGTCTTAGAAAAACAAAACATCAAAGTTGACACAATTAAAATAGTAAAATATTAAAATCTTATACCTTTTAAAGAAATTAAAGCCATAATTTAAAAAATCCTTAAAAAGGAAACTCCAGGCCTAGATGAAAATTCTGGCAAATATATAAGGAAAATATAAAACCAATTACTATTGGTCAAATATTTCTGGAGGACAGAAACAGGAAGCACATCCTTCCCAATTACTATGAGGCCAACAAAACCTTAATACTGAATACTGACAAGAACCTTATGGTAAAGATAAATTATAAGCCAATAGCTTTCAAAATCTTAGGTTAAAAAATACTAAAAAAAAATTAAGGAAATCGAACCCAGTAATACATAAAAAGGATGCTACATACATTATAATCAGGTCAGGTTCATTTCAGGAATTTACAAGTGATTTAACACTCAAAATTCAATTAGTTCATCACATTAACTTAAATGGTACGAGTAATAAAATTCAAATGATTATCTCAAAAATACATATAAAGAACTTGGAATAAAATGGAATTTTGTTAATAAGATAAAGTATATTTATAAAAACAAAATATTTACCCTATGATAAATATTATTCTTAATAGTAAATAATAGAAGCTTCCCTCTGGAGTCCTGGAACAAGATAGAGATACCTCTTATCACCACTTCTATTCAATATTTTGTTGGAGGTGCCAGCAACACACTAAATCAAGAAAATAAATTTAAAAGAATAAATATTGCAAAGGTACAAATAAAGCTGTCATATGACTAAAAACACAAAAGAATTATAGCAAATACAAAAAAATCTACAAATAAGTTATTAGAACTAATAAATGATAAAATCATTCACTAAAATGTCAACATACAAAAATCAATTTATTTTTATATATCACCAAGAGTTACAAAATTA
Organism: Pteropus medius; assembly: GCF_902729225.1. NCBI lineage: Eukaryota > Metazoa > Chordata > Mammalia > Chiroptera > Pteropodidae > Pteropus > Pteropus medius. The sequence goes on from NW_024340692.1 coordinate 17,855,307, forward strand.
AATTTTAAGAAGTTTCTGTTTACATCAAAAATCTTCAAATATCTAGTAATGATTTTTAACAAAAGAAGTGAAAGTGCAAGTACCCAGAAAAATAAAAAAATATTGACAGGTTTTTAAAGAATTAAATATTTGGGGAGATATCTAACAGATTCATGGATTGGAATATTGATATTGTAAAGATGTTATATCTCTGCAAGTTGATCTATAGATTTATTTCAATCCCACTCAAAATTTCACGAGAATTTTTTAAAGGTAATCTGATTCTAGAATTTAAATGCAAATTACAAGGGCTACAAATAACCGAAACAATTATAAACCGGAAGACTGATACAAGCACATTTCAAGAATTAGTATAGGGCTATATGTGTGTTGGTGCAAAGATAGACAAATAGAACAATGAAATGGAATAGAAAGAGCAGAAAAAGACCCAAACATATACGGACACTTGAGTTATATCTAAGGTTTCAATGAAGAACTTTGGAGAAGAGATAGTCTTTTAGATAAATGGAATGAAATTAGTTGAATATGCACATGGGAAAAATAAAAATAAGACTTCTAAAAAACACCATACCTTATAATTAGTTTTATGTGGGCTGTCAATCTAAACATGAAAGGTAATACAATAAAGCTTCTGGATGAAGCTACTAGGCAACATTTCTATAATCTTGGGATAGACAAATATGCCTCAAATAGGGTAAAAAAAACCCCCATTAATCAAAACAGAAGACTGTTAAATTGGACATTAAAAATTCTGCTTATCTAGTTTTAAAAAAATGGAAAGAAAAGTCATAGAATGGAATGATTTATTTGCAATACATATAGACCAAAGGAATTCATATTTAGAATACATAAAGAATTAGCTAAAAAACATATTAAAAAGTACTCAACCTTGTTAGTCATCAGGAAAATGCAAATTAAAACCACAATGAGATTTAAAAAACTCATCAAACTAGGTAGAATTAAAATAACTATCAAGACCACGTGTTGGTATAGATATTGATCAAGTAGAACTGTCATATATGTTAGTGAGACCAGAAAATAGCTGTATCCACTAACCTTGAAAGTACTTCCATTCTAACTCTGTAATTGTACTCCTAACATATGCTCAACTGAAGGTTTATATGTATGTACCCTAAGACAGGTAAAAATTCAGTATAGCAATATATTCTGTATAGCAACATTATAGCAACAGCTAAAAACATATAGCAACATAACAGAGAAGCAGAAAAAAATGCAAATGTCCACAAGAGTCAGAATAAAGAATTGCAATATTTTAATACAAAAGATAATTTTGCAACAACAAAAATCAAAGAATTAGTGCTCTACTCAAACACATGGATGTCTCTCATAAAACTAATGTAAAGTAAAACAAGCCAGACCAAAAGATCAATATTGTCTCCCTCAATTAATAAAAATTTAAAATCAGGTAAAACAAATATAATTAGTGTTTGAAGTAAAGCTAATGGTTACCTTTGTGGAAGGTTAAGCAGTGACCTAGGTGGTGCATAAGAGGTTTTGAAGGGTGCTGGTCATGCTCTATTTATTATAAAAATTTACTAGGCTATACAGTTATAATCTGTGCTTCTTATGTATACATATACTTCAATTAAAATATTATTCAAAAAGATCGACAATATGCAATTCAAGGAATCAAGAAATGTATTGTTCAAGTGTGAAGTAATCTAAAATGTAACATAATTTTGATCAATTGGTAGGGACAGTTTATTTCACTTGGTATTAGGAACATTTGTATTGGAATGGTCCCTGGGTTATTATTTGGCACAGTAAAGAAATTTATAATTAAATATTTAGTTTTAAAGGCTAGAAATGTTGAGTGGTTTTCAACTTTTCAAATTAAATTGCAAACAAATAAGAAAAATATCATTATAAAACAAAATGCAAATGTTGAAAAGTTAGAAAATATTTAAGACAAAGAATTTGAGGTGAAAGTTTTGGAGGAGCAGTAGTGTCTTCTTACAAAGTGAGGAGTCAAGAGATGGAAGGTACAAGTATGTGTACCCAGGTGAGCAGTGAACAAACAAAAATTAGTGGTTTAACCATATTTGAAGAAAGGAGAGAGAGGAAGTAGGAATTGATTTAAGTGAGCTAAGACCCTATATATTATATAATATATTATAGCAGAAAGCAAATGCATAAGATCAATAGTTGATAAAGCAAGAGATAGCAATATAAGCATATTATTTAGAGATACAGAGTCAACAAGCATAAGAAACTAAAATATAATTAGTTGATAGTTGTTGCCTACAGGAGGTTGGAATAGGATGTGAGTAAAGCACAGGCTGTTGCTTTTTTATTATAAATTTTTATTATAAATATAAAACAGTTAAAATGAACTTGAAAAAGAATAAAGTGAGAGGAATCACTTTACCCAAAATCAAGACAGTGTGGTATAGAGGATTGTACACACGTATCAATGAAATTTAATAGAGAACCCAGAGACAGATCCACACAAATATGCCCAACTTATTTTTGACAAGGGTACAAAAGCAACTTATTAGGAAGGATAGCTTTCTCAAGAAATAATACTAGAGTAATTGGAATCCACAGACTGACTGACTGACTGACTGACTGAATAATAAGTAAGCCTTGACCTAAATCTCATACCTCCTACAAAAATTAACCCAAAATAGATCACGGACTTAAATGTAAAACATAAAACTATAAAAGTTTTAGAAAAGAAACTCAAGAAAAATCTTTGAAAACTAAAGCTAGTCTTGACACCAAAGGCATGATTCATAAAAGGAAAAATCTATCATTTGAACCTTATTAAAATTTAACAAATTTATTCTGCAAAAGACTCTGTTAACAGGACAAAAAGACAAGTTATAAAACTGGAGAAAATATGTGCAGACCACATATCCAGCAAGACTATTATGTAGAATGTGTAAAATACTATCAAAACTCAACAATAAGAAAATAAAAATCCAATTAGAAAATAGACAAAAAACTTTATTTCACAAGAGGAAATAAACATGGCAAATAAGCACATAAGAAGATGTTTGACATCATTAGACATCAGAAAAATGCACCTGTACTACCAACATTTAAAAAAATCATAATAAGCTATCACTATGCACCTGTTAGAATGGCTAAAAAAATATTGACAGTACTAAATCCTAGTGAGGATGGGAGAAACTAGATCACTCGTACATTGCTGGTGGGAATGTAAAATGATACAGTCATTCTGGAAAACAGTTTGACAATTTCTTAGAGAACTAAACATCAACCACCATATAACCCAACAATTGTACTCTTGGGCATTTATCCTAGAGAAATGAAAACTTATGTTAACATAAAAATCTCTGCATGAATGTTCATAGCAACCTTATTCATAAAGCCCCAAAGTGGAAACAACCCAAATGTCTCTCAATGGGTGAACTGTTAAACCAACTGTGAAATGCCACCTAACAACAAAAAGAAACACATTTTCGATATGTGCAGCAAGTTGGAAGAGTCTCCAGCGGATTACGCTGAGTGAAAAAGCTAACCCCCAAAGTTACACGCTGCATGATTTCATTTACATTAAGCATTTAGAAAGACAAAGTTTTTAAAGTGGGAGCAGGTTAGTCACTGCTGGGTGTTAGGAACAGGGAAGGAAAGCTGTGGGAAGGAGATGGTATGGTTATAAAAATGGAAACACAAATGATCCTTGTAGATGGAACTCTTCTATATCTTGACTGTGGTGTAGACACAGTAATATACACATATAATAAAACTGTTTGGAACTAAATGCTCACACAAACGAGTACAAGTAAAAACTTGGGAAATACAAATAAGATTAACGGATTGCCCAATGTCAATATCCTGGTTGTGACATTATAGTAAACATTCTGGTTGTGATATTATACTTTGGTTTTGCAAAATGTTACTGTTGGAGGAAACTGGGTAAAGGATATGTGATATCTCTCTGTATTTTTTCCACAACTGTATATAGATTTATATTTATCTCAAAAAAAGGTTAAATGAGGAAACACAAAAATCTCTTTATTAAACTCACAGAAAGAATATATCTGTGTATTTATGTATATATGTATATATAAAGATATAGATATACGCATACATACATTAGGATAGAGGCAGAGTATGAAGAACTGAGCCATTATCAGGTTCTGAAGAAGAAAGTACAAACTGGATACAATAATATCTGTGAGGCAGAAGTACTGAATAAAACCAAAACTGAAATTTAAATGAAGAGTTGACAAGCTTCTCCCTACCCAGGGATGAAAATTCACGAAAGGTGTATCATGGTGCCTTCTTGAACAGAATACATCATCACCCAAAATATACAGTACTGTAATTATTGAGTGTGAGCTCTAAAATGGACTTTCTGAGATCCAACATCAACTCTGCCAATTATTAGCAGTATGACCTTGGGTGATTTATTGAAACTTCTCTATGCCTCAGGTTCCTCAGAATCCCATAAGGTTATTACAAGGACTTAATAAGTTAATGTATATAAAAATTTTAGAAAAGTGCCTGGCATTCTACCAGTTTTAGCTAACAGTATCATTAGGGTATTTGAAATCAGGGCATTTGTTATATATGATAATATAAGCTATAACTTTCCTTTTTTTTCTTATTATTTATTGTATTTTGATGTTTCCATTATTTGAGTTCATCCCACAGTGTTTGGGAATTGATACCTCTTTGTCTCTGATTTGAAAGCAGGCCAAAGAAGCACAGTACCGTGTAGGTGGCTGCTTACTTATCCAGGTACATACAGTACTACTTAGAGAGGAAAGAAACTGGCTCATTAAGACATCTCACTCGAACCTGTCCCCCTTCTCCTGGCTCTGATTTCCAACATATCTTTATTTTGTGAGTCTAACACAAATTAGAGAGAATTCTGTAGTTTCTATACCCTCTCAGCACCACACAACACATTTATTCTTGGCCAAAGCACAGAGCACCTAAGGTAGTGTGGCATTCATTTCCCAAAGAGAAGCTGTAATCATCATTTTCCAGTTCTGCTGATAAATTTTTCCCTTATTTTTCACCCCTCTTGACTGATGAAGATTGACAGACAGTAATGATCTAGACTGAATTTGTCAGCTCTAAATCCCTCACAAAAAGGCTGGCTCTGCTCGTCAGAGTGGTACAGAAGTGGTTGCTGAAGTCGAGCCCCGAAGCTTACAGAATGACAGCCGTGAGAATTCCACTCTGTGAGAGCCTGAGATTTACTGGCAAAAACATATGATTCATGGAAAAGGAATAATATTTCTTAAATTTATGGCCATAAGCAATATGAGACTCATATTTTCTAATGAACTATAGCACAATCACTCCTAAGGAAAACACCACATTGGTGCTACAGGCACATTTCTTGTTTAATAAACTCAAGCACTGGCTTAGCAGTCATCACTGTTGGTGGACCGTACACAACACGCAGCCATAGATACACACAAAAACCACACAGTAAGAACCCCAGAATCCAGCCCATTGTGTGGGTCCTGTTAACGTCACTAAAGGATATTTCATCACAGGCTATAGTTGTTCCCTCTGTCAACAACTTCAGGAGTTTAGGCATGTAGGCTTATGCTTTCTACTTCCTCTTAATGAAACCCCTTGGAAAGTCACCATTCTCACACTTAACTGTTTTGAGCCCCCCTTTTTAGTTTATATTGACAAATATCACCTTTGGAGATGAGCAGTTCCAGATGTTTATTACTTGTTGTGTATGGTAATTCAATCATTTACCTTTATTTAATTTCTTAAATCAAACCCCTTTAAGAGTTCTAGGTTCCAGAATTTGGTTAATAGAGCCATCCGCATACTATTCATATGCTTCAAAATTTAGGGTTTGTTCAGTCCTCACCTTCTTAAATCAAAGCATGTATCAATCCCTTGGTCATTTTAGCTATCAGTTACTGAACTTCCTGCATAATCTTCATTCTTTTTGTGAAAATGCAGGAAACAGAAATATACCTCCGGCAAGAGAATATAATGATTAGACACATAATTAGAACAAGACTTCTATTGTTTTCTTTCTGTTATCCTTCCTGAAGATGATCAGCTTTGCAGAGTGTGAGGATGGTTGGAAAAGGGAAAGCATCTCTGGCTACAGAGCACTATACTTTGGGAAAAAGTCAACGATGGCCTCTAGACACAGCAATCTTTCTAAAACTGCTCTCTGTAAATTTATTACCTTTCTTTATAAAAGCACATCTGTCATGTCTTACTAGGTCCTTATTAATCTGGAAACATTCCCTGGATGATAGTTCTAGATGATAGTATCATCTACAAACATAAAGATTGCAAACTCCCTCTTCTAGATTTGGGATTACCCTTGTTTACTCTTCTTCATCTATCTTTTAACCATCCCCTTCTGTTTGTTTTGAAGTTGATTTCTTATCCCATTCCTCTAAGTTCTATAATAATCTTTCTTTTTTAAGTGTAGAAACTAATAAGAGATATTTCGAAGTCTAAATATCAAGAAAGATTGTCTCTATACGGTATATCCATACAAAGGCATATTATGTAGCCATCAAGAAAATGTGTAAAAAATGTTTGATGATAAAGCAGGATCTTTCTGGCACATTGTTCACAAAAGAAAAAAAAGTAGGTTATAAAATGCATGATATCATCCCATTTTTAAAAATATAAGCCTGTGCCTAAGAAAAAGACTGAAAAAACATATATTGAATATCAATAGTTATCTCTGAGTGGGTAATACGGCCAAACCTATCTAGAAATCAAAGAAAAATAGGTTGAAATTGTACTGTTTGAAATATGCATTTAAAAAATACATATCTTAAATAATGATTTAATTACTGAATTAGATTTTGAAGGTCATCTAGTCTCTTTCTTAGAAAGTTCTTAAGGTTTTAATCTATGACATCATGATTGTTATGTGTTGGTGTATTAACCTAATTTTGGGGGGACTAAAATAAATAGGTGAATGATAGTCTATTTCTCAAAATAGTTTTTTATGCATAAAATAAACTATATCTATTTACAAAGAAAACCTATTATACTGAAATACTAAAATACTAAATATTTGTTGTTGAAATATTGGAACCAAAAGTTGGTGATAGAACAAAATTTGTAAGCCTGTATTAATATATAAATATCAAGATTTAGCAGTGGGTCTAATAACTGCCATAATTTCAAAGTAATGATGAATATACTGATATTTTAAGATATTTATAACAATTGTAAAGTAATATGAAAATATCTGTGAATTTCATTGGTAACAAAGTCACAGATATTGCTAACACTACCATGGTTTTTAATGTACATTTATAATTGAAGAAACCACTGAATTTCAGTTAGGGGTTAGTGAATATAAATATGTATATGTTTTTTCTATGCAAGTTCATAGACCTTATGAATTCAATCCTTGAACCCTTTGGGGTCTGAGAATTCTAGCTAATGAATTCCTGACCTATAATAAAGCCAAAGTAACCCCATCAAGAGAGAGTGAAAACTAAAATACTAAGAGAAATCAGCTTAATATTAATGAGGGATTATTTAATATGTTCTATATATTCACAGATCTAGTGGCAAAGATATACAAAATTCAGTATGGAGTAAAAGCTACATGTTGAAAGATGGCCAAAATATAAAATGGCACCAAATAAAGATGTAAATATTGCATCAATAATAAGTTCCAGATTTATCCATTCCAAATTCAATTACCATGTGAAGAAATGATAAAAGAAGAATAGCATAATGAAGTTTAGATGATCTAAGTTTATGACAGAAAGAAGAAAATCAATGGATATTTCAATGCATATATTCTTAAGAATAGTCCTTCAGGGATTATAAAGTCTTTGTGAATCAAGGTATGTAAAGATGTCTTATGAGGGAACTTCAGCAATAAACCATATTAAGTCACTACAGATCCTTATATAGATATGTGTTCAAATGCCAAAATTGTAGATATTGATAATAAACAATAAATAGTCAGAAGGATAACTAGAATTCAGGGAAGAACTATTTATTAGGAAAATTAGAATAGAATTAGAACTATGGCATTGCTTTGGTGGTCTGCTCTTATCATTTGAGTCGTATACCAAGATACAGACTGACCTCTTAGCTAAAAGGAGCTACTCCAAGGGTTTGAATAGCTGAAATGACATGTTGAAGCTTTCTATAAAGAAAAGAATGTCAGATTCACATTCCCCTTCTACTGACTCACAGATCTATAAATAAAGTATAAAGTTTGTTAGCACACACAGACAAATGTTAATGGATGTTCATTGTAGGTATCTTAGGCTCAGAAGATACATTTAATTTCTTATTTTTGATCACATTTTCTAAATTTTGTTCAATGAACATATGTTACTCTTATAGTTAGGGAAAGTTATCAAAATTATTTAAAAATAATTTGCCATCATTTGTTTTTAGAGATGACAGAGACACCTTATTTAGTAAGAAGAGTTCTATTTTCCTTTATGACAGAACCCTAAATTTTAATGAATCTTAAAGAATGCTAAAATGACATGCAGGTTTTCCTTGACTAATCAGGCTAAATGACATTTTAAGAACACAGAACATTATTTTAGTATAAACAAGATTATCCATTTTGGAATCTAGTATAGCAATGCTAGCATGGACATAAATAATAAAGTTGTAATAGAAAATTCATAAATTCAACACCCAGGATGTAGTCAATACTATTTGGTAGTTTTACCTGGGTTACAAAGACTAAGAGAATAAGTCTATTTCTTCTAAAAATTTTAATTCTTGCATTTATTATGTCGATAGTAACATTTAAAAAGAAATTACGCAGGCACAGGGTATTTATTGATCATAAATAAAATTATTTGAGTCAAATGTTGAATTGTTGAAATAATGGAATTCTTAGATTAATTTAAGCATTTCTGTAGTTTTGCATAGATTACGTCTGGGACTCTTACTACTCCCCCACTACTGCTTGCTGAGGAATTAAAATGCTGCAACTACATTAAGTCACATGGTCTCATTAAACATCTGAAAGTTTAGCAAAAAAATTAACATTCTGATTCTCACTTTACATATGAAAAAAACAAAACAGCTAACAAAAACTTAAGGGAGATGCTCATTTATTCTCTTAACTCAGACATACATAGACTGCCAAGCAAATTATTACATGCTAGAAAGAGAAAGATGAGCATGACCAACATGGTCTCTGCCCTTTCAGAGCTAAGAATCAGATGGCCATAAAAGTATCAGAGCAGAATTATGGTCAGCTTGATTTGAGTTTGAATATTAGTTCTACCTCATATTTTTCTCTAAACTTTCCTAAGCTTTCAATTTCTTCATTTATAAAAATAAGTTGCTATTAAGAATGGATGCAATATATAGGAAATATCTAGTATAGTACTCAGCACACAGTGGTACTTAAGAAAGTCAAATCCCTGGCACAAAGTAGATACTGAAAAAGTATACTTATTATTTTTGTGGTTGTTGATATTTTTAGTAATATTAAAAAATAGCATGCCAAATTCTATATCACTAGGACCTTTTGATTTCCAATTTCTGAGATCATAGGAGATTTACGCTCTCTCTTTTCATATGTAAAAATCTCAACTCGAAGGTCAAAGCTGGAGACACTGGGCCAATCCTAGCCTAGTTGTGTTTGGCCACTGATTCTGTCATAGAATACGTTTAATGAAGCATAATTTGAAAACCACTGAAATTTGACACTTCCTACTTATTGACCTAAACAGAAAATATTGGGACTCATTCTTGATATATTAACTAATATCAGGATTTTTAAAAATAAATATAGGTTCAATATAGTACAGAAATTCAGTCTTAGTATTGTAAAAGTGAAAAAAAGAGGAAAGATTGCAAAAGTGAGGGTTAGGATTAGAAGATAGTCATTCTAAGTCTACATGAATGTAATAACATTTTATTAATTAGGGATGATATAAAAGAATGTATAATGAAAAGATCTGGACCAATTGGTTGAAAATGCAATCTACTGTGTCCAATTAACCTCAAGCCTGAAAATGTAGGCATTTGTTTTTTTCTACCGCATCATTGAGAGTGTGCTTTTCTAAATCTGTTTTATGGCAGTTTTACCATGATGATCCCTACTATTAGTTTTAGCATTTTGCCAGTAGATTTGAAGTAATTAAGTATTTAATTTCTTTACAAGGAAAGTCATGCTGGATTGCTCAGTCATTGATTTTATATTATAAAGTTCCATCAGGGAGGAAGGTACAACTAAGTTTTTAATTGACTTCAATAAGGACTTAATTGTGTAGATTTTGGAAAAGATTTGTTGATTAGAAGTAGGCAATTTCTAGAGTGCCAGAATCATGCCCTCTGGTATGTTACATTGTATAGTATATGTCTATTTATACCATCAAAGTTTCCCAGTATATATTTATTAAGTGATTTTCCAGAATCTGTAAGGAAGTAACCTTCTTCCTTCTCAGAAACATTTTATATATTTAAATTAAATGTAATCTTTCTTTTGAGTTATATTCTATTACTTCCTGGACTCCTTTTCGCTACCTATTCATCAAAGTCCCATTTACCTTGATTAAAACTTCCTGCTTTACTTTGTGTCAATTATTTATTATAAGCAGAGTTAAACAGCCAGGTCTTATTTCCATCTGACTCGTTTGACATCCATCTGAGATTCTATTTACAAATCATTGCTCCACCTCAAGCAGGTTGGGGCTTGCAGTCTCTGAAGCAAGAGGGAACACAGGAAATAAAGAGAAGGGTTTCTAAACTGTTGAGAAGCCAAAGAGCCAGACTGAGACCTAAGAAACAGGTTGTGCTAAGAGCAAGGTCCCTGGGACACAGTTGACTTTAATATCTTCAAAGCAAGTACTTTGTAGCTGCTCTTTCTGGTTCTCATGGTGGCCAGGCCCCAATTCTGCTTGGAATAATATGAATCCAGGCAGCAGTCAATTGGGTAAGTCTGGGTCATTGGCAAAATGATAGAAGGTTTGGTGAAGACTTCATGCTTAAAGATATCATTTACCAACTGAATGTATTTTACTAAATTGAACTTATTCCCCAAGAAGAAGCAAGCCTCATTTTTTCTATTTAGTTGACTAAAACATGGGGAATAGAAAGATAAATATTTCATTCTACCAGTTTAGATAATTTTATACTGGGTTTTGGCTCACCTCTATGATTGATTCACAAGATTCAATACCTGAGATATTAGAGATTAAATGTATATGGGGGTGAGGTATACAGGGGTTTGAACTGGTTTGCCTCATTCTAAGAGCTGATTGTGGCTACCTCTTCCAAACTCTGCGCTCAGTAACATCACCTTCATAGTTTTGAAACTGTCCCTGCTGGAAGTTTTTACACCATGAACATCAACAATACTACAAGAGTATTTGTATTATTATTTTTTTCAGAGAGCTGTTGCATTTTCAAACATATCAGCACATCATTCAGTTTGTGTGTGTATATGTGAATGTACACATTCTGGAAATTTGATTTCTAGAAATGTAATTAAAATAATTTTAACTCTTGCTCTCATTCACCCAGGCGTTGAAAAAAAAAAAATGGTCAGTCATGTGGCTTTGCAGCTACAAAATCTCTTAACATTGTTACCTTGTGCTCATTCATTTTTTTACAGTAAAAAAGTTAGTAACAGTGAACTAATCTCAAACTGTTGGTAATTCCTGCCCAATTCTTTCCTTTAGTAGGGCAACTCTTTTGTTGTAGTTAATTACACTTTCTCCAAAATCTTTTCCATTTAAACTCATTTGTTTTTCTCGATTAGTAAAAATTTGCTTAACCACCGGTCAGCTAACCACACCCATCAAGTAACCAGCAATTCTTAGATTGTAGATTGATCAGTAACAGAAAGGTGAAACTACCAAAAATATCGATGGATGCAAACTCCAGGATCTTCCCAGAAAATCTAACAACAACAACAACAAAGAACCTAAATATATTAAAAAGACAATATCTCAAGAACAGGCACCAGGAGACAAATGTGCCGATTTATATATTGCATAAAAACATAATATAAAAATTTACTCTTTCGTCAGACTTTATTGAGGCCTGTTATAATTTTATCTTTTAAAGAAAAAAATGCTTGAAGAACTAGCCTTCTCTTTGGGGTCAGATCATAAATTATATTGTAGTACTTATTAAATAGAAATAAGTAGAGGATGTCTTATAAGTAAACTTATTCTAACTGAATTTCTGGTATACCATGTTAAAACTAAACTTGATGATGCACATATGGGCTTTTTAAAAAGAATTTTGGGATATTTTTTCCACTTTTAGTAAGAGATAAAACAAAAATTATCACCAACCCTCATTCTGTGATCCAGAAAGAGAAGGTTGTAGATTGGATCTGTAAAGTCTCCATCTTTTAAGCGGATAAGAGGTTTCTCTCTTTACCACATTACATGTTCACAACTATGGACATTAATTTACTAATCCTTAGTTGATGGAGGAGTCAACTAAATACAATACCTTATTCCCTAATCAGACCAGCAACCTGAAGTGTAACTGTAGTTGCTTCTTATCCAGACAACAGAAAGCAATTTCAGTGACCACTTTACTTAATTAGGAGGCCTGAAGCGTAGACCTCCAGGGCACATCTTCTTAAGTTATACCTCTTCAGTTTTCTTGAGAAAGCGCTTATGTCTCAGGCATCCTGACGTGATTTTTAGCAAGACCACATAAACTCAATGCAATCAAATTTCACTTATTTGGGGATATATTTTCTGCACTTCCTTCTGGTTTTCCCACAGATCCCAGTTCATTTAATTATTTATTTCCACTTGCTGGTCATTAACTGAAAAGTTAACAGTGAAAAACCTTCATTACACATTTGTTGGCACAATATTTTTGAAGGAATAGGTAAAGCATGCAGGAACTCCCTCAGTTTACTTCGCCTGAGAGCTTTGAAACAGAAGCTTTTGGCCCCTTGCCCAGATTAGAAGTTTTGAAAGAAGGCTGAATTTGCATTAGTCTGAAGAAAAGTAGCTGCACACATTATGAAGCAACTGGTGAAAATAGCAACGTGGGGAGCTAGACAACTCCTTTGTATCTTGGGGATGTCACTAGTCGGTTCAATGGAAGTTGAAAAGCAATAGATACTCAAAAACGAGTAAAACACATTTCAAAGATAAACACAAATTGGTCACTTTTAAATTATGCAAAATTCAGGACAAACCCTACAACATGATTAGAAGAATTTACTAAGCATCTGTGATGACAGGAAGCTATGACTGAGAAACCAAGAAATATGAGACATAGTTGCTACACTCCAACAGCTTGTGACCAATAACAGTAGCAATGAGAGAAGAATCCTATATGTAAAGGTACACTATATTATATATAAAATCAGCATTTTTTTCCTCTTAGGAATATTAAGAATTAATTCTATCTTGATCACCCAGCCTTGATCAATTCTTATTACGATCATTTCCAACTTATAGTGAGAAGAGTTTAGACACTTGAATACATAAGTATGCAAGACTAGCCTATTTTAATCAATTATTAGCTACTCTTAAACTGCAAAGTAGGTCTTGGTATTCAAGGAAATACCACATTTAAAAGTTTGAATGTATAACACAAATCCAGTGTTTTAACTGGATATAACTTTACTGGGTGGAATCCAAGAGTTTCCTAAAACTCAATGGGTTTTCATGCCTTTGTGACTATTTGTATGTGTGTGAGTTTGTGTGTGTGTGTGTGTGTGTGTAATGTACAGCTTCAAATGGGACAAGCTTATACACATGTGTCTATGCGTGTCTTTATGTTCAGAAAAGAGGCCCTTTCCCCTCTGCTCAACACAACTCTTCCATAATGGAGTTACAAGACTGAATTTCTTGCTACTCAAGTCTCCCCAGTATAGTGGACTGTGTGGTTCACTTCAGTTCTCAGCTATCAGCTTGCAGAACACTGGTATGATAAGGCAGGCATGCACAGAAGCCTCTCAGTGAAATGTATCACATCACTAATCAGAGATGTACAAGAGTCCACTAGTTGTATAATAAAAGCCATTTTGCTGTTCGTCCCTCCTGCTCATTCATAGTTCCATCAAGTGTGGATGCCAGAGGAGAATCCTAATCAAGAAAAACTTAGATAACAACATCGCTCCTTTTAGAAAATGACATTTATGTGTTCAAATAAATGGGGCAGCCAATCATTCTTGCTGCTCAGGCTCTTACATGTTTTGTCTTTTTCAGTTGAAATATAGTAATGCTTACTGATTAAAATGTAACAGAGGTCTAAGAATTGATTTTAATGACCTTACTTAATTTTCAACACTCTTAGCTTAGTGAAATAATGACAGAGGGAGTGGCAAAGAATAAAGTGTTTTCAAACAGATTTGCATTTTCAAGGCCTTGGGTTGTTTTATTCTTTGAGGAGTCGAGAGACAATTAGAGAAGTGCATATTAGGCATTTGAGAACACTTATCCACTAACAATTGTAGTTCTGGAGAATAACAAAGTTTGAAGAGATTTGAGACGCCTCTTGTGTTCAAGTTCAAATTCTAATTTTACTAATAGGAAATTAGAAGTTCAGAGAGGGGAAATCATTTATTCGATGCTATAGAGCAAGTGAATAAAGGGGCAGCTGAACTCATTTCTACTGACCTTAGGTTCAGTAATTTTTTGCATTACAATATATTTATTGTATAACATGGTTGAGAATATTTCTTTCTTTCTTCCCCTCTCTCTCCTTCCCTCCCTTCCTGTCTCTTTCTCTCTAACAATATTCCTTGCTCCTTCCTTCTCTCTCCCCTGCTCCTTTTGTCTTCTCTTTTCTGTTTTATTTTCCTTTCTCTTTCATCCACCCATCCGCCCATCTATTTAACAATTATCGAGTGATTATCTAGTATGTGCCAGGCACAGTATTAAGGACTAGGGATTCAGATGGGTTCCTAGCCTTGAGGCATTTACAGTCTAGTAGGGCACATGGCCAGGTCAGAAAAAGCTTTCAGACTTGAAAGATGAGTGAGATATAGCCCACCACAGAATGGAGGAATATAACATTTCAGGCAGAGGAAGTAGTCTGTGTAAATGTCCCACAGCAGAAAACTACAAGAGAAGGCCATGGGCAGAACTGACATACCAGCAATGGCAAAAGAGTATCATTATTTGATCTCAGTGTCATGGCCCCAATCTCCAGCCCAAAATTCCCTCTAAAATATTTTCATTCCTGTATAATCTTTAAACTTTGCATTAATAAAGCAGGAATAAACATTTTGAAGTAAACAGAGGGCAACGTGTCTAGTATTTGTTTTGAGATGCTGTACTATAGCCGTGCATGTTTGTCCTTTTCTTACCCCCACATCCTTGCACCCTTGTGAAAACCAGTGAGGTCAATGTGGCATATGGATTATGGACTCTGAAATCTGACAAATCATGGAATTTAATCCTAACTGAACTTTCTACTGCTTTGGTCTTGAGAAAATCTTTCTATCTCTAAGCATCAGGTTCCTCATGTGCAGAATTGAAATTCAGAACTACCATCCAGAAGGCATGGAATTGGAGGGTATACCTGTAAAGAGCTCAGCAAAGTGCCAGGCACATTAAGTACTCAACAAATATTCAGGAAGTGGGTAAAAAGGTATAGAATATTTTAAAAGTAAAAGTTTTAAATCATAATATCAGTAGGTGCTCTTTAATAATATCAATGGATTTAAAGAAAATCTATACTCTCTAGATTCTGCCAGGAATGAAAGAATATACTAGTTCGAATGAACATATTTGGGTCGGGAAATGCCACACGTGGCCACAAAAGTAGAAAACATTAATGAGCCTCATAGACCATAAGCTTGGTCAACTCAGTCTCAGTATTATTCTCATTAACACAGATGAACAAAAACAGGTTCTAACTCTCATCATTTATTAGTAGGACTCATAAACACCGGAAATGAAATGAAGAACACTTGTTTCTATTTCAGTTTGTTTTCTATAAAGATAATACCTCACAGGGTGATTGGGGATTAATTGAGAATATACAGAATATTATATTATTATATTTTTTACCTGAGGTATAATAAGTGATAAGTAGATGTTATACTTTTTTATTCATGGAATACAAAGGTAATATTTCAAAATACAATGTTTGAAATGTTAATACTTGATAACTTGATTATAAGGACAATAAAAACAGTGGCTAAACTTTCTTTGTCCAATATATCTCATAGATGTTATGAGAAATAATCTTTGGTCATAATTTTCAAGTAAGGGGAAAAGGTAGCTAGAGTATGCAGGGAAGAGAAAGCCTGCGGCTATTACAAACAAGGCCTTAAAAGCCTCTAATCTGCTTTCAGTCATATACAAACAAATTTATTGCTTTGATAAAAGCAAAAGACAAAATTCTTTATGTCTTTAAGCAGAAACAAGTCCTGGTGGCCAGAGCTAGAATTCTTCATACAAACAGTTTATTCCAAAGTATATAATATTTCTTAATATATTTTAAAGAAACATATTAGTGGACAAAGCTTTCTCTGTAACAGAAGCTTTGAAATGCATAGTTGTTCATCAACCTGCTCTGCTTCCCAGACCTTCTCAGCGGTGCTCTCTCCGTGACATTAAGAGTCACAGCTGGGTTTTACAATGTTTTCTCATATTGTATATAAAACACTTTTTTATTTCAGGGTGGCATTTTGTAAACTAGAGTCATTCAGAGAGAGTAGTATCTTTCCTAATGTGCAGCTTTTAAAAATTGCTTTGACTTGGGATTTAAAAAGTCACCATTTAGCTACCATCATGGTTCTAACTGATTCAGAAAGAATCATCAATGTTGCTAAAACAAGTAGTATAAACTTTGATTAGTAACATTATATTTGCATAACTGCAGAGCAAAGGGCAGGGAGAGCAGATACCACCTTAACCTAGTGATGAAAATTAACATCATCACTAGGTTAAGGTGGTGCAATGAGAAACAGACACAATGCACTGGGAAGGACGCAAGGACATTTCTGTGGCAAAAAATGCATAAACTGAATGTTAGCATGAGGAGATAGCAGACAAATTCAAATACTGAGCAAGTCACCAAAATAACTGTCCCGTACTCCTCAGAAGTGTCAAATCATGAAAGACAAGGGAAGACTGAAGCATTTTCCCAGGTAGAAGAAAAAATATGAGAAAATCTAAATCAGGTACGTAGATTAGATAACACTGTATCTGTGTAAATTTCCTGAATTAGATTATTGGACCGCTGTTATGAAAGAGAATCTCCTTGTTTGGGGGAAATACACTGAAGTATTTAAAGATAAAGAATTATCTGCAACTACACACACACACACAATAACAAGTCAATAATACTAACACACACACACACACACACACTCCTTCTTCTTCTCTTCTTCTCTCTCATTTAATCCCTACATCTTCTATGGTATAGCCATTATTATTCCCATTTTAGAGCTCAGGAAACTGAGGACCAACATTAATACAATTTGTTAGTTGTTTGGCTTTGTCTTTTCCATGTTCATTTTCTACAGTATGTACCTTAGAATACTGAAGTTGTTATTAGGGGGGAAAAAAAAGTACATTGGTCAAATGCGTTTGGGAAATACTGCATTAATGAAATTAACATGAAATTAATTAACTAACTTAGCCTCTGCTGTGCTAATTAATGTTGCTATTCATCAACGTATATGTATTACGCAGTGTTCCCCACTTAATGTGTACCATGCCATTCAACAGCCACTTTAAAAATTGTTCGTTGATATTTTATGTGATTTTGTCTTATTACCCAAATAAATAGTATTTACTTGAAGAATGGGATGTGCTTTATATTTCTATCTCCTTCACAAGTTAAGTATGTAGCAGGTATTCAATATATATCCCATGATTACTGGCAGGACACATCAAGTCTTTTATACGGTCTCTTTTCTTCTTACAGTATTCCTTAGTAGTTCTTGAATTTTCATTCTTCCTATTTCCTACATCAAGCTAATATTTACATGTAAATGAAGTGAACTTTTGATGTCCTGAAGCTGACTTCAAACCATGAATAGAAGCCTTCGGCCTTCTGACAGCCTTTGATTACATTTGTGTTACTCTTCATTCTCTTCTTGCTGAGGTAAGAGTCAATTTTGCAAAGAGCAAAGTCCTTAAAAGGTTTTGAATGAGAGAGAAAAAATTTAATTTAAATAAACATTCTATACCTGGTAGTTGGGAACAGTGAAAGGGCTATATACAGTTCATATGAAGCACCATGGTGTGCTAAATTATAGGTAATAAAATCGTAGTGTCATGAAGAAAAACACTGCATAGACTTCGAAATAACTTTTCTAAACTGCAAGAGTTGCATTAATTCATATTTCCTGGGATTACATATGAGCATGACTGCATTTGGTAGAAAGCACACGCTTTCTGTCAAGTTCTTGCAGTTTTATGAGAAAATAGAACTTTTGATATCTTTTCAAAACAGATCTTCAGCTTTTAAGCACATAAATGTAAAAATGCACACATTGCTGCATTTTCAAAGCTAAAGTGATGTTTGACATATTCTCCTAATCCTTTGAATAGCTAAACATTGCAGAAAACCTCGAATTTGCTATATCCCAACTTCGGTAGTTAGAGGGCAATTGTCACACAACTGGTATATTTTGGTTATAAGATGAAATTTCAGGGCAGTCTGGGGAAAAGTGATGGAGGAGTTTAGAAGAGGTGTCCACATTTAAGGCTACATTTACAAAGTCTTAGCTATCGGAGCAAAAAGAAAGAAATGGCTATTGGTTATCTTCAATGTATAGATAGTCCCTGAATACCTAATACATACAAAGCTACAATGCCAGTCGCTATGGGAGGAAAAATTAGTCCCTAGAACTACAGCCTGTTCTCATCTTCTTTCTGTAAGCTCATATTTTTAACTTGCCTCCATTTGCTGCATAGACATCTGCATTATCCTTTATTCCCTTGTTCTCCTGCATGTATTACAATATTCTAACACTTTGATCCAGTGGTTCTCAAAGTAAGGTTCCTGGACTAGCAACATTAGCATTAGCATCAGCTGGGAATCTGTTAGAAGTAGAAATTGTCTGGTCTCACTGCAGATCTACAAAATCAGAATCTTTGGCGGGAAGTGATTAGAGAGGAGAACTAACCCACGATTTAGGTTTTAATGAGCCCTCCCAGGGATCCTGGCACACAGTGTAGGCAGAACCACTGCCCTTGTAGAACCACTCTCTCAAAATTCAATAATGGCTTTCGATGAAACAAATCTAGTAGTCTTTCTTCAAACCTGATCCTTCTTTATCTCTGTATCACTTCACAGCACTGCTTCAGATTTTTTCCTCCTCAGTTTTCTGTGATTTTATACTACAGTGATTATCTTTTTAACTCACACCATTTCTTTTTTTCCCCCTTTTTTATTATTATTAAAAACTATTGGGGCGACATTGAGCAACAAAATCCAATAACTTTCAAGTGTACAATTCAACAGTATGTCATATGTATGTTGCATTGTGTGTTCACCACCCATAGTTAGATTCATACCATTTCCTTATCTTTCACTGGCTCTTTTTTCCCCCTTCTTCTGGAGTTTTCCCCAGTTAAGTCGCCTCATCTTCACATTGTACTTTCTCCCATGAAGAGCTGATAAATCTCTATAATCTCTGTTATTCGTTTTAGTCACAGGACTTTTAGAATTTTGTATTTTATTCATGCCTCTCTATGAGTCTCCAAGTTTGTTTCCAACTGCTTACATAAAAATGCCATCTCTATGTTCCATAGCCTCTTGAAAGGAATATATCAAAACCCAAACATCCAGTCATTGCAACCCTCAAAGCAGCTGCTCCTCAGTTTTTGTATTTTTCTTTCTACACTCTCTGACAAGAAAGCTCAAAGACTATGGCTCATCCTTATTTTCTATTCATTCCATGACTGATTACTTGCCAAGTCTTGTTGAGTCCGTTCATAGTCTTTGAATTTCCACCAACTTCCCTGTAGACATAGCTTCTAGTCATCTTTCACTTGAGTTTTTTCTAGTAACTGCTACTTACATTAGTGTTCTCAGTGTTTTGATTGTACCATCATAAGTACATTCAGTGATTCTCTGATACCTGCAATTGCCTTCCACATAAAATTCTCATTCATTAACTTGACCCATGTGATCATCTACTATACGACTCCTAACTTCCTTCCCAAGCTTAGCTCATACTAATCCCTGTAAAACTCTAGCCAAGCTGGGAGACTCTCCTTTAGAGTCTATGGCCTTGATTACTATTTTTAGTATTTCTTAACTTTATTTTTTAATTAAAGCTTTCATCCAACCTGGAATACCATCCCATGTCTCCTTCTTAAGTACCCCTCATCTGAATACTATTTTCCCCTGTTTTAACTCCTTTATACTTTTCTGATGGCAGGTGACACATTTGCAAGTTATTATTACAATGAGTACAATGCTTTCTCTCCTAGGATTGTAAACTCCTTAAAGACAGATACAGAGCTGGACTTTAAGTTTTTTTTTCTTTCTCACCTGAGTACCTGAGTACCTAGTACACAATTTTTTATATTAGATGCTTAATATTTGTGTACTGATTAAATTGTCTTGTAGTTTGCTTATAAGAGAATAGATGGATCTCATAAGAGCAGCAGCCAATGAGGAGGAGACAGAATGGGCAGACAGAACTCAAAGCAGACAGATAAGAAATTTTATGACTGAAAGAAATAAAGACTAGAGTTTTCCTGGAGCAAAGATTTGAGAAAGTGATGAGGGCTTGTTTTCAACTGTGAAGAGTTCTAAGTGCAGGATAAGGGACTCTCAGGGAAGAATACTTGACAAGAGTGCTTCTAACAGAGCTACAGTATGCTATATATTAGTGTTCTATGTATCATTAGTTCTGAGGAAAACAAACTACTGATAGCCCATAAAATTGGGCATTCTATGACCAAATAATTGGAGAAAACTTGAACAACAAAAACGAACAGGATTCTTTATTATACCACTTCCTAGATCTTTCTATTTACTAATATGTGACTTTCCAGGAGGGTCAGTAGCCTATGATATTTCCTACACTTATATGACCCCAACACTTCTTTATCATAGAGTATCATATGGGTAGAGCATTTCTGAGGAACATATAATAGGAAAAACTGCATGACTGTCTCTTAGCTACTTGATATTTTGTGAGCTTTTAAGTAAGGAACTAAAGGCAAATTTAATATTTAGTACTTTAGAAATAAAATTTTTAAAAAAAGTAAATTTAGCTGGCCCATAAAATGGAAAGGAAAGGGGAACTTCTATTTCAAGCATCCAAATTTTTTATCTGCTTCATAGTCTCCTATTTCAAAAGGACTTCAGACTTTCAGTAATTTGTTGCCTGTTTCCAGCTCTGTCTTCTACTACCAATTACCCGCATCCCTATTCTCATTCGTGAGACACTTTCTTTTCTGGAGGGATATTCTAAGCAATCCAAGGAAGATGGGAAAAAGAAAAGTAACTACACACATAACTTTCAGGCCCATATAATTTAAAATGAATTTACCATGACTTGAAAGTGTTGCTAAAACAACACATATATTGGATAGTTACCCTGGGGGTACAGAATAAGAAATTTATCTGAATGGGATGAAGTTAATATTCTATCTGGTTTTTGGTATTTCATACTTATGGTATATATATTTTTTCTAAATGCCATGACATTTACGTAAGACATGTTCAAAATAATGCTTTAAAGTAATAAGCACCAAATGCCACGAGTTTATTCAAATGCCAAAATAATCTTACCTTTATAATCCCTAAGAACTGCCCCCTCATAATGTCTTAAAGGTTAAATACAGCTGCAATTGTAGTGTTTTATGAAGATGAATTCCTCAGGATTATTATTTTGGAGAAGGAAAACTGTGTGGGCATGTGTGTCTCTGTGCATATAAAATCAAATCAATAAAATGTTTTTTCCAATAAATGGAGGGGATCTCAATCAACTCAAGAAAGAAGTTCATATGTAGATATCATCCTGGTTATTTGGAATAAAGATCATCAGAGATTAGTAGGAATTATTATATACTATAATTACTATAAAAAGTACACTTACACATCTATATTTATATATCTATATTTATATAATGTATAAATATGATACTCTAATCATTCATGGACCTCTGATTTTTTCTATTATTTCAGTTTTTGTTGGTTCTTCTTCAAAACATTCAAATGTTCTAGCCTGAATTGATCAGGTAAAAAAAACTTTAACAATTTTCTTCCTGAAATCCTTATGAAATATTTTATTCGAATGCCCCAGAATCAGGATACATCATTAAGAAGTGAGAAATAGCACACATAGTTTTGAAAAGAATTCAATTAATAGATTTATTTTGTGCAGGGATTGAAATTTCCTGCAACTTTGGCTATCATCTAGATAAGATAAACATACTGCTCATTTGATTATTCACTTGAAGAATATCTGGAGAAGCCATGACCTGGGCTTCTGGTGCACTATATGCAAGAACTCATTCCTTCATGATCAGTGAAAGCTAGCAAAGGCTAAATATGCCCTCACAGTCAGAATGATACAACTACAAGTTTATATAAATGCAGTCTCTAAAGAAAATCACTGCCTTTGAAATGCAAGCCTACTACTGGTTGCATCCCTCTAGAACAAGCCTACTACTGGTTGCATCCCTCTAGAACAAGGGCAGATAATTTGATTCTAATTCATCAAAGATTCTCAAGAACATTGTAGCGTGTCTGGCACACAGTAGGTCCTTAATAAGAATTTGTTGAATAAATGAATGATTCTGTCTTTTCTACTCTGGCCATATCATTATTCAATTCTAGTATGGATATTTAATCTAGTATATTATTGACACTGTTTTTTAAAAGGTAAGAGGTAGTATTTTCATCATCCTATCCCACATACAGCCTAGACTGGGTATTCTGCCCAGAAGAGGTGCTCAATATATTTGTTAAATGAAAAGAGGACTAAAAGCACTTTTTAACTTTTTAGAGCATTTAATTATTAAATTACCTACCTCACTTTATGCCAAAGAACTAAACTGCCATGAAGGTCATTGTTCACTTAGGAGCAGGCTGACCGGCCTCAAATTCTTATGTCTTTGGGAAAGCTTTACTCATAGGCTGCCCATGAAGTACCCAGCCTTCCCCAAGCAGGCCTGTTGGGCAGTGTGTACTTTCAGCAATAATCCTGCAGTTATCAACTACCATATAAATCAGGAGAATTTCCATTTGGTACTGTTTCCTCCCTAGGTGCTTTAATTATTGCTCTAGCCAAGTGGGGAGAGCCATGTCTTGCTCATCTCATTTGATTCTGTAATTTGAACCTACTATGTTTTATGTTTGCGTTAGAATCTGAGCCTTGCACTGGCAAGGAGATGAGCAACTGCAGCCCATCACATCCATGCGTAGAAAATGCAGGTGCCTGAAAAAATGTCCAATTTTTGAGACTGCCTCAGAGAGGAAAAATCTCGCTTTGATGCTGATGTGAGAGGAATGTCAAGATAGATTTCCATGGGTATTAAATAACTAAAGCGACTGGAAATCACTCATTGCTAACATAATGGGGACATATGATTTTTCATCAGGAGTTTGAGCTATGGCTTCATTCTGGTCCATGTTAGCCATTGTGAGATGAAAGCAAATAGGGATTATTAATTCCCTTCAAATTTACATTCTTAAATTCTGTCTCATAAAATAGCTCCACCACAATCTTTCACTTCCAGGGAAATATGACAAGTGAGTCTTCCTCCAGAGCAGGCTGAGCATCCTCACTTTCTCTGCCAAATCTTTGCTGTGCTAACGTTTTTTTGCTGTACTAACTTTTTGGCACCATTCTTCCTCATGTTTCACAGGCATTATAAATGATGCCAACTCACTTATCTTTTTTTACTGTGAGGCGCACCCTGACTTCCTCACTCCAAGGCTGGTCTCACCTGTCTTTGTGACTCAATCCTCCTCCAGAAGCATAGCTCTTGTCTTGCACCAATGATAGCCGCGTCAGCCAAAATGCTCAGAGTCATAGACATAGAGTTAAGTAGTCACCTTTCAGGAGATGGGAAAACTCTGTATATCAATGCTCTGACATTATACATATTTGACATGTGAGTTTTAGTTCCTAAAATACCATTTTATAATTGTGCAGAAATGAAATTAACCAACTCTTGCTTGATTCATGAGAGGAAGGGGAAAAGGGTAGTCTTAGGGAACCCAGGCCAGTAAGGAGGCAAATGTGATGCCTGGGTTTGGGGGGAGGAAGAGAAGAAATGGCCAAATGAGAAGATCCTTGAAGCGACTGACATTCAGCCAGTTCTACTTTGTCTGGTCATTAGGGGTATATTGTATTGGTCTGGTTGGACTGCCACTCTTTGAGGACAGAGGAGGCACTGTGGTATAATATAAAAGAACATAGCTTCTAGAATCCCAACAGCCTCGATTAAAATCTCCTTTTCTCCACTGTGTGAGTCTGGGAAAGTTACTTCACTCTCCGAGACTCAGTTCCTTCATCATTGACCCAGGGGTTAATAATAACCACCCTTCAGATAGATCCATTATACAACATTGTGCTTATCATCAACAATAATGTATTAGACACGTAAAAATTTCTTGAGAAGTTGGATCTTATGTTAACTGTTCTTACCACAATATAAAACAAAACAAAAAACAAAAAACAAAAACAAAAAAAATCACCTCCTTCCAGGTTATTATGAGGCTTGAATAATGTAAAGTGAAATAACAACTGGACTTGGAACACAGAAGGTAATCAAAAGCCTTATTAGTTTTATCCTACAAATTGCTCCCCTCAGTGCCACGCCCATAGTAGGAAACAATGCATGTAGGAGATTGTTACATGCGGATTGCCACTTTTTCATCATTGTTTGCTGGTGTAGGACATGGTATATGGGACATAGGAAGCTCTTAACTAATATTTATGTATATGGATGAGATTTATCCATTATTTCTTGTGAGGCTCTTCTAGACCTCAGACACCAGTAGAGGTCTCAGTTGGTCTCCCTGGTAAGGTCTTTGGACATCACTTCACAAAAGAGGGCTCCAGATAAATTTATAATGCAGCGAGGGCACCTCATAATATGGGATTGGAAGAGGCCTAGCATGTCGATCGAAAGCAATGAACACATTGACTTCAGTTCATAAGAGATAAGTCCTCCCCACTCATAGGCTTATTCTTCTGATCTACAAAAGATTTAGAACTGGTCAGTGTTTTTGAAAACAGTCTCTACTGGTTTCTGGGAAGTTTCAGGGATAAGAGGGTATATGACTGGGTTGGCCTTTGGGTGACCTCTTATTTTTTTTTGGAAAGGGAGGGTGACCTCCTTTTCAATCTGGGAAGTTTTTTTTTTGTTTTTGTTTTTTTTTAATCTGTTTTAATGATTGGTTTTCTATAGTAAGATTTTCTTTGAACAAAGTGTACGATAAAGAATCTACTAGGTTGGTGGTCTTGGCCTCTACTACTTAATTGTTTTGCATTCATTCAGCATGCCTTTGAGCATCATTGGTTAATAACATTATATAATTTTCAGGTGTACAACTATGTAATATGACATCTGTATACATTCACCACCTAAAGTCTAGTCTCTTTCTGTCACCATATTTTTGGTCCCTTCACCCTCTTCATTCTCCCCGCAACCCCATTTTCCTCTGGTAGCCATCTTTCTGCGGTCCATACTTATGAGTTTGTTTTGTTTGTTCATTTGCTGCTTTTTGTTTTATACCCTAAAGATGAGTGAAATCATATGGTTCTTGTCCTTTTCTGCCTGATTTATTTCACTTAGCATAATGCTTTCAAGAACCATCCATGTTATCACAAATGACAATATTTCATCTTTTTATGGCTGAGTAGTATTCCATTATATACATGTACCACATCATCTTTATCCAATCTCTTTTAAGACTCTAAAATGTGTTTAAGTGCTTTGCAATTTACTAAATGTACTACAAAAAAGCACTAAATCACATTTACTATTTCATTTCAACATTGCTGTGAAGTTGATGTTATCATTCTCCTCTATTTTGAAAATTAGGAAGCTGAGACTCATAGCAATAAGCCATGTACCCAAAGCTGACACATAAGCACAGTATTCTCATCTCAAGTCCAGTGTTCCTCCCTCCATAGCACGCTGCCTCACTACCCAGACTATACTGTATAAAAGAAGAGTGAAAGGAAAATGGAGGATTATTTAGTCTTATTCTGTATTCCAAATGTGCCGAGTATTGAGGACGATACATTATTTGTCTGTTTCTTTTTTCTCTCACCATGGATTACTGTAGAACACAGTTTTGAGGTTCATTTCAGTCTCATCATTATCTAGGGTATAGGAGGAACAATTAATTATTTAATTTCATCTCCATTAGTGTTCAAGTCTGACATATCTAACTTGTTTCTATACTACATGCCTTAGTCAAACGTATTCCTCACAATTTAATAACCAAGTCAGAAGAGAAAGAAAGCTAGGTAGAGTGAAGTAGAAAGTATAAAGACAGGACGATGTCATCACTGATAGTTGCTTCTGTGCCATGGGGGAGAGTAAAAATTTAGGGTACAATTTGGCTTCATGTTAATAAGCCATGTTAACATGCTCCTTGTACATATTATTATCTTTATTTCACATTAGAAGAATAAGAAACTTGGCCCAGGTCACACAGCTAACAAATGACAGATCAAGGATTCATTCTCTAGTGTCTCCAAAGTAACTATTAAATATGCAGTTAAAACAAAGCTACAGGAAAGAGATATGAGCTCATTAATCCAATGTACTTAGAACCCCTATCTATTTCTTGGATGCCCACAGGGATGAATCTTGGAATAGCAATTGGGTTTTGGGTACTAATTCTCATTAGCTCACAGTAACTTCTTGAATTGCTGGGTTGAGAAAGGATTCTGAGGTCTTGACTCAAGTCAGTAGGAAAGAGTGCCATGTTCAATTAGTTATGTCTGCAAGGGGTGTAGAGTATGCAAGTGGGAACAGAGATTAGTACTTTATGCTTTATGACCTTTAACTACTGAAACTAGAAAATAACTAATGTTCATCACAAACACTTTATAAAAATTTTTAACCAGGAAAGTCATACCAAGAGCTTGCTTCCACCTCTATTTACTAGCTGAACCAAAAACCACCTAAAATACCCTACAACTCCAGGTATTTAGGAGTTTGCTGCAAACAGCCAAGGTACCATCATTTGCATTCTTCAGTGCACAAGCAAGGCATAACTTACTTTCACCACATAAAATGAACTTCTCATACATCGACATGAGATGATTATTTCTTTTTGACTGAAATGAACATTCGAAGCTCTATTTTCATGACAAAAAATTATACTATTACAAAAGAATTAAATAACAAAACAACATTTACATCTATAAAAAGTGGAGCTTAGTAATTTTTTTGGTACCGATGATGTATATAAAGTTTCAAAATCAGTAAACTAATATCCTTTTTTATAGAACCATGCTATGAGAAAAAAAAACGAGCAGAGAGGGAAAAAAGTTATCTCCCAGTCTAGCAGTAGACGTTCAGAATCTTGCAGTTAACAACCTGTAAGGGACCTAGGAATCATCTATTTTTACTTTCTGCAGAAGAAGAGTTGGTCCAAGCCTGAGCCACACTGACCTCTGCAGATGTCTGGGAAATGCTGGTTCTTTCAGGCTAACTCATCCTGCCTCTTTATCCTCGTGTACATAGTGCTGTCCATCTCATTTCCCATTACATTATTTAAGTGTTTCTTACGTCACTTCAGTCTCACAGAGATTTTAAAGAAAATGTCCCCCAAATGAAAAGATTTATTATTAAATATATACACAGAGTGTGTAGTCCTGAGAATTTAAAGTCTTCTCCCAAGGTCACAGTAGCATAGGATGAATGTCAACTTGCTCACTGTATATGAAACACAAGATTACAAAAGAGGTACAGATACCTCCTACAATTCCACTGGCCAATTTTGACAAGTGTATATTATTTTTCAGCTCTGTTAGAGGTTAGAGAAGTATTCTGACAATTTGAAAATAATGTAAAATTTCTGTTTAAGTATCAAATTGCCTCTCAGTGATATAGACTTGGCAACAGAAACTTCTTTCTGGTGTCTGCTCTGCCTCCCCATGCTCCCCGACTCATGGCCTCAGTAGATGTAAGCCAGGCCAGGCCAGGCTACATAATGGCTGAGATCCCTCCAGCAGGTCCCCCCAGAGCTAGAAGTACAAAAATCTTTAATGCTTATTGTTGGCCAAACATCACAAAACGAGGTGAAAGAACTTTAGACACTGAAGTGTAAGAGCCTCCAGCCAACTCAAGAGCTTTAGAATCAAAGAGACTGTATTGGAGAATCATTGAATTTTTGCGCTGGAAGTGGTTTTAAAATGATAGTTAAGGCTTTAAATTCAGTTAGCAGACTTAAGTCCTAGCTCTGCCTCACACTAGCTATGCTATACACAGTTTACATATGTAAGCTTTTAGCTGGAACCTGGCACCTAAATAATGGCACCTAAATAAATGATCTCCACCAGTCTCTTTGTATTAGAAATAAGAAACTTGATAGAAAGAGATGAAGTGGCTTGCCCAAGACAGCCCAGTAAGTTGTGTGGATGCTAAGCAAACGTGATGGTTCCCAGGAGGGTGGCAGCCTAATTTTGTAGACTGGCTTGAGAAGTTTCCCACATTCAGGGTTTTGCATCTGTGGTTATTCAGAACACCTGTTATAAAATAGCATTCACTCTAGTAGGAGGCCACACATCAGCAATGTTCTTTCATAGGTATGAACTCATAGAATTTGCAGAATCTGTTTATTCTGCCCTTGAGCTAGACTACGGTAATTTTGAAATAAAATGAAATTTAATTTAGCTCAGCTTTTGTTTATGTAAGTCCATATAGTAGCGCTAGGTACCACTTTGATTTCTACTTTTATTTTATGCTTTAACTGAAATCATCCATCCATCCATTCATTCATCAAACGTTTATTGAGTACTTACTGTGAGGCTAACACTATGCTACAATTTGGAATAATAAGTTTACAGCCATGCTACCCTGAACAAGCCCAATCCTGTCTGATCTCAGAAGCTAAGCAGGGTCGGGCCTGGTTAGTACTTGGATGGGAGACCACTTAGGAAGACCAGGTGCTGTAGGCGTAAAAAATAAAAAAATAAGAGATTGTAAACTGACAAGATCTTTGCAATCTGTGAGATCAACCAAGGGTTTCTTTGCCTAAAAAAAAAAAAAAATTGGAATAATAAAAAATATATGTAGGTGGCATTTCCATGGTCCCAATAATAAAGGAGCTTACAATTTTACTAAAGATACCTCAGGTATACCTTAAAGGCCTGACTGATAGATTTGAATAACCAGGGATTGGGGCAGAGGATGGCTTTGGAGTCAGGTAAACCCAGCTCCACCACTTCTAGTTCTATAACTTTGGGAAAGCCCCTTAACCTCTTCAGCCCCCACTTTCATTCTATAAGCAATTTCTTATAGAGTTATTATAATGATTTTAAAAGATGATGCAAATAAAGCACTCTGTACAATGATTGGCAACACTCAATAAATTTAAGCTACATTTGTAGTTTAAGGAGAGGGTTCAGAATAGATTAGGAGAATTCAGTTCATTTGAAACACGAGGAGTTAAGGCTCTGTTTACTTATGTTGAAGCCAGATTTTAGGTTGTGCTTAATCCATCTGGGAGACAGTCTGCTAACTAAATATTCACTATTTCAAGTGGTGGATTGGACAGAGTTATATTTTAAAAACCTTAACCAACCAAGTGGATGGATTAGAAAGGAGAGAGAATAAAGTCAAGGAGACCAGTTATAAAATAATAATCTTGGCAAGAGTTAGTGGGAACTTAAAGTTAGTACAGTAGACATAGTTGTATAGAAGAAGCAGTCTAAAGATAATTAGACACTATTAGAAATAGAGAATAAAATGGAGAAAATTACAGGGTCTCAAATTTAATGCCTAGAAAAGTAGAGAATCCAGGATGAACAATTTCAAACTAATCCTTAGGACACACTGAAAAGATATAAATAATTAGACACTCTTCATTGAGATGAAGACGAAGTTTGCTGTCTAATCAGTGGGTCACAATGTGAATTCTCTCCTTCCAGGAATGGTTGATGAACCTGTGTATGAGCTGAGTTGTAGCCCCTGAAATTCACATGTTGAAGTCCTAACCCAGGGTACCAGAGAATGTGACTGTATGTGGAGATAGGGTCTTAGGTAATTAAATTAAAATGAAGTGATGAGGGAGGGCCCTAATCTGATATGTCTTGTGTCCTTATAAGAAGAGGACATTTGGACACAGACAGACACTGAGTGAACACAGGAAGAAGGTGGCCATCTACAAGCCAAGGAGAGAAGCCTCAGGAGAATCCAAGCTTGCTGACACCTTGACCTCAAAAGTCTATCTTCCAGAGTGAGAATATAAATTGCTGTTGTCTGAGCCACCTGGTCTATGGTACTTTGTAATGGCAGCCTTACAGACTAATATAGCGAGCTTGGATACAGCCACACACCTAATCCTGGAATCCCTTGTGAGGAAAAGCATATCTGCCTATTGATTAAGATGGGTCAAAAAAAACAATGAGAAGAAAAATTTGGGAGGCTCGCAAGTTTAGTGACGAGGCCTGAGTGTTCTCTTTTAGATTTCAGCAAAATAGAGGAAGGGGACAAAAAAAATTCAGTCTGTAATGTCACTTTCATTTTATTAGGTCTCCAAACAAACACCCATGCAATTGACTAATGAGACCCTTGAGACACGGAATGGCATTTCCATGCCCCGCTTAGTATTTCCACTTAACCAGGGGGTCCACGGCACTCACTCCCTTTACTCTGAAGGACCAGGGGCTGTCAGTCCTTCCTCTGTGCACCTTTATCTGAAACTCCCATGTGACACTTTCCTTATAATTGAATCTACTTTTCTGTAGAGTCTAGCTAGGCCTCTCCCTGACTGTTGTCTTGTCATTCTGCTTCTGTATTTAAAGTTAGTGTCAAATAATGAAGTACTCTAAACAGGGTCAGCTAAACTACTGTCTAATTACACTGATGTAGGTTCACGAATTTAAATAGTTTTCTGTCTTTACGTCTTACTGCTAGATCTCTATACTTTGTTTTCATCTTTTTAATAGGTGTGCCATGTTCTTCTAACGCTAATTCTCAAACTTATCTTAAAGGTTAAATATTATCATTTCCATTTTATAGACGAGAAATACAAAATCTTTAAGAGGCCATAATGGAGCTGAAATGTGAACAGTTAGTAAAGCCCAGGCTTTTCTCATTGGATGTGTGTTTTCTGATTGTAGTCATTCTCATGTCACTTTAGTAACTTTTACCATATCTGCCTACTGTCTGTACTATTATTCATTTCACGTTTTTCTTTAAATAGACTCAAATTTTACCTTAACATTATCTTAAGCAATATGCAGTAACTATACTTTTATATAGCTTAATGCAATAACTATGCTTGTTAAATATTCATTAAAATAAATACAACCTTAGACCACATTTTACAAGAATATGTACTAAAATAAATAAGCACGCAAGTCTAGGATAAAAAATGATTATCCATGTAACACCTAAAATTACCTTGTGAGTCATCAATACTATGGATCTTACTCTGTGAAATATTGTACTATGTAATGATACCACTCATGCACAGAATGAATCCAGAGCACAGCACAAGCCTTGATGTTTTCTCAAAAGCTACTGGATACATTATTTTAAGCAAATTGTGCAGCCACCTGGCAATATCTTAAAATCTATAGATTTAACTGATAGATGTTGCAGGCTTACACTATTTTTGAAGTAAGACATCTCATTCTTCTGTTTTCTCCTGTTGATTCTTCAGCTGTTCAATCCCTCTCAATATTAATATGAGAACTAAGAAACCAAATCAGGGACAGAGGCAGCACAGCTGCCAAGATGCAGGAGTGCTGGCCCTGCAGGCCAATGTAGTATGAGCAGTTCCGGAAGAGGTCAGCCTCTTGACAGCAAACGGAACAGATTATAGGAATGGTGAGTAGGACACAGGTTGTCCACCTGATGAAGCTTGTGCCAATTTCCAAAAATAGCTCTCTCCTTGCTCGTCTTTGAAATTCTAAAATTCTTCTGCAATAAATATATTTCTCTGACATCATAATTTTCAAATTTCACAGGTCATCAATTAGGCTATAAATAATCTTTAGGAGAAATAACACTATAAGCCATTTTTAACTAATACTATGGCTGGTAGCTTCTAGGTGGCAGTTAGTGACATGTGAACAAAAAGGCTGAACTGGGATGTGGTGGATTATGTTAAAGGTTACTTAAAACAAAGTAGGAATGTGTCAAAGAAAACTGTCTCCTTCCCTCCCTCCAGGATGCCTGACAGTCCTTACCACTCCCCTTCCCCCACTCCAATCTGGAGTTTTCCTTTGTTGTCAGGCATCCTCCCACCTGGACCAGGAACTTCTCCAGCAGAGTCTTGGCCTCATGCTCACAAGGATAGCATATATGTTCACTGCAAACCGGTGGGTGTGGTCTAACATTTTTTAAAGGTTAATAAAAATGTTAGACCATTAACACAAAAGTCATTCCCAGATCGAAGTAGCTATTATTCATATGTGGGACCCTAGTCAGAGAAAATATTTTATGCTTAGTTCTAGCCTTATAGCATAAGTATACTGCCCATCAACACTTTATGTCGACTTGGCTAGACTATAGTATCCAGTATTTCATCAAACATTAATACAGGTATTGCTGTGAAGGTATTTTGTAGATGTGAAGACCTTAAAAGCAAAAACAGGTTTCTCAGGAAGAAGAAACGCTGCCTCAAGGCTGCAGCATCAACCCTGCCTGAGTGTCCAGCCTGCCAGGGCCTGCTCTACAGAGTTTGGACTTTCTAGTCTTGGCAATTGCATAAGCAAATTTCCTTAAAATAAAAAATATATATGTATCCTATTGGTTCTGCTTCCCTGGAGAACCCTGACTGATCCACTGCCCAAATGGAGCATGTGTGGAGGAGGCAGCCAAGACTGCCAGGGGTCTGCAAACCAGAAGAATCTGAAAACAATAGTACGGGAGGAGTAGTTGAAGGCATCACAGATATTTAGTCTGGAAGAAGCGGGGTTTAAGTGAGACCTGACAGCTGTCTTCATACATTTGAAAGTCTGAAATGTAGAAGAGAGATCAGATTTGTTTTATGTCGACCCAGAAAACAGAACTGGGCCCTACAGTTAGAAGTTACAGCAAGCAAGATTTGAGATCAATACACATAAGAGCTTGCTAAGCAGTTGAGCTGGATCAGCTGCCTCTTGAAGTGAGCTCCCAGGGACAAGCTTTCTAACAGAACTATAATACATACAAGGAAATTAGATGAGACGAAAGAGAGTGACCTTGAAGTTCTTATCCAGCTAGACATTTTCAAGACCACGGTTACCATTTACTAAATACTTCCTATATGCCAGGCACTGTGCTCAGTATTTTACACATTTGATTTTAGTACATCATTCCTCCAACTCCTAAGATGGGCTTAATATCCTCAGTTTAAAGACAGGAAAAATAAGGCTCTTGGACACTCAGTAACTGATCCAAAGTCATCCAATAAGTAGATTTCAAAGCTAAGTTTCAAACCCAGGCTAATCTGACTCCTCAGGCTCCCCTGGGGAGCCACTGTGCGGGAGGGCAACTCTATATAGAAATCTTCTTTTTACCCTGGATAATAGGATTCAAAATCACAAGCATGAGCCACAAGTCATTGTCTGTTCAATGCTTAGGACATGCATCCTAATTATATGTTTGTGTATCTGCCTTCAGTCCAACATAGTGAATTTATCTGTGATGGGGCCAGGCTTTTTTTTTGTCAAAGCATTAAAAGTAAAAGAAATATATTTTTTCATTAAACAAATACTGGTTGACCCCAGGTACTAGTAACCTAGGATACAGCTACAAACAAGATAGACATGATGCCAGCTCCATGAAGAAATTTGCATATAACAGGGAAGGCAAATATCAAAATGCATTGATAAATATTTAATTACAATTGTCATCAATGCTGAGAAGAAGAAAAAAGTATTCTGAGAGTGAGTAACAAGTGGGTCCTTATTTCATCTGAAGGGTCAGCAAAGATGTTTTTCAACAAGTGATTTCCAGGGTAGGAGCCCAAGGATGCACGATGCTCAGACAGGTGCAGTGTGCATCAAGGCTCTGGAATAGGAAACCACTTGGAGCATTGAAAGAGGTGAAAAAAGGCCAGTGTGGCTGACTTCTTATTAACAAAGAAGGCAGTTTCATACGATCAGCTAGAGAGGTGGACAGAGGCCACTTCGTGAAGGGCCATGTAGACCATATAATCATTTAAAATGAATAAATGAATGAATAAGAATAGAGATAACTTGGTGGCTTGGGACATCCCAATCATATAATCCTGAAATGCAGTTGCACATGGGGCTTGGGCAATGTGTACAGTCAATACAGCAGAACCGAGACTGCCATCCCTCGAAAGTCCTAGTTGCAAGGTTGGCATCGGGACACTTGGGCACTGAGAAGGTTCCCACTATTCCCAGAAGTGATAAGAGTGGCTCACTGTGCCTCAACTGTTTGTGCAAACTATATGGTTTATGCTGAACACCTGTTTTCTTTCTAGGAGTCTGGAATTTTGGTATATGCCAGGCAGAGGATGCCTACATAACTGACACCCAATAAACACCCAGGGTGCTGAGTGACTAATAAGCTTTCCTGGTAGACATTTCACATGTATTGTCACAACTCATTGCGGGTGAGATTAAGCACATCCTGTGTGACTCCACTGGGGAAACTCAGAGAAGTTTGTACTTGGTTTCCTTCACACTTTACCTGTGCATCTTCTCCTGTTGCCGATTTTGCTTGTGTCCCTTTTCTGAAATAAATCTTAGCTATGAGCATGACTCTGGGAGTCTTACAAATGTTCCGAACTTGGGGGATGGAGATTGGTCTTAAGGATCCATGAAACAGAATGTGTGATTTTGTTGACCCAAAAGTCTATAGTGGCCATGGAATCAAAGCTTCCCTTCTGGCTGCAGAAGGGCTTACAAAGGTGCAATGGAGTGGGCTCCCTGCTCCTGGGGAGCCCAGGCCTCTGCATAACTTTACTACTCTAAAGTCTAGAAACGTCTGCAGTGATCCACAGCTGGGTAATAAAAATTTTAAGACATACACCAACTTCCAATGAAGGTTCATAATAAATATTAAACAGCCATCTGCAATCCCCAGTGCCACTGCCCTGGATTTGCCAGGAATGTGACATCTTACCTTCAGGAGTTCAGAAAGCCAATTCTGTAATGTTTTATAGCTTTAATCTATTTACCCTTTATTAAAATTCAGGATGTGCCAATAAGTTTAATAAGGTGGTCTTAAGGGCATTTCAATTTTTTATCTTTATGTTAAGCCAGCCAATGTTATGGTCTGAATGGCTTCTTTTTTATGCTTTCCATTTATTTTTTGAGATCAAGAAAAATTAGTAATTTCTTTGCATTTTATATTCTGCTAATTGTAAGAACTATCAATATAAACATATGAGAAAATCACACAATAGCAAATTTTACAAAACATATGCCAGGTTCCCTACAGCCAGGTGGAGCAATGTTTAAAACTGTTGATTTTGCTTACTAAATACTTTTGTTTCTTTGAGTAAATGAAGATTCAATATGCTTACTTTGAAATTCCCAAGAAAGAGAAACAGCAATAAAATATTGATGAGATAAGAACTGGCATAGAAGACAAATCTTGCTTTCTAAAGTACACAAGAAAACAACACTACTGGTCTTCTGTCTCTAGAATCCAGCCATTCTGGTCATTTTACCAAAGTAGGTCTAAATTCCTATCATAGCACTTACTCTCCTCCCATGAAATGCCACTTGGGAGAGTCATAAAACTCTAAACCTGACACCTCTGGGGAGCCTGGCCTGTTATTACTATGGAAATTCTCATTGATGTGAATCAGTAAAATGTCTTCACCTTTGCTTCATACAGGTAGAATTTTTTAATGAAATCAGTAAATATTTACTGTGCATCAACTGCACACAAGGTATATGCTGTGTCCAGAAGGTAACACAGTCCTTGATATCTAGAAACTGTCAGTGCTAGGTGTGTAATCATGTTACAATATAACAAAACAATAGAAAAACTGTGTTGTTAAATAAGAAATGCAGATTAGTATCATGAGGTCAGAAAGAAAAGAATCTCTGTAGACTATGTGGATGTAAATGACTTTACCAGAAGGCTCTACATTGAAATATGAGATGTAGTAGAGCGTTTTTGATGGAATCGATAAGTGTATAAATGCACATTCAGGAGACAATGAGTAGAGTAAGGTGGCTGAAGGGTGTAACTAAGAAAATAATTCAATATAAGCTTGAGCAGGAAGGTGAAAACCAGGTAGCCAAGAAAGGTTGTCATTCTTCTTGTTGATGACAGAAGACCACTAAAGGACATTTGCTTTCTAGGTGACATTTGTGGTTGCTTATTCTAAAGGTATAGTATAAAAAAGACAAAATAGAAGAGAGATGTGGGAAAAGCTATTAGTCTTTGAAAGAGAGATCTTGAAAAGACTTGAAACAGAAGGGCAGCATTGCATAACTATTGAAATAAAAAGAGCTCAAATTAGGTTGTAAACATA
This sequence comes from Pteropus medius, assembly GCF_902729225.1. Lineage (NCBI taxonomy): Eukaryota > Metazoa > Chordata > Mammalia > Chiroptera > Pteropodidae > Pteropus > Pteropus medius. The sequence continues at coordinate 17,891,808 of NW_024340692.1, forward strand.
AGAAGGGGGAAAAAATAAAGAAAAAGATATTATAGGCAAAATTAGTGAACGACCAATAAGCATTGTAAATTCTTAGGAGATGGAGCTCCCATAAAAAAAGTTTTTAAAGATTGATTTTAATACACTTATGTATTGTACTGAACTTCTAAATCATCACCTTTAGCGTGATTGAAACAAAATAATCATTAGTGTAATTATTGATTTATGGTTATTCTCTTCTAGCCCATAATACTTTGCAGGCTGTGACTGTGTCTCAAGTGCCTGGTATAGGACATAGCATATGAAATTGTTCAAAAACTGGAATTAATATGTAGGCATATTAGGAACAGAAGATAGTTTGAGGAAAAAATGACAAACATAGTTTTAAACAAGGTGAATTAGAGGTTAAATGTCTAAGAGTTGCTTATTTATGATACACTTTATTGTAGTTGGGTGATAGGGCTTGTAAGCAATTGGTATATCAGATCCTTCATGAGAGTTTGTGGATAATATTTGTTTAAGTCCCTGTAATAATGAACCATGACATATAACTGAGTACTATTGTAAAAGGTAATTGTCACTGAAGAATCTCCAAGCTAATGGACGAAGAAAACAAATTTAAGTAGGATTGTCGAGTGTGACTTTTCATGTTAAATTATTGAAAATGCCTCTAACTGGTTTCAAGTTTTTTAAACATTATATTTCTCTGAAGCCTTGTTCCTTCTTTAGTCTCCATAACCTGGAAATCTTTCTGCATACAAGTACAAAATTAATCCTTCTTAAATAGTACTTTGATGAATGAATGAATGAATGAATGAATGAAAGAAAATTCAGAGCTTTGAACACTGGGAAATTTAGATCATCTGTGCTAATACTGATTAACTGATACTGACTGGCTAAGTAATTGTACTATGATCAAATCACAATCACAGCATTCTGTGACCCAGTCACTCATCCTACATTTCTAAACAATGCAGCCACTAATGCGTTGTAAATACTTTCAGGGCATAACATTAAGTAAATTCATTAAAAAAAACATTTAAAATATCTCTTATCTAAAAAACATTCATATCATTACCTCGATTACCTAAAACAACCCTGGAACCTAGGAGATTAAGGAAAGCAACCCAAATTCATATGATCTATCTGTGACTGGCACCCCCGCAAGAGTAAGAAATGACATTTGGAAGTGTAATAGGAAGAAATCGACAATGGTGACCCCCTAGTCACCCAGAGTACAGAATACTTTGTATCAAAAGGGACAGAAATGTATCACATATTTGAGAAATATCCCTATCCCTATGTTTCAAGTTAGAGAAAATAAGCTTTGATATCTTAAAATTATAAAACTCAATGATCTGAAAAAATTTACTAAAGTGCAATATTTTATATCCTCATGATGATAACATCTAAACAAGACTTGGCTCTGTGACCTTTATTATTAAAAAAAAAAAAATGGCAAACTTGCCTGTGGCATATCTTGACAGTTCTGAAACATTAAGTTTCCTGAGAAACTAAGGTATGGTCTGATCTTCATACCAAACCTCATCATCCTTAGAAATGAATTCTGTACAGACTTTCTAAGAAATTGCTCATTAACTTGAGATTTGAAATTGTAATAAACTCCATGACACAAGCCTTCCCAGACATGAATAATAGCATCTAAAAATGTTTTATAAATGGGGTCTTGGCAGATGGGATGCAGTCTTTAAGTTGTGCTAATACTGTTTGTGACAGCATGGATCACAGAGGGCCCCCTACAGCCTTATATGCAGAGCAGGATCACGTTTCATGCTGTTATCTAATTAACAATTCTAAGTTTGGGTATATCAAGATACACACTAATAAATCATTGCCGACTAGCACTGAAGGCTGTTACATGTTAAATTCCATTTTTTATAAGGTAGAAAAATTACCACCAAACATAATTTATTCTTCAACTACCTGTTTCTCTGTGGCTTATCTTAAAGGTTTCCTCCTCGCCAGTCTTTCTAGATCCCAGTTCCTCCTTTTCATCTAATCTCATCACAGTGTCCAATTTTTATCCACCTCTTTGTACCAAAAATTTAATTTCTACAATCCATCCATTCATAGTGTTCTTCGGATAAAGTTTGGAGAAAATCTCTTTTGGCTGATTTTAGGACTGGTGCTATGTGCCCTACTTCAACCCATGAAAGCATTAAAGCAATTCTGTCAGCCCTTGAAATTCCCACTGTACTAAAGCACTCTGAAGATAGACAAGAATATACCTCAGAGGCTTGAAACCTGACAGTAAATGTCTGTAGAGGTCAAGGATTCCTTTCAGTGATCTGAGACAAAAATGGATGCAATGAACTTCTAAGTTTTTATATTGTGCATAGTATTTTTCAAAATAATACTTTTCATTTTGACTGCCAAAGTAGCAGATATACTTTGTAAAATATCTGGAAAACAGAAAAGCACTAAGCGAAAATAAAATCGCATGTATTGCATAATCCAGAGATAACTCCCGTTGACATTTCTTTTACCACTGAAAACATCTCAATGGCGTTTCTTCATTTGAAAGCTCATGTTCAAGTGCAGAAGTTAGTAGGAACAGAGGTAAGGTTACCTTCTCTCACATGTTGTGAAAACATGGATTTATGAAAACTTTGGTTTTTATTTTCCCAGCTGACATTATCATCATTTCATAGAAAGAAATAGCATAGTATAATGATGAAAAGCATGGGTTGTGGAGTTTGAATTAAATTCTGGCAATTGGATTAGTTTCTTTGTATTCCATTTTCCTCATAAATAAAATGGGAGTAATGGTAATAATAATAATACCACTACCTACTTTATAGAGTCATTATGAGAATCAAATGAGTTATTATGTAAAGTATGCCTATAGTGGCTAGCACAAAGTAAGTGCTCAGTTAACATTTCCTATTATGAAGATTGCAGGTCCTGGCAATAGCATATTCATTGCCAAAGGCTCTTACTGGGCCACCTTCATATATTATTTTCAAAGTCATGAAGATATCCATTACCAGATATTAAGATCCCCATATTCTGGCTCCATTCCTGCCACAAATAATTTTGTGACCTTGGTAAGTTATTGCAATGCTTTGGATCATTGCTTCACCATTGGTAAAATGGGGTGGTAGGCTATATTGGTGGTTCTTACTCCATTTTAAGCTCAGAAATTCCTCCGACAGCATTTCATTTCTGATTTCAGGGGGTCCACTGACCCTTGGAAGTTAAGGGGTCCTTTCCAAGGACCCTAAGTTAAGAATCTTAATATTATATGAACTCTAACAGTTCTTCAAGCTCTGACATTCTGTATTTAGTTCCATAGTTATGATCCCATAACTATAGGATTTTATGACTACTGACCTGACTATGATAGAAACAAACAAACAAAAAAAGTAAAAGGTAAGTTCAGGAAGCAATGCTTCCTCTTTGAAAATTTCTCTGTTTTCTGTCTTATTGGAGATTGTAAGAGTGTTCTATTTAAATCCCTTGCACATATATGCTTTCAACTCTTGATGCACTCAGGATTTGTGAATACAACAGCACTTATTTATATGCTAATTTGCTACAAAGAACTGTAGTCTTCTCAGTCCCAAAGGCACAAGAGATATTCAGTCTTATTCTTTGCTGCACCCACTGGAATCTAAGACGGCCTATACACAGCCAGGGTGCAAAGTGCTCTGAAGAAAAGAGCCTGGTCCAAAACACTACATGGAACAAGCAATGCGATCAGGGAAGGCTGCAGACTAACAAGCGTGATGCCCTACATAAATGATATGTGCCTCTAGAGACCATCTATAGCTCTGTGTTAAAGTGTGGCCCAAGGATCACTGTCCCCAAATCACCTGGGATGCATGTTTAAAATGGTGATCGCCAAGCAGGACCTCCACATTCCATTCTGTGTGAACAGCCATGATGGAGTTGGGCTACCTGGGATAGCTGTTCCAGCAACTCACCCTCGACATACTGATGAGAACATACGAGAGTAAAGCCCAGGAATATGCATTTGCAAAGATATCAAATGATTCTCTTATATTCTGAAGTTGAGAAGCTCTGGCATAGAACAAATTACTTGTGAGCATATGGGAAAAGGAGATTTTCTTAAGAATACCCAGTATTTAAGAACTGATAGTATTGTTTTCACCATAGTGGCATAATATGAACCAATCTACCAGACCCTAGAAGATAGAGATCACCATGGCATCATTGTAGAGGCTTGAAGAGCTTTGGTTTTCTCTGCAAATCCACAAATAATAATACCTATCTTAAGAATAGTTGAGGATTTAATTAAACAATTCCCCTTAGACTGGTTAAATAAACTCTGACATAATAAAAAAAAAGTATGCAGCATTATAAAAGAATAAGTTAGTTGCCTATGTACTCTTATCAAAAGCTCTCCAAGATATCTTATGTGAGAAAAACAAAGTACACAGTGGTATGTATATCACCTTATATACTACCTTTTATATAAGAAAGCCAACGAAATAGGTATTTGTATTTATATGTAAGTTCACAAAGACAGTAATAAAAATGGTTACTATAGAGGAAGGTCACATGATGGGGAGAAATGGTAGGGAGGGACAGGAAGACAAGTATACTAAAATTAAATTTTAAAAAAGGCATACCCTAGTTTCTTCCTCTAACATAAATTTATTCTAAGCAAATGAAAATGGACTTAAATCCACTAGTCTAGTAATTTAATACACCAAGTTATTATTCTTTAGTTTTAGATTTTAATGAGTATTGACTATGAATTGATATTTCACTCTAACAGTTGCCAAAATGCTCATCACCCAAATCAACTTGCAGATTAAAAGGGGACATATCTGGATGGTGGGTGTTATTATTAAAATGCATCAGTAATTCATTTCTGAAATGGGATTGGGAAATGTCCTAGATCAGCAAAAATAAAAACAAAATAGAAGTTTGTAACCTACCAGTGAACTTATTTGTGCGGGATTTCTACATTGATTGTTATGCACTTTGTATACTCCATCAGGTCATGAATGATGCATGGTGCTACAAGAAGTTCAGCTATACAGCTCTTAACTGCTGATTGAAACAGAGAGAGCTGTTAGCAAAGAAACATGCTTCACTTTGCTTTTAGCTTTGCACCAGCTTGTGGAACAAATCCACTGCAATTTCTGTAAGCTTTGTTCTCTAAATTCTCTTGGGCCAGATTTCTTATCAGATGTATTTTCTTTTTTAAAAAATCAAAACAACACAAAACCATAGCAAGATATTTTAGAAGAACAACATTTGCAAAACTTTGAGTTACCGGATACTCACTGTCAACTGACACCCATGCAAACAACAACATATTCATTTTTCTTTTTTTTTTTTTTAATTATGAGGTTGGGAAAGAGAGAAAGAATAAGAAGAGATACCCAATTCTGAAATGCTTTTCAGTGTAGTTATTGCCTTTTATAATACAAATATAAATCTCTATCTTTAGTTAGTATAAACAGAAATCTCATTTTCCCCAGCATAAAGGCAGAACTCTATCCTGGAGAAGGGTTGGAAAGTTTTCCAACTTAGCTGATGGGCTAAGTTGTAATACACAGACTTTTGAATATGTCAAGGCTATAACTGTTGTTTTAAAAGATTTCTTTTCAGTTCTGAAATTGATATAACTCTATATTAGTGAGTATCTAGAGAAAAAATTGAATGGGTAGGTGGGATGTCATCATAGAAGACACTGGAATCTAGGTCAGCTTCAATAGAATAGACAGTGGGGAGTGTTAGAGGTTCTTTAGTTTAGGAGTGATGAGTCAGACACCACTGATTGAGCCCCAATATGTGTTTTCCTTTCTTTTAGCAGTAGGATCTGTATCCTCTCTTTATAGCTATTTGGTTCACTAGTTTTATTGCACGAGGTAGCTAGGGTCAATGAGAGGTGACTGGTAGTAACAGTCCATTTCTAGGCTATATCCTTGACTTTCTTTTCACTTTCTTGGAAAGAAGCAATATTCAAAGCCATATGTTGAGGATGACAGAGATGCTTGCTAGTCCTGGATTATTGCATGAAAGAGAAATAAACTTCTCTTTTGTTTGCGCCACTGTAACTTTGGGTTCTTGGGTTACAAAAGCATAGCCTGTACCTTAACTAATAGAGATGGCTTGATATAGTGAGAGTGTTTTAGAAAATTTGCTTAATTGAGAATAGATAGGGTCACCAAGAGTAACAGATTGAGAGGTTGTTAGGAGATTATAGCCACAGGACTATAACCGTGACAATGAAATGAGGGATATTAAACTATCCAAGGAAACTGCTCTTCAAAAGTTTACAAGGACTTGTAACCCAGACCCTACCTCCATTGCTGGAGATTCCTAATCAAGCAAGACTAAACAGATACATTATAGCTATATCTTTATCCATAAACTCTGTGATAAAGTGATTAGAGATACAGAATAGGCTATAAGAAAATGGGCTTTAGCACCACGTAGACCAGAGTCGGAATCCAACTCTGCTACTTACTAAATGTAAGATATTGGAAGATTCATTTAACTCTTCTGAACTTGCTGTGTAAGAGAATATTAATACTTGCTTATGGCATAAGGAAGCTAGTTAGAGTTTCTATCAGAGAACCTGGTTCTTGCAGAGGGAATGAACAAATGGCAGGTATATTTATCTCTCTTCTACTCCTTTCATGGGACATCACAGACATCCTAGTCCCAGGAAAGCCAAAAAGAGGCAGGAAGAAAGAGTAGAAAATAAGATTCAAGCACTTTTGGTATCAGGTCTTTTGATTAGGTAGAATTAATCTCCTAACTAGGTAATCCTAGTATTACTAGGTTGAGAATTATAAGGCATAATTTCAGGGAGAAACTAATTGAAACTAATGTCACAAAACATATGCCCATTGCTTTCTATTGGTAGGGAATGCAAACATTTCAGATCTCATTTCTAGTAGTTTATGGAATGCCTTCATTAGTAAAAACTTCTACATTGAGATTTCTCTATTTGCTATTACAGTTGGTGAGTATCAGGACCACATTTGCTTTCAGAGTAGTCATCAGCTAATTTTTTTTTTAAATTAAGGCGGTTAAACCTATCATCATTTCCATTAAGAATGTTATCTTATATTTGCCTATTTCTCTCTCCCCTCCCCAAGCATGACTGTCTGTTTACTCATCTCTTTAATAGTTATGCTTATGGAGAAATTACCATGTACCAGACTCCCTTCTAAAGCACTTAATGTGTATTGCATCATTTAATCCTTACAATAACCCTAGGAGGCCGTTACCATTATTAACCCATTCTACAGAAGAAGAAAATAAATGACAGGTGGATTTAGTTGTTTTCCTTGCAATCATACAGATCTTGAGATGGCAGTTAAGATCTGGACCCAAATCGGTCTTATTTCAGAGACTGTGCAGTTATGCTCCCTCCTCAAGAACTCAAAATAATTTGCAAAAACTAAAACAATACACAGCATAATTCGCAGAAACAAGAAAAAAACAAAAACTTTGAACAGAAGACTAAAAACGGAAATGCAAGTAATAAGGATGAAGATGAAGGGATAGAGAGAAGGCTTAATGCAAGATCCTGAATTTGAGCCAAAGTTGTGCCTCTGAAATCTTGGAAGTTGGGCAAGAAGAAAAATAGGATATGTGCCATGGTTCTCATTATATGATAAAAGACAGACTACTAGTTTACAAGGAGAAATATACCATATCATACTGTATTTCCAGCTCTTCATTTAATTTCCCAGTTCTAAGCTTGAGAAAGTGCAGTGGTCTCATCAGTGATTAGCCCTTGACACTATCTAATTGCTTTAATTTTGCTGGCCAGAGATGGAGCTTCAACTAATGCCCTGTCCTAATACACTCATTTATAGTTTCTTGAATAAGATTCTAAAGCAAACTATAATGCATTTCCTCATTTCACTCCACAGACTATCAATGAACAATAAACCAATTTGTTCGTAAATCTTATTTCTTGGGTCACATAATATTAAAGTGGAGAGCTTTGATATTGCAGATTTATACATAGCAGGTTTATACATAGCAGGACTCCATGATGCACGAATTAAAAGTGGCAGGTTTATACATAGCAGGACTCCATGATGCACGAATTAAATATTACTTAATTCTTAAAGACCCAGGAAAAATATTGCTGAGATAATGGTGAAAAAGGAATGCTAAATTTTATAGTGATGCAAAGGCATTTATGATTATCTTGATTGTACTTCCTTAATTAGCTATTAAAAAGCTGTAAAGTCACCAAAGAAAAGAATATACATATAGTATATAAAATTATTCTAATTTAACCTTTCTTTGTGGGACCATTTTTTCTTCTCTGTAAAGAACACATTTTTTAATTCTATTAATTTAGGGCTCATAAATAATAACTTTAAGAGCTACAACATGCTTTTTTCCTCCAACTTATAGACCAACAGTACCGTGATTACTGTTAAAAATATAAAATATAATTAAACAGCCTGCAATTAATTCTATTTTAGTAAATACCAGAACATGTAAGGTGTATGCAGTTGGCTCTGTTTAAAATTATTGTCTAGATATTATATAATATTTTTCTGCACATGAGGCTGCTGTTTCTTGTAACATTTTTTTTTTAACTGTGATTAATATATGAACAAGCCAGTTACTAGGGACAGAATTTCCTGGTACAGATATTTGTTTACTACTGTTAATATAATATTTATTTTATTTTTTAAAATAGATAAGAATATGACTTTTGGTCATTTCACCATCAGATTGTGAGGCACTGATATTTCAGTGCCTCACAATCTGATGGTGAAATGACCAAAATAAGGTCATGAAGTATTTACTGTTTTGAACATTACATCACTGGTTTACCAGTTACATCACTGGTAAACACTGGCAGCAGGTTCCAGCACCAGGTTACCTGTGTATAAATCTTGCTTCCCAATGGCAAGTTACTTTCCTTTTTCCTGCTTCAATTACTTCACATCTAAAGTGTTGAAAATAAAAGTTTCTACTTTACATGATTGTTGTAAGAATTAAAAGAGATAACTCTTAAAAACTGTTTAGAATAGTGCATAGTCATAGTAGAATAGTATATAGATTCTCAATAATTATTACTAAAAAAAATGTAGGGACCTGGAAAGTTCTTGATTAATTTCAGAAGTACATCATTGTAGTTATTTAAGGATAACAATTACCAGGAAAAGGCTAACTTGAAATGACCCTATTTAAAGCAAGAAAAAACATAAATAGTGAGGGTGAAAGTATGAATGGGACTTTACCCAGGGAAAATGAAATTCAAATCATGAAAATAACTTGTTATATGCCAAAAATACTAAATTGTAATTGCTTCAATATGCTGATTCTTAGAATTAGCCAATTGTCTCTAAGAACAAATGGCTCTATTATTTTTGTTTTTGTTTTCTGTTTGCTTTTTGTTTGTTTGTTTTGGGTGAAAGGGAACGTAGCTAACTTTCTTAACAAAACTGTGTAATACTTTGTAGTGCCATTATTAAGATAGCCATTTTGGCAAAAATACCTAATAACTTTTGTAAAGGTTTCTCTCAATATTTCAGTGTTTGGATAATTCACTTCTGAATAACCTATCCTGTCTTCATCCTTGGATTTTTCTTTTTCAATCATTGATTCAGCTAACTCAATCAGATTATTTGTTTATGGTTTTGCAAAAGATTCAAGTCATTCACCAACATTGTCTTCAATGAAATTCTGCATATGCAAGGATTTCCAATTTCACTTTGAAATCAGTTTGCATTACACTTTTTGTTCAGTGTTTAAACAGGCAATATGTTAAGTGGAGAGGGTTGTTTGAATGGGGGCTAATTATCTAAGTGGTCAGTTCATTTGTGAATATTTAAATGATATGGTCATCTTTGTTTCTCTATTCAACCTTGTTCCCATAGAGATTAATGATAAATGCTCAGAAAATAACCATCCCCTCTCCTACACTGTTTGATAGGTTTAATTTAAATATACATCTGTTATAACTTGAGAAGTCTACAAAGCTTCTACATCATGAGTCAACTTCATAAAGCCATCTAATGAGTGGTTTGTGGGTAATAAATAAATCATAAATAATAGATATCTGGTTCTTATATTTAAATGTTAAAAAAGAAAATATTAAAACATATTTTTTATGCTTTGAGGAAAACTGTAACTCTTTTGGCATCAGTTTTATAACGAGACCTCTTAGGACACAAATGTGATGTTTAATTGTGATATTCATGTCCACGGAGGGTCTTAAGAGTACCTATTAACTAGCAACAAGATAAGTTCTCTCTATAAATGAGAACCAAACAAGACAAAGATGAAAATCACTGGTCATGGCAAAAGGAATGGAACATAAGCCTCTATCCTTCATTTTGGCTTTTGTTTTATTGTTTGAGATATTGTTTATATACAATAAAATGCCAACTATACATTTATGTAAAAGTAACCCTCAAAAATAAAAGATGATTGGAATGTGGGATTGGGGAAAGATACATCTAGCAGTGTGCTGGAGCTAGCTCCTCCTTGGTTTTCAGGAACCTTGCGAGTCAGATGTTAAACTGCTGTCTTCTTAAAATCAGCCATGGAAGAGTATTTACACCATGAAATCAGCAAACGCTACCAGTCAAGGATTCTGCTTTTTTTCTTCTTTTCCAGAGCAGGTTGTTAAACATTCACAAGCACATCACTGAATCTTATAATTAAAAACAATAGACTAATTTGCTACTGGATCAAGCTGCCATCCTTGGAAAGAGGAGAAAAGCTTTTATCTGCTCTCAGATAAAAGACTGGGTGGAGAGTTCTCTGCAGAAGCCATCAGCTGAGGGCTACTGCTGCCAATAAACACACACACACACACACACACACACACACACAGCCTCTGAGAGTCACTGAAGATCACTGTTTTGCTGCTCTTAGCACTCTCAACTTCTAAGCACAATGAACATCACACTCCCTTCTGCCCAGCTCAAAAATGTTGACAATACTAGCATCTTTCCCTATACCAGAAATCTAATGGGGGAGATGAGCTGAGTTGGCAAAGGAAGAAAGCTGAAGAGAGGTTATTGTTCCCATTTCAATCTCATACAAATCTAGACAAGGTTCCCAATATTTCAGTTCTTGAGAATCTCCCAGGAGCTTTAAAAACATATCAATGCTTGAGCGCCATCCTGGAATCAGTGAATCACACTCAAGGATGGAGCTTAGGCATTTAGGCACACTGTGACTGAGAATCACTTATCAGGATCATTGAACAGAGCAAAAATCAGAATATAAACTCAAAAACAGCAGGGACCTGCCTTGTTTACCATCCTGTCCCTAGGAACAGAGGATTAACACCCTGTACTTTTCCAAAGAGAGGAGAATGCGCTTTATTGAACTACAAACAAACATCCCATACATTACAAACCCTTGGCCTAAATAAATGTTTCTCACACCACAGACAGGTTATATGTAGTTTTCCTTCCCTTTCACCCAAGGCTATGTAGTCCAACACTGCAGTGGTTCTCAATACTAGCTATGTATGAAAATCACTGGGAAATCTTACACATCTGGACAGGAAAATACCAATTGCTTGGGCTCCACCCCCAACTTTCTGTATCAAATGGCTGGTATTGGTACCAGGAATCTGCATCTCCAAAATTTCCAAATGACTCTGAAGTACTTCCAGTTTCAATGGTCATTGGTTTAAAGTCAAGCACTACAAAGCCCAGCCTCTCCCTAAAGATAAGCCAAAGGATTTGGGACAAACATCATGATCTATTGGGCGATTTGCAGAACTGTCTGACTCTAGGCTTCATGACTCGACTATTCATCATACAGTCCTCACTCAATTCCATTTCACAACACCTCTTTCCCATGTAGATACACACACCCTATTTCAAATCATATTTGTTTCTATTCGTCTTCCAACTCTTTCATTTTCACTTCAGGAAAACATCTCCCTCTGATTCATTTCTATGAATCAAACATTAAAAAAAAAGGAGAAAAGGTAGAAATTAGGATAGATTGGTTAACTTCTAAAGCCCCTGAAAGTTTTCAGAGAAAGAGCTAGTATCCTTCAGAATCTTCAGACCTTTTCATCTTCTAAACCTGGTAGTCTTCAAGGTATTGATGGTAAACTACTTATGTAAATTGTTTTTATCTTTTGCTTAATTACTTGTTTTTACTATAATATTGTTACCTTCTTTAACCACAGATGTACAATTTTTCTGCTACATTGTGGGTAAGATGTACTTCTATATAATGGATTAGGAATTGAACAATGTATGGTAATGTTTCAGTAAGGAAAGGTATTCAATGGATATAAAAACCAACTTTGGGGATTCGCCCCATAGTCTAACAAGGAGGAGCCTGAATATCATGTCTTCTTGAATTATACATAAATGCTGTAGACAGAAGCAGAAAGATATTTGAGATACAAAAAACTACTATGAACATGAGCCGTCTCCCCACTAACACCATACCCATTAAAGCTTCATATGTGTGCTCCTGTAACACCTGTATATTCACTCACTGGCAGACTGGTGATCTCTGAAGGGTATGAAAGCATGCGGCTATGCTCACTTGCGTGCACCTTCCTCTCCATGCCCTCCAACTCCTTCTCATCTAACACTGCTAAGCACACAACAGGTAATAAGTATTTGATAAACTGATTAAACTATGTATTGTTTCTAGTTTACAATTAAATTACTATTTCCTTTATGCTTTTAGTATGTTGTAACATATTAATTCACTCATAGTCATCTGTTTTGGTTTCATATTTGTCATTTTTTCCCCTTCCATCACAGTTTTCAAATGCTAGCTGATCCCACAAGCTCCATGGAGTGTAGTTTGGAAATACTTATCGAAAATTTTAAATGCATGTATCTTTTAAGCCATTAACTCTACCTTTAGAAAATCATACATGCATGTGTACATGCGAGCAAAAACATACTCACAAAATTTTTTTAGTGTTGTTTGTAATTGCGAAAATCTAGAAAGCATCTTTTTTAGATGATTCATAAATTAAAAAATTTAATTGTTTCATAAATTAAAGAATGTTTTTGAAATGGAATATATGTAGATGCTAAAAAGTGAGACAGATCTATTTGTGCTTATATGTAACTGTCTCCTAGATATAATTTTACATGAGAAAAGAAAGATGCAGAATAATATATAAAGTATCTTCCTACATGTATAAATATAAAATTTGTTTATACATAGCAAATTTCTAGAAAGATGCAGAAGGAATTGTTAACAGTAATTGCCTCTCAGAAGAGACAATTTGGAATTAATTATCGGTGGTGAGATATAATATTTTTCATTGAATACTTCCTTGCACTCTTTAAAATTTTCATCATGGCCTATATTCTTCAATTAATAACCTTTAAAAATATAAATCACCATAATTAAAAAGAGTTTTAAACTCTTTAGACTACAGCATACATGTAGGTATAACATTTTGTTAAGTAGAGTCTGCAGTGCTAAAGGGATTGCCAAAAGCACTTTCCCCTAATCCCCTTGCTTCTTTAAAGAGTCTGATGAGAGGATTCCTGCTGGCAAGGCCTAATGGAGGAGTCCATCATAAAATGTAGTCTATGAGCCAAGAATCTCAACTAAAACATTTCTAATAGCATTTCAATTTGCAGAATAATAAATCCAGGAACAAATCCAGAGTAAGTGCCTAAGCTGGTACAAAGAAAACAAGTAGTACATTTGCCACCCATTCTGCCCTGGTACCCCGGGAAGCCACTGCCACAAGTCAAAGGCCACCTTCCCTGGATGAAACTTCAGAACCTTCAAGGAACTCACTGCAAGTTGAATAGAATGAGAACCAGTTTTTTTCCATATCCAGCTAAACTGGTTACCCTCGCACCTGCCTTGAATTCCTGAGGAGACAGAGAGAAGCCTCTCTGCTGGCCTGGCTAGGGTTCTGAAATGAGAGAATATGTTTGACTGTGTCCATCAGTGTTGGTGGCTGGTACTTGGATAAACCACCTGAATGATGCACAAGAAAAAAAAGAATGTTTTCTTCAGGAATAAAAAAAAAAAAGAAGAAGTATACGCGTATGTTCTATGGGAAGTGACAGGGCCTGGAGTGTAGGAATGCTTGTGAAAGTAGAACTCTGAAATGTTATTTTGGCCTCAGGTTTGCTTCTGTCTCAGGGAATTTGTGCCAAGTTCCAAGGGAAAGATGTACTGTGATAAAAACCAAGCCAAATAAAAATTGCATCTCTGGAGGTGTGTGACCTGAGGTAAGTCAAGTCACCTCTCTGGGACTCATTTTTCTCTTTGATAAAATGTATGGGTGGGATATTTAAAAAATCCCTTTCAGTTTGCACATTCAGAACCGTACCACTTGGAGATAAGCTGGTAAGTAAACAGTTCTTTACTTAAAATGCATGTGAGTCTTCCTAAGGTAACAAGGTGCTTGGTTATGTAAATGGCATCTGGCTGCATCCTTTCCAGCGTGCTTGGCAGTCAACAACATTTCTCAGTGACTCCCATGGACAGAGACTCTCTGCCATCTCAAAGTAGTACAAACTCCCCTTCTGTCAGGTTGGGAAGGCTGGTCCATCCTGAAATACACTTTCTACACTGCCCACATTACTCCCCAGTGGTCATTTAATAGTGGCAGGAGCAACAGGTAGCTTGGAGGGGCTTCAGCCATACTCTCCACCAGCCATACTCTGACCCCTAAGTTATATATAAAGAGCCAACTTCATGGTCCTGCAACCAGTGTAGTTATAACAGGTCCCATATTCAGAAGATAGGCCTGCCCTTGGGTTGAATACTCTGCAGCTGCCACCTTGAAATTCTTAGTAATTTTATTTTGATTTGTTCCAATGGGACAACAGAAGATGTGCTAAGGCTTTGGAACCTAGGCTCAACCACAGTCCTATCTCCCAAAGCCTCCTTGGAATGGATTCTTGGTCATCCCCAATCCCTCCCAAGCACTAGCCCTCTCCCCTCCCTCCTGCAGTGTCCTAGGTGCACTGGCCTAGTGAATATCCCCATGCTTGAGAAAGTGCAACATTGTATAGCAAACAAAAATCACCACAACAGGTTGAGAGACCACAAGAGAAGGAAATAAACTTTTTTGAATAAGGGACCTCATATTTTTATTTTGCAAATTATGTAGCTGGCCTTGTATTTACACAGTAGGAAGGTTGACCCCAAACACTTTCTATATACACATTCTGGTGTCAATCACATACCAGAAAAGGACAGATCAAATAACAGGAGAGAGTGCTGGGAGAGACTGGAAATGCTAGGTTTCCTGGAGGCAGGACTATCTCTTCCATCTCTGACTTGGCAAATCCAGCACACTTCCTCTACCCTCATCTTTCTGGATATGAAGCTGAACTGATCTTTGACAAACCAAAAGGCACTCTGCCTTTAAGAGTGTAAAGAGAAAGAATGCCTATAATACATAAATGAACTACCTGAAAAGACAGAATATAGACATATAGAATGGTAATTACTAGTGAACATGTGAGGTAATCTATCAAAGTCATAGGAAAGTAGGCCCTCGAAGAAGACGGTGCCTAGATTTCACTGCTGGCTAACCTCTCACTAGCCGCATGCCTTTGGACAAGGTGACCTCTGTATTTTAGTGTTCTCGTCTTTAAAAATAGGATAAGAGTATCTCCTCTAGTAACTGTTGAAAGGATTAATTTCTTAGAACAGTGCCTAACATATAAAGGTGTTTTAATTAGCATTAAATGTAAGGGTTCAAAGAAGGAGAGTTTTCAAGGGACTTGGCGAAATCAGGAAAAGATTTGCAAAGTGCCAAGAAAAATGTCCTTTATTAAAAATTTGTATGGCATTGCTAAGAAACAAACTGTGAGCTTAATGTAAGAGCTTTCATTAAATATTTTTGGTAGAAAATCTATACGAACTGCTTTATGTCGTTGTTTGAAAACATGCATATACATACATACATACATACATACACACACACGTGCACATACACAACACTTAGAAAAAAAAGACTTAGTTTAACTACATGTTTTGTAAGCTATTTATGAAATGATTACTGTTGGTTTTTCCAATCTCACAGAGTCTTGATTTGGTATTAAGCAGTCCTAATCAAAGTGTGCAAACATCTGTCTTATATTCTATCTCTTTCCTTAGCTGTACTGCCACACTGGAGTTACAATTTAGGAAGATTCTGAATAAGATAAAAGCCACATCTGCCTATTCACCAATCCTTTAATTTTTCTACTAGCAGGACCTTATGTCCCTGCACAGATGTAACAACATCAATTGATGTTTTTAAAAATAAATCCTATTGGAAAGAATGCAGAAAAAGTGTATCTATCTTGCTATGAATGTTTACATGTAACAGACAGGGCTCCTAAAATACCAGTTAAGTTAACTGTGTTCAGTGAATAGTTGTATACTCTCAACTAACCCCAATGCCAATCTCAAGGATCACAGAAATATATCAGATGTGCTGAGGGCAGTTCCCTTCATGTTTACTGATGATCATTTGGTTGCTTTGGATTTAAGTATGAGTGCTCGTTCCTAAGAGTATACAGAGGGTCAAATAGCTGACGTTGAAAATAAAAGTTAGGGAACCATATGAATAATACCAGTTTTCCTGACATCAACGGAATGTTACCTCATTAATAAGGCTGTATAGATTTCTGCAATATCTTCTCATGTAATACCTACTAACATAAGGAGCAAAGAGAGGATGCTCATAAGGTAAGTTAGAGCTCTGTTCTAATTTCATTCTAGGTAAAAAAGGAAATCCATGTTTGGTTTCAAGACATAAGTCTCAGACACTATTGACTGATAGTTCACAAAGTGCCTAAACTGCTCAGAGCTTTTCTTTCATTCTGTGTATAAAGACAAAGTGAATCAGATACTCTATAAATGCCTTCCAGCTCTAATGGTCTACTATTGTTAGTGGATTATGTGATCTTACATGGCCTGATCCGCTGTCAGATCAAGTAAGACGGAAGAGGTTGTTATTGGAATTAAAATGATATAT
>NW_024340692.1:17909075-18093955 GCF_902729225.1 Pteropus medius
GCGTGTGTGTGTGTGTGTGTGTGTGTGTTCCAAGGAGTAGCCTTCATTTAGATGACATAATACGACAAGTAATGCATTTCACAGAATCTACTGAACACTTAAAGGAGGTATGAGTCTGAATTCTAAGTAAATTCCTTGGAACACAGTGGGACTGGAGTGGCTGAGTGATTGTATGAGATGGAAATAATTTCATAAAATTGCAATCAATATCATCTTGATAATAATAGTTACCATTTATTGAGTGCCTTCCATGGATCAGGAACTATGCTCATGACTTACATGTATCACCTCATCTAATGGTTACAACATCACAGGGGAACAGTTTATTATCTGGAGCAAATGTTCAGAAGGGCAAGTGACCTGCTCAAGATCACAGGTCTGGCAGATGGGAGGTTGAAACCCAAACCTGACTGATTCAAAGCCCATACATATTCTTTACCATCCCCCATCCTGCCTGTCTCAGCATCTTATTGGGTGAGCCAATCTTGAGAGGCACATATTATGAAACTGTAAATGTCACAGTGCTCTAACTGTACGCTTCACTGTTTTCAATAGATGGGAAAGTATAAAGAAAAGAAGTAAATGTAGCTCTTATTTTTAATGACTACTACTTTATGCATTATCATTTTTGAAATTAGTAAACATATACTTAAGGGCATATATAATATATATTCTATATATATTTTATAGGTATATATTATATATGTACATATAACATATATGCATTCCTATAAACTTTTCCTTTCAAGTGGTAGTAAACTATATTAAAACTAATCAATTGTCTGGCATAGGATATTCAAAAAATACTTTAGAAGAATTATTTTAGCAGTGGAATCTTAAAGTAAAGTGATGTGAACCCAGTTTATGGAGAAGAGAGTGATTCTACAGAGGAAGAAAATTTTGAAAGACGGGAAGAAAGAGAGACAGTATTCGACTAAGGACCTACAATATGCCAATGTTTCACTAGGTGCTTCCTGAATATCTCCTTTGTTTTACATGGGTGAGAAACAGGCTAGTAGACTGTAGCTGAGTAACTTTCTTGAATAGATAGTTATATACAGTGTACACTAATTTTAATGATAGACTACACAGTATATTTATAACAATTGCTCTAAGAATCTGTGATTGTACATGGCTTCACATAGGCAATCAACAATGAATTAGTAATAATGTGAAGGGATCTTGGCCATGAATGAGCAAATGTTCTGTGACACCTAGTTTTTGGTTTTAAAAAGAAGAAGTTCATTCTAATTTTTTTCTTCTCGGCAACTTTAAAAATGAGTAATAAGTTTGAATTATCATAATGGGCTACTGACAAAAATTCATTGCTCAGTTAGGTGCTCATCACCAATCAGTTATAAATGTCCTTTTCTCTAACTCAGATGAAAAATCTAAGAAAAGAGGTCGAAATGACAAAGACCCGGGAGGCATTATGCATATCCTGTCAGAACAAGTGGGACCTTCAAGCTCATGGAGAGTAAAGTATTTTTTTTTAAATTGGCCTAGTTCACTGTAATACCTCATTGCTGTGCAAGTTTTCTATGCAAATTAGCTTTCCTCTCCTGTTGCAGAAATTGAAACTGGTGCCCAGGAAAGAATACTGGTGCCCAGGAAAGAATCAAGTCACCCACTTTGAGAATCCTTATAGGAAAAGAGATTGGAAATGTTATGAATATCTTTTACAGTGATACTAAATATTCCAGACAGGGCCAGGACTAGGTTAAGGTGCGTGAGGCACCATTTCATGCACTTGCATGTCTCTAAAATAAATGCCTCTTTTAACTTTATACCCTGCACACCTCACGGGTTTTGCCCTTGTCCCAGACCTTATTCTGGAAGAGGAGAGGTATATGTGAGCTTTTCATTTCCTTAAGAAATTACCAGATATCCTCCTGTTTATAAATTCACTCTGATATCTCTGATTCTTGAAAACTTTTGAACACCATGGCTCATCTTTTCTTTTCCTTGTCTCAAAAACTTTTATCTCCCTGCTGCCTGGGAAATTAAAGCCAGATCCTCATCTCTTACCAAAACTTTTGACCCAAATCTGACTTTCCACCATAATCTCTTTCCCCATTCTCCACTCCTACATTCTATCTATACCAAAGAATAGCTTTTAACCTGGCTGCCTCCAGTCTTTTCTTGGAAATTCCTTCTCTATACTGCTTATACTGTACAGCGCTTATACCATTCACTTCGAAGGTCAGTTCCAATGCCCTTTCCACTACAAGGACTTTTCAGATCCCGCCAATAGAAAAACTTTTTTTTCCTTTCTCACTCTCTTTGTTTATAACATTGAAAGAGTATGTATCTCAGAGCTCCTTTATTAAAACAAAACCAAAAACAAACATTATTTGCAGTTACGTCTCTTCTGTGACTACCTTTGGACTCCTGGAGGGAAGAGTCCATTTTGTTTATTTCTGTATTCTCACAGAATCCAGTGGTGAATTGCATATGGTGAGCCCTCAATGTATTTGTATCTCACTGCATGACTGGGTATATTCTTTAGTAAAGTAAGTGTAGATGGATTAATAAGCTTTGGGGAAGAGAGAGTGCAAGCTCATTTCCTTCTTTTAATCAGCAAAGTAGATTTTAAACACAGGCTGTTGCACATTTAGGTCAATTCTCCTGGGTATAAAGACTAGGAAAACACTTATAACTAATAAATGACTTCAGGGTGAGTACATGGTGTAATTGTATTTTGAAAATTACAATCTGCATGAATACAAAGCAAATAAATATTGGAAGCTCAAACATTTGAAAAGCTCAAAAAATGTGGACATGATGTTCTTTGGATTGAAATGCTGACTGGAAGAAATTGCATCTATGGTAGTCCATCTGCCTTAACCCGTATACTGTTATTCATTCTCTGATCAAGTATTTACTGTGTCTCCACTGTGCTTAATACTGAGCTAGGTACTAGAAACACAAAGAAGACAAATACTATTCAGTGATCTCTTGTCAACAATGAGATGAAGTTATACTTGTCAGGTTACTATGACTCCACAGCCAACTGTGAAAGAAATATCACTTGAAACAAGCATTGATGAAGAGAAGTATTTATGAATCCAAACTATACAGAGATCAGAATATTTGGTTATACCAGAAAAGAGAAAATGGATTTCAGGATGGAAACTGTTCAAACAGTTTTTGAAAGTTGAGTGAGACTTGTCCAGATGGCAAGGGAGTAATTGCATTCTATGAAGTAGGAACAGAAATATATGGAATTCTGAATGGGTTTGATACATTCTAAATCTATTATATCATATTTTTAAGAAGTCAATACAACCTGTAGATACAATCTAATGATAATTTATTATACAAATTAAATTGTAGCTACTCGGTTACCAAAATGTTTCCAAACCTATCAACAATGTTTCTCTGGTTCTAGACTATAACTATCATTACTTAGCTTAGAAAGTCCAAAGGTTGTCTGCACTAACCAAAAGCCAACTGACATTTCTAGGTATAAGCAGCAGAATTTCTAAGGCACAGTGAGGTTTCCCCATTCTTAATTAGCCCAAAGTGACACAATTAACATGTGAATATTGATGAGGTTGTTTCCAGTTCTAAAATTCTATAACACAACTTCACCCATTGATTTTTCCTGCTCTTTTAATTTTAGAAGTCACTCCATCCAAGTGTGTTATTTGCACTTGTAATACCTCATTGCTGTGCAAGTTTTCTATGCAAATTAGCTTCTTTCCTGGGCACCAGTTTCAATACACCCAAAAGTATTTCTGAGACCAGATAATAAGATCCATAAGTAAAGAGATGGAATAGAGTGGAAGAAGGTACAATGGAAACACCTTCTGATATATTGTTCTTCTCTTTCTCTAGTTCATTCTCTCTGAGAAATAAATGATCCTGGCACAATCTTACCTGTGTTCCAGGATGAAAGGCAACCTCAACTATCAAGCCAAGCTTATAAATCACTGCATGTATGTCTCTGTGTATGTATAATATATAATTATGCACTGTATACATACATTTATGCATATATAATGTATGCATATGTAGTTATATATATTATGCTATATATACAAGCATTTGCTTATGTGTAATCTAGTTCCCACATAACTATGAAATGAAATGATTTTTGCAGATGTGTTATAACTCTAAATATGCTATACAAGAATATAGCATACAAGCAAAAAAACATACATACAATACATATTTTTTTTTATATAGCATTTCCAGCTCCATTTAACTTGTATAGATTGTCTACCTTGGGACAGATAAAAGATAGTAATAGACTCCATGTCTATATTATCTATATCTTCTTTTATGTCACCCGAAAGTATTTCTGTCTAGCTGAGACTTCTTAGATATTTTCAGAGCCAGAAATTCATTTATAGTTTTTGGGGGGGGGATCAGATGCAGAAAATGATACTTGAACAATGAGGTGAAAAAATACAAAAAATAGGCATCATATTATGTCACAAATATCATAGAATATTAAAATAAAATGGGTTCTTGGAAGTCATATAAAGTACCTTCCACTTAATGCAGGAATTTACCTCCACAGCCAGGGTCTTCAGTTCTTTGCTGAAGACAGCCAGGGACAGGAGCTCTATGTCTCACCAGCCAGGCCACTTCAGCAGGCATCCTGAACATCTGCTGTGTGCAAGGCTGAATGGGGTACTTGAGGAAGGTTCACGGATAAAGCTGGCAAAGCACTTTTCCTCAATGAGCTTATTACGGGCTAAAGTCAGAGGTAAGATCTTTACATTAACAAAGGACATGCAAGGCAGGGTGGTGAGTATCTTAGGAACAATAGAGTCTTAGCACTCTGGGAGTTACTAGAAGGCGATAACTCACTTGATGGCAGTAGTGAAGAAAAATCAAGCAAGGCCCCATGAAATAAACGGCATTTCGAGCTTTTAAGAATGGGTTGTATTTAAACATGTGAAAAGAATAGAGAAGCATTCTAGATAGAAGGAATGTTATATGCCAACAGGCAATTGCTAAAAAGTCTTTTCTTAGGTGTTGTCTACCTGAGACATTCAACAACCATCCTATGCAGGGGAAGTGTAATTCTACATCTATGAGCCAGTTCTGACAAGTAGAATGCTACAGACTGAATGTTTATGAGCCCCAATAATTCATATGTTAAAACCCTAATCCCAGTATGATGGTATTTGGAGATGGAGCCCTTGAGAGATAATTAGGTCATGACGGTAGAGCCCTCACAATGAGGTTAGTCACCTTATAAGAAGAAACAGGAGAGCCTGTTCCCTCTCTCTCTGTTTTCTGCCACGTGAGGATAAAGACTGCTATGTGAAGACTGCCATCTGAGAACCAGGAAGAAGATGCTCACCAGAACCCTTCTGACACCCTGATCCCAGACGTCCAGCCTCCGGAACTGTGAAAAATAAATGTGTGTTGTTTAAGCCACCCAGTTTATGATAATTTGTTATAACAGCCTAAACTAAGACATAGGCAAAAACATTAGGTCCCTTTTTCTTGATACGATCCTTCTCATCTGCCAGTTCCCAGAATCATCACCATCTTGGCCACCCTCCACACCATTCCCTCATATTTATCAAGGTCTCCCCTAAAATATGCTTCCCAAGCTTTCACACTGCTCTATTTGCCCTGACCGGTAAAAACGTGGTGGGACAATTGCTTTCTTTGCTATGTGGTGTTTCTGTTAATGGAGGGGGCTGAGAGCACAAGTTAAGTCACTATCTCTCAAACTGCACTAAAGATTAAGGCTGGCTCTACTATTCATTCACTCTGTGATCTTAGACAAGTTAGTTAAACTTATCTAAGCTTCAGTGCCCTCATCTGTAAAATGAAGATAATGGTTACCTACTTCATGGAGTTACTATGAGTAAAATTATTTAGTATAATGCCAGGCATACAACAAGTGCCTAATAAATATTAGGTACTATTGGTAGTGAATTTATATGTAATGATTTAAAAAGCTCTAATATAACTTTTAGATTCTTGATTCATATCTACAGTAGAAAGTTTTTTAATTTCTTCATCTTTTTTCTTTTTAACAAGTCATAAGAATTTACTGTCATTTTCTATATTCTAAATCAATTTTTGCTTAATAGCTACTGACCCTACCTTTTGACTCTGGCTCAATAAGAAACAGTTTGAAACATAAAAACTGGAAAATACTATATCTGCCCTTCCCTTGCAGACAGGACATATTAAACATTAGCATGCAGACAGCTTTTATTATGAAAGTTGTGTTGACTGTAGTAAAGGTTAGAAAAAGAAGGTAAAAGTTCCCCTTAAGGCTCTGTAATTGATATCCATTGCTTCTGCTACCCTGAATATCTTTTACTCCATTTCTGGAAATTAAAACCCAAACTTTTGAGGCACTACCTCTCTCTCAGTTTTAGCCCCTATCCTTCAGCTGGAGAATCCACCCCAGTTCAGGGTTGGAGAGTGTAATGTGGGCCTAAGCTAGTCAGAGTATCCTAGTCCCCTTGCACCAGTGGTTGGCTGGATTTTACACAGGATATGATCAGAGCCTTCGAAACATGATGATGAAAATCCAGAGTCGTTGCAGTCACCTTGAGCCACGAAACAAAATCATGACTTAGAATAGAAACAACTCAGAAGGAGGATAATAAAAATATGGACTACTGAAGCCAAACAACTTCTAGGGTTTCCAGTTACAGAACCCAGTAAATTTACTTTGTGCCTTAAACTGGTTGGGATTGGATGAGCTGTCATTTTCAGCTCACAAAGAGCCATAGCTGATACAAATGAAATCACTAGTAGAATGTTATTGCTAAAGAAAATCAAGCATATATACCCTAGAAAATGCCAGTTTCCAAGCCTCTTCTAACATTGAGAAGTCCATGCATGGAAAGAAGGAGTTTCGGCTACTATGAATGGTGAGGGTATATATAAGAAATAAAAGTTTGTGTGGATGCCCCAAGTATAAAATACCATAATAGCTGTGGTTTATAGCTATCCAAACATAAGTGTGTATTATTTATATCTCTATACATTTATACCTCTATGTATCTGCACCACTAGATCAATCACATCTGTCTGTAGATAAAGAAACAATCACATCAATTTATCATTTTTCATTCTGACAGATGCTAAATCTCTTTTAGAGATCACATCTTACTCATCTGTAAGCTTCCAGACCAGAATTTGACATATGTACTCAACGAATGGTAACATAAAATGAATTATCATATTAATACAAAAAAAAAATCCCTGGATAAATTGTTTTTTACCAATAGGAATCTACTGCTTCATATAGCCTAAATAGTCTATATGAAGAGAAGAACAGGCAGAGCTACTGGTGGCTGTAAAACTAGAGCAACCCTTAAGTCCACGTAGATTCACTACAATGGGTATGGTGCCCTCTGGAGTTGTGCAGTAGAAGAACCTGAGCAAAGTTTTTAACCTAAAGAAAATAAAGCAACACTAATTATCTATCTTCATGATTAACATGAAGAGATGTGTTTTCTGAAATTTAAATGTGATTTTTCATAAGTTTATTTCCCTAATGGCAATAAGACTAACTTCTTCACTTACCAAATACAGATTTCTTTGCTTTCCTTTCTTAATATTTAATAAATTATAAAACATACTTAATTTGAAATGTTAGGATCTGATTAGAAAGGTATCCACAAGTAATGTCAATTATATTTCTTAAAACCGTAGTACTGATTTAAGAATAAAAAAAGACAAAATAAATTAAGTATTGCATTTCTTTCTGCTCTGATTCTAAATTTCTGAATCTTTAAGACCAATATGACAGCACTCATTTGAATTAACAAAATCAATGTCCTCTGCTCTTTGTTATATAATGTACATTTTACATTAAATATTGTAATAAATTTATAGATAGTATAATATAAATATTATTCATTTAAAATATTTGGTTGCTTCCATTTGCTAAGCACTGTGCTAGAAATGTAAGAATAAAAAAAGTCCTCTTACAGATATTTATATTGGAAAATTGAATCTTCTTCCAGTCTTGTATATTCTCATTTTGTTATCTATTTCTCTTTCATTTCTATGTGCTGTGCTTTATTGTTTTAGAGAATCTTTATTATTCCATGGAAGAAACAGAAGAGCATAGCAAAAGGAATACAGTAGGAAAAAATCAGTTAGCAATGAAGGATATAGACTGAGTCCAAACCTCCCATTTACTAGCAGTGTGATATCTAATGCTCTAAGTTGTATCTAGAAAGAGCAATCTTATGTCACAGGGCTGTTGGAAAGATGAATGAGATAAATGTATGAAGGTAATTAACAATGGCTGTCACACAATAATTATCTTCTGGTACATTAAATATTGTTATACAGGCACAAACTAAAATTCAAACTTTGTCTTTTGTTTAATCACTTATAACATTAAAGAAAAAAATTCATCCATAGAATAAAATATAGACATTGATCTGATGGGATATGATCAGGGTTTACAGGGAGGGCCAGGAAAAGGGCAGCCATAAAGCTCTCTAGTTTTGGAAGTATACACACAGCTCTAGGAAGGTCTCAGGTCCTCTTAGTACACTCTATTCAAAACAACTACTTTGTATTCAGAAGAGAAACCATATCATCTCCACAGATGACTATCTACAAAATGGACTGTAATCCAAGCCCTGGGAAATGCCTTGGCTTTTATCTGAAGTAGAGCTCAAAAGGCATACTACTATTTCCCTTTTGCTTCTTGGACTGAGTTTCTGATTACACTTAGCTGTTAAAATTTATGTGAACAAAAACTCTCCTGTTTTCACTAACAAACGGTGTACTTACTAAATGAATACAAAAGGAGTCAAATTGACTCCATCGTGTATAAGAGATAGAACCATTTTTCAGATTCCTTCATGAAAGAACATGGAATTGGTTGGGGGAGTAGGGGGTGACATCAGGACCCAAAAGAAGATACCTTTATTTATGCTATTGACCGTTTCTTACGAGCTTCTAACTATAAATTAAAACAGGTAGAAGACGAAATTAACTCTTCCAACCCAAGAGGAATTTGATAATTTTCCATTTCAAGTTTATTCTCCTTTAATAGTTATGAGACTATTTCCATTGCTCACCTAAATCATTACCAGAGATATGAGTGGCCACTTGAGATTTTCATCAGAATAATCTCTCAAGAAATTACAGTTTTCCTTGTCCATTATCAGAGAGATCAATCATAAAAATCAAAATGGGCCTGTGGTTTTCTTCTGAAAACTACAAGTTTATCTAGGTTAGAGTTGAACAAAGGTATTTATTCAAGCACGATAACTTTCCAAGATCACTTTCTTGCTTCAGGAGGACCAAATTTGATTTTAAGTAAAGTAATATTTCAAAAATAAGTTTATTTGCTTCCATCTAAAAACAGATCAATGGTCAAGAAAAAAAACAAAACAAAACATAAATTCAAAATTATGTCAAAAATCCAGAATCGAAACAGCACTGAGTGTGGTAGACTCATATTGCAATTGATTTTTATATCTAGTTGCTTTTCTCTTTCTTTAACTACTAAGAATTATTGTAACTACCCTGCGAGAATCTGAAGAAAGAGCATGTCCAAAGTCAAATTTCTAATTGAAAATCATTAGAATAACCTGAGTCAGGAAACATGACAAAAGCAAAGTACATAGTACTTTGCTTCTAGATGCTATGGAAATCTTCCAGAGGTTGAGAAGCTTGCAGGACCCCTAGCAACACTGGAACCCTCATCTTCTGTGTACACATACACCCAATTAAATAAAATGATGAAGGAAGTACAAGAACTTAACATGGCCCTGAAAGATTTTATTTACCTGGAGTGCTGTAATCATTAACTGTAAACAAATTGTCCTTCATAAATAAACTTTAACTTACAGATCAGCTGGTGGTCAACTTAATTTATGTTTCCATGATTTCTACGAGTGGGAAGACACTATCTGGAACTATTTGAGAGAAAATAAAAATTTAGAATTCAAACATAATCAGACTGTCTCCAGAATAGTTGCTGAAATACCAGCAGCAGTCACTTCATTAATCGCACACAACGTTTTGGCTCAAAGTAGCTGGCGCTTCAGAGGAGGAGGTGAGGGGAGAAATCCCTTCCTGTGGTCCGTGTGGCCAGAGCCAGGGTAACGTTAGCCACTTCTGCGTCCTTCCTGACTCTGGCAGTGTTTATGCTTTGCTGTCAAAAAGACTCAAGTATGGATTTGCTTTACAATGTTTGTTTACTCCTTTTTATAAAAGGCTCCATACTCATTGAAAGATAAATGGGAAAACTCAGAAAATATACAAGAAAATATAAAGTATAATCTTGTCGTGTAATAATACTTTCAGACATATGCATGCAACACACACATAGACACAACTGGCCAACATTTTATGTGCACATCACTCGCACATATGTACATGTAGTATATGTTATGTTTAATTTATATGTCTTTATAGTATTGATTTATATTTAGTATCATGCATATAAAATATTTTATATGTAAATATATATATTTTTAGTTTCTGGGTTCTTCTAAACTTTTCTAAGCTTAAAACAGAATTTTCTGACCCTTCAAACTGTATCCTCCTTATTCACATTGGCACCACTGATTTCCTCTAGAACCAAATATATACCCTATAGGGAAAACAAATTTCCCATTATTCAAGGTTGTGTGCCTCTGCATTTTTGGGTCTAAAAATTGGTGTAAACAGAGGTCCAAGGGCCTAACAGTGCCACATAGAAGGGAGACAATTATCCCAGCATCACAGGTGACAAAAAGATAATTATGGTTTTGAAAGACATTGTCAGTAGATGAAGTATTTCAAGCTTTATTCACACTGGTAGATCTAAGGCCAAGAGGTACTTTGGATATAACAAGCAGCTGCCAAATATCACAGATGGCATGAAGTTAGAGATGTAGGGAAAGGAAGGGATCTATAATAAAATTAGTCCAGTAAGGGAAAGATCTAGATAGACATGCTCCCAAGCCATCCAGGACTCTTACAAGCTTCCTGCTATAAAGCAGAAGAAAAGAAGGTGCAAAAATTCACCCAATACCAGCATGGCTTCTTTGGCGCATGCTCATGCCATGAGAATTTCAGTGTGTAATGAGGACTCTGTGGTCAACACTGGAATATGTGTAATATGTTTACTTATCTCCAATTAGCCCCTTTATTAGAGTAATGGATCATGTCAGATATCCTTACTCTACTAACGTGATCTCAAACCAAAAAGTAATGAAAAGAAAAATAAAGCAACAACTGAAAATAAGGGATAGAAATCAATAATTCTTAGTGTGAACCTAGTGTCTCCTTAACATTAATTGATTGAGTGTGTAGGAGTTAAGGAAGTCTATTTTTACATCATCAGTTAGCTAGCAACACAGAGAGAGATAAAAGAGCAGATATGTTTAGGGAAACAAACCAAGCCAGGCTTCCTGATTGTTCATACTGGTGTTTTCTGTTTAATGCAACCACTTTTGCATACTATTCAGCTCACTAAAACTTTTCACAATGCTGGTAGGTAATGGACATATGCAGTGGTGAATGCTCCCACCATCCAAACTTTGTTAAACAGATTCTAATTGCATGTGATCTTAGGAACATCGCTTAGACTCTCTGAACCACAGGTTAAGGGATAATATTTGGCCAGGTGATGAGTTACATTCTTCTCCATTTTAGAATTCTATACAATTCCCATTCCCCTGACCATGCTGGTGTGAAAATTGTAGATATTAGCTGGTACTTTCAGTATCTCAGACACTTTATAGGAAAAGAGATCCCTCCTCTCCCCACTATATTTAATTCATAATCCCTGTCTTCTGAAATGCAAAGCATATATACAATACTGTTTACCACATTACCCCTCCTCTCCGGGGAAGGGCCTTTTTAATGATCCAAGTTTATGTGTGATTGTACCTTTAGATAGTTCTTGCGCAAGAAGCCTGGGGGCAAGCCCACTGTACTAGCTACATACTTGCCAGGATGAAAAATGCAAGTTAAGCTCCACCTGAGATCCACATTACATTTGTATTATGACTCTAAGCCCTTTTTCATTCATTCAACATCAAATAATAAGAGCTAATATTTATTGAGCATTTATTATGTATAAGGGCTTAAGTAAGTGCTTTATGTGTATTTTTATTTGATCTTCATGACAACTCTAGGAAGAAGGTATCATTATTATTTCCTTTACAGATGAGGAAACTGAGGTTTAAAAAGTAATTTACCCATTTTCCAGTGACTGAGAAAAGATTTGGACATATGAAACACTTAAGATAACCCACATCCTTGTTGATGTTTATGGAGCCTGTTATGTTACAGATAGTGTGCTGTAGTCTCTTCCATTATTTTTAACATCGGAAGAAGTTAAATATGCCTTTGTTTTAAAAGTTTTACCTGATATATAAGGCCTCAGATCTTATTGGCCACACTTTAAGAGATTAACATATGGGTATGTTTTACCGTGTTTTGTAAAAATTTCTTTCTGAATTTTGTCTCCTAATTTTCATATCCCAAATTTTAATTCCTTTAACATATCTGTTAACAAATATTTGAATGACTACCATGAATCAGGTATTTTGTTAGCCACCAAAGAGATTCAAAGACACGAAATCAATGTCTTCACCTTAATGAGTATATAATTCATATAGCATAGACTCATAGCTTGAGAAAATTAACTATTGGAAAAGTAGAAGTGAAGAATGCTTAAGTCTCTGGACTCATTTCTTTATTATTAAAAAGTCATGGCCTCTGGAGGTAGAGTCTCTAAGTTCAATCGTAGCTCAAGTACAATCGTTCCCTGAGTCTAGTTCATTGTAAGATTAAGTCTTGTTCTCTTAACTATAAATGACCAGAATATTACCCCACACTTGCCTTGTACATTTACGGTAAGGGTTAAATGAAATAACATATGCAAAGTATGTAAGGTGCTAACTGGCATACAGTGATCATTTCCTAAATCTTTCCTACTATCGTCATAGATGATTAAAGCATAAGAGTCTGCAATTTCCTTTTTTTCTCATAAAAATATTTGTACCTTTAGCTGATCTTTCTATCTTCGAAGATGAAGTGTCATTCCTCACCCAACTTATTCAACAAACATTTATTGTGTGCTCACTGTTAGACTTCTCCTTTCCAAGGAAAACTCCTTGCTCTGATTTTGACTGATCTTTTCTTTTTCTTAAATCATGCTCAAATTTTAAATCTCCTTTTCTCTACTTGCTTTCTCTTATGTGTCTAAAAACTAAATACAGATGGTATCCAACTTACAATGACTCAACTTTAAATTTTTCAATTTTACGATGGTGCAAAAGCAAATAGTAAAAACTACTTCAAATTTTGAATTTTGATATTTTCTCAAGCTTGCAACATGTGGTACAATACTGTCTGGTGATGCTGGGCAGTGGCAGTGAGCCACGGCTCCTAGTCAGACACACAATCGTGGGGGTAGACAACCAATACTCTACAGTGTATGGTGTTGCCAGAATTATTTCGATATTGTGTCTTGTGTTGTCTCATCTCATTATGTCTACAAAATGCCCATCTGTGTCTCCTGCTTTTGATGACAAGAAGGATAAGGCAATTACAGATGCTCTGCAACTTATCATGGGTTTATATCCTGATAATGTAAGTGTTCTGAATATATTTAAGGTAGACTAGGCTAAGCTACAATGTGAGGTAGATAGGTGTATTAAATTCATTTTTGACTTATAGTCCAACTTACAATAGGTTTATCAGGACATAACCCCATTGTAAATCGAGAAGCATCTGTATATCTTTCTTCTGGAGCCATGTAACCACCTGAAGCCCATCCACTATGTTTCCTCTCCTCCACTGCTTATCCTTTTGAAATAGTATACCCACTGCCTCTACTTCTGCTTACTCATTTATTCATTCAGGAAACATACGAGCATCTGTGACTTCAGTGTTATGGAATGAAACATGAATAAGATATGATCTCTGATCTTCAGATGGTTGTGGGCGTTTTTGTTCTTTGATCAATGTACAATAGGTCTTCATTTTGCCACCCCAATCTTCCAAATTACTCAACTCAAGGGTTTTTTCTTAGTCCTCTCTGACTTCCTCCTACCAAGGAAGCTGATTTAAGAAAATCTGAAGAAGTAGTCTCAATTGTTAAGACTGTTTCTATGACATTAAGGAGGGCTGAACTGTGTGCATATTTGTAGTTGAAGACAGATATAGAGAAGAAAAGCAGAGAACACAGACAGAGTGGGATGAGTAATTCCCAAGGAATTAGTTTAACTCAGCTAAGGAAACCTAAAAATAGGCACAGGACTATATTGTTAAAGATGAATATGGCAAAACACATCCTCCATCAGAAGTAATTTGCAAAGGAAATACAATTAATTTCTTCAAGGTAATAAACACCCAAGACATCATTTCCTGTGAGGAAAAGAATGCTCTAAATGGGCTCTTTGTAGCCCTTCTGACCCAGTTTAGTGACTAGTTTAATATTCAAAAGGCAGATGTGTCCTCTTCACTTTAGAAAGTTTGATGTTTGAAGACAATTTACATCTTTGGCTTCTTTGACAGCATTTCTCCCGTGAGAAGGCTACATTTAAACATCCATTTCTTGTATTATTGATAACAAAACTGGTAAAGGCCTGCAAAGTCCAAAAGCTTTCTCTCTGTGCTGTTCAGAAGAAGCAATTAAATCAAGAATCTATTCCAGCTTTCCTTTGAGGAGGGTATGTGTGTGCTTTGAACACCAAATCTGTGAAAGTGGAGTTCTAGTATGAATTTTTCTTTTCAAATATATTGTAAGCTTCCCCTCCATACCAAAGAAAAATCAGAAATGACATTACAGATACATTACATTTTTGGTTCATAGCATGAACATTTTTATCTTGGTAGTGAATAGAACATGTTCTTTTAAAGGCAAAGCAAAACAAAGCCCCCTCCCTTATGCTCCCAGCTCCCTTCCCATTAAGTAAAGAGAACCACCTGTCCTTTGTTTCTATATTGGTCTAGCCCTATTTGGGATTTCTGAGAGCTGGGAATAAATTTTTTTATCATTGTGTTCCTAGAACCTAGACTCTGCCACATAGCTGATTTCTGTAAATATTTGTTGAGTACATTTTTCCTAAAGAAAATTTTAGAAACAACTTAAGATGTAAAATCCAAAGCACTGAGCATTGCAATGAGGCCCTTTTCATTTCCTGGCCGAGCTTCTGCCACATTGCCTGCTTTTCCCTCAAGCCCGTTTTGCTCAGCTACACCGATCAACTTCAAATCACCCAACATGCCATGCTAGTTCACACCACGGTGCTTTTGCGTACACTGCTCTACACCTAAAATGTCTTTTCTGTCCTTCTCTTGTTGTTGAAATCATCTTTGAAGATTTATACAATTCAATTATGGATTTTACGGTGAGTTTTTCCTCAAGTAAAACTAGTTACTTCACACACTTCTCTTATAATGTCTGGAACATTTTTATATTATATTTTAGAAGAAAGCATTATGATTAATTGTTCACGTCACTATCTCCTATCAGTTGGTCAGATCCCAGAATGTATAGATTATGTCATTTTCATTTTGTATTGCTAATGCCTAGCATGGAACTTGAAACAGAGGACATGCTCACCAATATTTATTGAATTAAATTGATTTATAGTCCGTGTCCAGCACAAATGCTTTGCCCCTTTCTGATAAAACAGTACCTATTTAATCTCCTCCAAATATTTATGTTTTAACAAAATTCTGAGGTAGAATAAAAATTTTTAAAAACTAGTCAAAGTTGTTTTTCAGTTCTAAAGATACTGTTATCTCAAATCTTTGACATAAGAGGAATTTAAATAACAGCATTAGTCACTTAAAAATACCTATCCCTACTAAATTACATGCTGAATTACACTGTTTGATGTTTTCTCAAACACTTGTATTACTTTTTCCCCTTGAATTCTTATTGTAACAACAGCAAATACTCCTATTAAAATTTTCTTATTATAAAATGAGAATAATTAAGATGAAAAAGTGAAATAGAAACCTTAGAACAAAGTGATGAATATCTTTTCTCTCATCACTCAAGTAGCCTGTGAAAATGAGTCTTTCAACTTCCTGAGGTCGAAATATAACTTTATTTGAGAAGCCACCAAATAAAATCTGAGCTATCAGAAGTCAAAATTGAAAAAAAATAAGAAATACTGGCACAGTAATTTGTGTCACTGTTATCTTTGAAATTTACTTACAAGGGGACTTTAAAAACACAAAACAAAACAAAAACCTGACCCGAACACAAATGCCTTGCTAACTGCACAGACCTGGAAGCCAGTAAGTCTTCAAAATTCACCCTAAGTCATCTAAGTATAATTGATTAAGGAAATAGATGTGATGGGTGGGTGGGGGATATAGTACACTCAAAAGATAGTCTTTTCTTCAACTCTATGAAAGCTAAGGACAATCGCTATGTAAGTTTGTATTTCTAGCATGACACCTATGGATGCATCTAAAAAGTTGGGTGGAAACAGTGAATTCATCACTCAGTTAAGGACAAACTATGTCCTCTTTCTGAAATGTAGACACTCTCTACTCAAATCAAGCTCAATGGAATAACTATAGCTGAGAAAAATGAGACCTATTTAGTAACTCTTTCGGTATGGCCACCACTGCTAATATGGATCCATTCCTTGTGGTACAGCCAACATTTCATAAAACTTTTTCATGTTAACTTCAGCTGGATAAATCTATAGCCTACCACATCCTGGCTATCTTTAAAAGCCAAAAGCTAATTTGCTATTATTTACAATTTGTGGCATTATATTTCAAAACAACAAAAACATATTGAGTGCTTCTCATTTGCCAGGCACTATTCTCAGGACTATATATATATATATATATATATATATATATATATATATATATATATATATATATATATACAGTGTAAAAATGTATAACTCATTTTATTTCCCCCAACTACACTGAAAAGTAATTAATATTATTACTGTCCATACTTTAACATCTCTCAATTATAAATTTCTCCCCTGAAAACTGGAGATAATATTAGCCCATTATTAAAGATTGACTGGATATAAATCATGAACAACAGTTCAATAAAAAGTTCATTTTCCTTCCCTCTTCCCTCATCTTTACCCATATATTTTTTTGCCATCGTTATTGCTTTTTAAAAATATTTTTGCAGAGATCTTTGGAAACATGGCAGAGTGAGAGACGTCGCCAGATCTCTCCCCTTGAAACGACAATAAGCTGAACATCTAAAATCAACAAACAACACCCAAACTGCACACCAGCATGTCTGAGTGTGGGATCTGCGCATAAGACATACCACAGGTCAGAACCCTGGGTGTCGGTCACTGGACAAGGAGAAATAAAGAAGCAGCCACTGGAATTCCCTGCAGGAGGAATGGGAAGGAAGAAGGAGCGGTGAGTTCCTCCACTGAGTTCCCTGAACAGCCCTGCCTGGGAAAGTTGTGAGCTCCCTGTGGCCAGCTGGCTGCAGGGCCCAGCCATCAGGGCAGAAAGCACTGAGAAACAGTAGTTGATTTTTATCGACTGTGGTTGCAAAACCAAGACTGAGCCGCAGCCCCCAACCCCTATAACTCAGAGGGTCCCTCCCCCATACTCCCCAAGATGGAATACCATAGAGCCCCAGAGGAATCTGAGCAAACACTACCAAAACTGTTGTTAACACTGACAAAGTCTGAAACTGAGGGTAGCGAGCACGATTAAATATCTATCAGAAAATAAAAAAGCATTTTTAAAGCTTTCTATAAAGCAGGGATCCAAGAGGCTTAGACGCCACCTACTGGAAACCAAAAGAAAAGCGCCTTCTTTGCAAAAGGCTAAAGAGAGACCTTTGTATAATAAATCTTCTTTCTGGGAAAAAAGCAGAATACATTTCCATTAATGCCCAGGCAGAGAACTTGTCCATTAAGCACCATGAGCAACCAAGGTGACAAGGCATCTCAGAGAAAAAGAGAAAAATATACAGAAAATAAGCTTGCAGACATAGAAATATGCAACTTAAATGACAGAGAATTCAGGATGGTACTTAGGTAAAAATTCAGTGAATTCTGAAATGAGTCACATCAACAATTTCAGGAATTAAAAAAACAATTAGATGAGCAGAGCAAGGAGACTGAAACCCTCAAAAAGAATAGAATAGAACTTCTGGAGATAAAAAAAAAAAAACACACTGCAAGAGTTGAGAAATGAAATAGCAAGCTTGGGAAATAGAGTCGACCAAATGGAAGAAAGAATCGGTGATATTGAAGACAGAAATCTAGAAATAAATCAGAAGGAAGAACAGAGAAACCGAAGAATAAAATATAATGAAAGAAAAATACAAGAACTAGCTGATATCATCAGGAGAGGAAACATAAGAATAATGGGCATTATCAAAGGGGAAGAAAAGGAGCAGGGATTAGAAATCATTTTCAGACAAATAGTGGACAAGAATTTCCCAAATCTAAGGAATGAGCTGGAGCTTGGAATTCAAAAAGTCAACAGAGCATCCAATTATCTCAACCCAAAAAGGCCTTCACCAAGACACATTGTACTAAAATTATCAAAAATCAATGACAAAGATAGAATTCTCAAGGCAGCCAGAAAGAAGAAAACGGTAACTTATAAAGATAAATCCATTAGATTATCTTTGAACTTCTCAGCACAAACCTTACAAACCAGAAAGGAATAGAATCAAATATTTAAACTTTAAGTGAAAGGAACTACTAGCCTAGAATAATGTATCCAGCTAAGCTCCCCTTTAGATATGAAGGAGAAATTTAGACATTTCCAGACATACAAAAATTGAGGGAATTCTCCACTATGAGGCCTGCACTACAGAAAATACTGAAAGGGGTCAGCTCACCTAAAACAAAATGACCAAAAAAAAAAAAAAAAAAAAACACAATTAGGAGTAAAGTGAACATCATGCAAATAGAAGCAGAGGAGTGCAACCATTACCAACAACGAGACATTATAAACTTAATTAATAAGAAGAGAATTGTTATAACAAGAGAGTAATGAACGTTCAGCATACATAGGGACAAATTGAGATAACAATGATTGAAAATGTAGGGATTCAAAGATCCAAATTCGCAAAGGAGAATGGAGATAAGGCATATGCAGAAGAAAATGGGCGACTGTATATATATATATATATAACTATTCTTTACATATTCATAATGGTAACCACGTGCCAAAGATTCAGAACCAAAATATATAACATAAAACAAGAAGGATCAGAGGGAAAACCCATAAAAACCAACCAAAATAAAGAAAACAGAAACACAAGAACAAAGAAGAAATGGAAACACTGAGCTACCAGAAAGCAAATGATAAAATGGCTATAAGAAGACCTCATATTTCAATAATCACCCTAAATGTAAATGAATTGAACTGACCAATAAAAAGGCACAGAGTTGCAGAATGGATCAAAAAACAAAATCCAACCATATGCTGCCTCCAAGAGACACATCTCAGCTCCAAAGACAAATATAGACTCAAAGTGAAAGGGTAGAAAACGATATTTCAAGCAAATGGCATTCAGAGAAAAGCAAGAGTAGTGGTACTAATATTGGACGAAATAGACTTCAAAATAAAAAAGATAAAAAAAGATACTGAGGGACACTTCATAATGATAAAAGGAATCATGCACCAAGAAGATATAACACTTATTAATATCTATGCTCTCTATCAGGGAGCCCCGAAATATGTAAAGCAATTCCTAACAGAACTAAAGGGAGAAACAGACCAAAACACTATCATAGTAAGGGCCCTACATACTCCACTGTCAGATATGGACAGATCATCCAAACAGAAAATCAATAAGGAAGTAACAGCCTTACATGACTCATTAGACCAACTAGACATAATTGACATTTACAGAGCCTTCCATCCCAAAGCAGCTACTTATACATTCTTTTCTAGTGCACACGGAACATTCTCAAGAATCGACCACATCCTAGGACACAGAAATAGCCTTAACAAATATGAGAGTTGAAATCATACTAACTGTATTCTCTTATCATAATGTTTTGAAACTAGAGATCGACTGCAAAAGAAATCAGGAAGAACCACAAATACATGGAGATTAAACAACATGCTACCGAATAACTGGGTCAGAGAAAAAAAGAGAGATCAAGAGATACATAGAAATGAATGATAATGATACTACAACATATCAAAATTTTTGGGACACGGAAAAGGCAGTCATAAGAGGAAAGTTCATATCATTACAGGCCTATCTCCAAAAAAATGAGCCCAAATAAACAATCTAACACTTCATCTTAAAAAACTAGAAAAAGAAGAACAAATGAAGCCTAAAAGTCAGCAGAAGGAAAGAAATAATCAAAATTAGAGCAGAAATAAATGAAATTGAAAACAAACAAAAAAATGTTAGAAAAAATAAATGCAAAAAAGAGCTGGTTCTTTGAGAAAGTTAATACAATTGACAAACCCCTGGCTAGACTCACTAAAGAAAAAAGAGAAAGGACACAAAAAAACAGAATCTGGGATGAAAGGGGAAATTATGACTGATATCGCAGAAATACAAAGGATCATACAAGAATACTATAAAAATATATAACATCAAATTTAATAACCTAGAAGAAATAGACCAGTACTTAGAAAAATACAACCTTCCTAGACTGAATCAAGAAGAACTAGAAAATGTAAATAGACCGATCAGCAGCATGGAAATTGAAACAATCATCAAAAACCTACCGAAAAGTAAAAATCCAGGACCAGATGGTTTCACTAGTGAATTCTACCAAACATTCAAAGATTCAATACCTATTCTCCTCAAACTCTTCCAAAAAATCAAAGAGGAGGCAATACTCCCTAACACATTTTATGAGGCCAATATTACTCTGATATCAAAACCTGGTAAAGATAACACAAAAAAAGAAAACTACAGACCGATATCTCTCATGAACACAGATGCAAAAATTCTAAATAAAATACTAGCGAACCGAATACAGCAATGTATTAAAAAGATTATACACCATGATCAAGTGGGCTTCATCCCAGAGGCACAGGGATGATTCAGTATATGCAAATAGATTAATGTGATACATCACATAAACAAATTAAAAATAAGAATCATATGATCATATCAATAGATGCAGAAAAAGCCTTCAACAAGATACAGCATCCATTTATGATCAAAACACTTAACACAATTGGTATAGAAGAAAAGTACCTTAACATAATAAAGGCCATATATGACAAACCCTTAGCCAATATTATACTCAATGGTGAAAAACTAAAAACCTTCCCTCTAAGATCAGGGACAAGGCATGGCTTTCCACTGTCGCCATCG
The DNA here is from genome assembly GCF_902729225.1 of Pteropus medius. NCBI lineage: Eukaryota > Metazoa > Chordata > Mammalia > Chiroptera > Pteropodidae > Pteropus > Pteropus medius. Next base: position 17,930,305 of record NW_024340692.1, read on the forward strand.
TTATTCAATAGAACATTGGAGGTCCTAGTGAGTGCAATTAGGCAGGAGAAAGATATAGAAGGCATCCAAATAGGAAACAAAGAAGTTGAACTGTCACTATTTGTGGATGACATGATTGTCTATATAGAAAACTCTAAAGACTTCACAAGAACACTACTAGAAACAATAAGCAAATACAGTAAAGTCTCTGCATACAAAATCAATGTTCAAAAATCCATAGCTTTTCTATACTTTAATAATGAAGTGTCAGAAAAAGAAGTGGGAAAAATAATTTCTTTTGCAATTGCAACAAAAAGAATAAAATACCTAGGAATAAATTTAACAAAACATGTGAAGGACCTATAAAATGAAAACTATAAGACCCTATTAAAAGAAATTGAAGAAGGTGCAAAGAAACAGAAAGATATTCTGCGTTCTTGGATTGGAAGACTCAACACAGTTAAAATTACCATATTACCTAAAGCATTATACAGATTTAATGCAATCCCCATCAAAATCCCATCGGCATTTTTTAAAGAAATAGAACAAAAAGTCATCAGATTTGTATGGAAGCACAAAAGACCATGAATTGCCAAAGTCAACCTGAGAAAAAAGAATGAGGCTGGAGGCATCACTCTGCCCAACTTCAAATTATACTACGAAGTAACAGTAATAAAAACAGCATGGTATTGGCAGCAAAACAGATATACCGACCAGTGGAACAGAATCGAGAGTCCAGAAGTAAACCCATATTTATATGGGCAAATAATTTTCGACAAAAAAAGCCAAAAACATACAGTGGAGAAAGGAAAGTCTCTTCAATAAATGGTGCTGGGAAAACTGGAAAGCCACCTGCAAAAGAATGAAACTAGACTGTTGTCTATCACCACACACCAAAATTAACTTAAAATGGATTAAGGACCTAAATATAAGACCTGAAACAGTAAAATGAATAGAAGAAAACATAGGAACTAAACTGAAGGACCTTGGACTTAAAGAGGATTTTATAGTTAAAACTCATGAATTTTACTGTATATAAGTTTACGTCAATTTAAGAAAGTTTTCTTGATGATGTTCAACTGTTCACTTGAGTAGTTCACCTGTTAAGAGACTTTTATAAGATAGTGAATGACGACCATTTCAGAGAAGTCAGATTGCATTTAAGCAGTCTTGATGTCTAGAGTTTATTTGTTTTGTTGAATGGGGACACATGTGAATGCACACCTACTCCTTCTACTCAGTGATATGCCATTATCGACGACTGAAAAAGAAGCTTGTAATTCCCTTTGCGTAACATTTTATAGATGTTCAGAGCAATACAAAGTCTTGTGCCAAGGCGTTTGTTTATTCTAATCCTCATAAGGCCATTATCACTCTATATGAGGACATTTAAAAATGTACAAAACAGGACAAAACATTTCTCCATAATGAAGCAGTTTGCAAAGTTGTTTGGATATAAAAAATGAGTTTTCTAGGGGCATAAAAGAAAAAATATCCCTCCTACAGCGTAATCCTCTTACTAGAGCATCCTGTAGCGTCTGAACAATTCCTACATTTAATGACTATTGAATCTGGGTTTGCCTCTGCATTTGCACAGCTGGGGGCAGTGGTGCCATCTACAGAGCTTTGAGGCAGATGGTGAGGAGGTGGCAGCATTGCACTTCAACTTGAGCAGCCTCAACTGGGCAGACAGTTAATTGAGTATGAGCTGTACACCAGAGCAATGAATGTATGTATTTATGTATGTATGTATATATGCATGCATGCATATATACACATACACACACACAGAAGCAGTCCCTTGCTTCACACCACTCTCCTCAACCCACTGCTTGCCAACATTGCCTTTATACTTCATATTTCAGCTTTCCTCATGGGAGTTTCTCCATGAGCTATACTCTCTAGGATGCCTCCTTGCTTTTGTAAGTGCCACTCTATTTATTTGGGATAGTCTTTCTACCTCAACTTTCCATAGATATCTCCTTCTATACTCAGATAAGGCTATATTGGTGTCCCTTATCTATATGAAAACATTTATCAGGTCATCATGTCATTTCCTATTTGCTTGTCTCTCTCTAACTCCACTATTAGCTCCTTTTGAATAAGGGGGCCTCGTATTTTCCATCTTTAAATTTCTATTACCTTTGCACTGTTTCTGACACATAGCAATAGATGATTCTAGAATGAATAAGTATATGAAGAATAATTAAATAAATGGGAGAGAGAAGCTAATTTTATATTCCAATTTAGATTTGTGAATTGCTGTACGATAAAAAACAAAATAATACTCATTCTGACAGCATTAAATGTTCATGAACTTTTCTCCTTTGAAAGAACATAGAAAAAGACAGGAATATTCTGATTAAAACATTAATCTCTCTTATACTCAACTCCTTCAAGCATAGTTAATTTTTTTTTAATTATAAAACTTTTCTCATATTTAGTTTACTGTCATGTTACTGCTTCTAAATACTATGCCATTTTGCTTTCTTTTCTCAGCAATATAAAGTTGGAATGGTGTAATTTCATCCAGCCAAAATTGATGATAAACCCCATTAAAAGCTTCATAGGATCTTTCAGCAGAGGCGAAACCATGAACAGTGCAGAAAAACTCAAGGAGATATTTAAGGGAAAATTGGAGCCCATGATGTTATCTGGTAGAGGGACTCGAAAAGCATTCCTTCCTGATTTCAGTCTTTTCCTCCAATAGACAAGAATCTATTACTTTTCTAGGCTCTCTAAGCCTCAACATCAGAAATGTTATCTTTGTAAGACCCCTAAAATCAGGTTCTGTATCTGGAGTCCATTTCCTCTTGCTATATATTAGTAATACATACAGTCTAATTGGTTATCTTTACTTGCAGAGTGAAATCCTGGATTACTTGCAGTACCTTTTAGGCCTGGATAACCTCTAGAACCATTAAGCTATTGTCTGTCTAGGGGATTCATGCTAAATGAATTAGTCAAGCATTGTACCTACATCCTTGCTAAAAGAATCTGCTCCCGCTCACATCACCTGCTAGAAGAATGAGTATAGGTGGCCATATTGATATCTGGTGGTTCAATTTCCCTGACCATTGCTATGTAGGCAAGAGTAGATATCTGACCAAACCTCAGTCAATGAGATTTTTTAGAAATGAGAGACAACCTGCTGAGATATAAGGAATGCAACCGCAAGACTATATAGAACTACACTGCTGTGTTAGTGAAATATAGATTAATAGAGAAAACTAGTCCACAAAGAAAAGCAAAAGCATAAAGTTGATAGGCCAAGAGACTCTAGGGCCCCGCCACAGAGAAGCCTGGATTCTAGTGTTGCATGGCTGTATTTTCATTCCTGTAGCTGAATATCTATTAGCCTTAGAGAAAAAAAAAAATTATTTAAATTAGCATGACCATATTTTTCTTATTTGCAAGCAAACATCTAGAACAGCAATTTTAATATAACCATAGCAATGATCTATGTGATGGTTAATTCTATGTGTAAACTTGTTTAGATCACAGTGCCCAGATATTTAGTTGAGCTTTATTCTGGATATTCCGTGAGAGTATTTTTGGATGAGATTTACAATTAAATCAGTAGTCTCTGAGTAGAGCAGATTCCCCTCAATAATGTGAGTGAGCCTCATCAATTGAAAGCCCAAATAGAAAAAAGGCTGACCCTCCCCTGAGCAAGAAATTCTCCAGATGACTGCCTTTGGACTTCATCTACAACAGTGGTTATTCCTGGTTCCACAGCAGACTGCCTTTGTACGCTGACTACAACTCTTTCCTCAGTCTCTAGCCTGCCAGTCTCTAGCCTGCCAGTCTCCACCATCAGATTTTAGACTTGCCAAACTTCCACAATCGTGTGAGCCAATTGCTTAAAATAAATATCTTTATTTATATATACACACACATTCCATTGGTTCTATTTCTCTAATACAACCTACAATAACTACAAGGTGTAATTAGTTGTACATAAATAAAATGCATTCTCTAAGTCCAAATTATTAAAAAGATATCTTGAATTCTGTTTATTTGCATTGCATCATTTCTGTTTTATTAGGTTGAAAGGAAAAAACGCATATTTACTGACTGCTGAGTATAATGCATGCCAGCACCAAACCTGTATTAATTTCTGAATGATACAAAGCAGTATTTTAATTTAATTCATAACTAAGAAAACTGAGATTCAGAGAAGTGTTGTATCTCATCAAAGATCACTTTGAAAATACGCCTTTTAACTCTTTTTGTTGTCAAGTACCCAAATAATCTATTTGTATTATCAATACATAACTCTGTATAGATACATAATCTAGTTGGGTTTCAAACCCAGAGAGTAAGGATTGGGGGTGCAGCAGATGTAAAATGCAAAAGAATACAAGGGAGGGAATTCTGAGTTTAGAATCAGAAAAGTCCACTAACACATGGCTTAACCTACCTGGGCCACAATTTTTTAGCGAAAAAGAGGAGTAGCTGTGTTTATCACACTTGTTTCATGGGCTGCTATGAAGTTCAGTTCATTTGATGTAAAGCAAATTACTCTGCAAATTAGAAAGGACTTTTCAAAAGTTTTAATGTCATTTCGCTTTCAGTCTCTGTACATTTCAATAGTTTGTGAATAATGACATTTCAACATAATTTGTGAAGAACTGAGGCACTCGTTTTTTAGAGAGATAGATGTATTCCCCTAATAACATTTATGTAATGTGAGCTACTTCGTGAGACAGCAAGCCCACCACACACCACTCCCCAATAAGCATGAAATGGTGTCATTATAATAAATGATTTACTCTAAGCTCTTTCAGATATCAAGATAGTTTTAAAATAAATAGGGCATGCAACAGACTTCTATCATTCCTGCTTAATCCAAGAACGTTAGAGCTGTAAGGGATGTTAACAGTTATCTCATGGCTGGCAAACTGCAGTCCACAGGCCAAGTACCACCTGCTCTCTGTGTACAGCCAGTGATCTAAGAATAGTTTTTACATTTAAAAATGGTTGAAAACAATGAAAACGAGATATTTCATGACATGTGAAAAAAGAAATGAATAAAAATATTTCAAAGTATGAGCTGTTATCCAGGCATCCATAAAAAGTATTTGCTCTATAGTGCTAGTCAGTGAATAAGTGATGGCTTGAACATTTAGGAACTGGTGGTTTAATTTGTAGCTGTTGGATGCTTTGGACTAGCCTAATGAGTTCCTTTTAAAACAGGGTTTTTCAGTCTTAGCACTACTGACATTTTGGGCTGGATGAATTTTTGTCATGGGGGTTATCTGTCTTCCGCACTGTGGGACATTTAGCAATACCTTTGGAGTTTATCCACTAGAGAACAGGAGCACCTCCCTCCCATCACTCATGGCATCAACCAAAAATGACTCTGGATTTTTGCCAAATAATCTTGGGCTGGGGCAAAATCATCCCCAGTTGACAACCACTGCTTACAGATGGATATTTAAGGGTTGGGTAAGTAATTGAGTTAATTTGAAACCCAATAGAGACTTCCTAGTGATACGCATGAGATGCTTTAACTTTAGACACACTTTCGTTTTTATTTTTCAAAAGACTGAAACTTAGCTTACATTTGGGAAAATAACTGGTCTACTCCTATTCACTAAACATAAAAAGACTAAGGAATTATTTCTCTTCTTATTGTCAATCATCTTGTAAAAAAATTGAATATAGCCAATTTGAAAGTATTTGAAAGGCTCATATATTATTGCTTTGTGAATTAAAAGCAGATAATATTTTCATTTCATTGATGTATCAAGTGTAATATTTTTACCATTATTTTGTAGTATAACAGAACTATTGAAGAATAATATAATATAAATTCATTTCAGTGAATAAATGAAGAAAATATTTTACTTTATCAAGAAGAATTTTTTTTTGTATGTTGTTAGCTCATGTGAGTAATCAAAGATTTTTAGATAAATCCAGTAATTAGCATAAAAGGCTATATATTTTAATTTAAAGATAAGTATGATTAAGCTTATTTTCATTAATAAACTCAGCATGTTAAAATGGACAGCGAAACTAGACATTAGTTCTAATTCTGCATTAATTTTCTCATTGAGTTATCTAGAATACTTTTATCTTCCAATGCCTCAGTTTTTTCATTTATAAAATGACGGAATTGGGTTAGATCAAGGCTGGCAAACTTTTTTTTTTTTAATAAAAGACAGATTGTAAATGGCTTTGTGGGTCAGACAGTTCTTTTTCTTTTTTCTTGTAAAGAGATGAATGAGGATGGAGAATATACCAAAAAAAAAAATATTTACCATTTTTTTTCCAGCCACGTCTATGATTAATCTTAAACAAAAGGTACTAATATAATTTTCTAATGATTCTGATGTCTTCCACAATAAATTTATTTTGACTTTGGTCATTTTTATTCCCAGTAGGAACCTAATAAACTAAGACATCTATTTGACTTCTATCCATGACACCTGATATAGCAAAATAACCTAATGATAAAACGTAAAAACACATCCTAAGTCACATTTACCTTTACATGGAAATGCCAAGATACTTTGGTAGGATTGTGTCTACATGGATATCTCTAGACATTTGCCAAAGGCATATTTAAAGGATGAAGCAGGAATGCTCAGGCAAGTTTAACAGTGTAGTTTTTCTTTTAATATTACTTCTTCTAATACACAGTGTAATCTGTAGGACAACATTATTAAGGTAATATATTTAAGTCTCTTAGATCACTAAATTAAGAAAATCTATTGATTATGTCCTTTCTCCAACATAATCAATAGATGAGGAAATTTAAATCTCTTTTTTAGTAAATATTTTCAAAGCAGACATCTAGTGCTACCTATTTACAGTTTCTTCCTTGAGTACATATTTCATTCTGCATCACTTTTACTGAGTACTAATTATTAGTTCAATTCCTCAAGTCATCTTTCAATTTGGGGGACATCCGAAATTTATCAGCTCAAGCTCAAAATATTCTTCAATTAGACAAAAATGCCAAGTCCCCGTAATACCATTTGGTTATAAGTAGCAACTTCAGAGCACTGCATCAAGAGCATAGTTATCCCTTTCCTCCAACATGTACCTATTCAAGTGTAATTCATCCTAGGCTCACTGCTAAATGCTGCATACACCAAATTGTCTAAGATATAATTTCTCGGCTTTAAGAGCTCCAGATAAAGTCAAAGAGCTAATAATACTACAACGTGCTAAAAGCAAAGATAGAAATATTTACTGACTTCCTTGGACACTCATATAAGGAGAGACTATCTGGTTTTGGATATGAGGAAAATTTTCCCTTAATTCAACCAACTCGCCTGAGTTGAGTATTAGACAATGAAAAGGAGTTAGGTAGAAAAAGATGTGGCTCAGATTTTCCAGGCAGTCAAAATAGCTTGTGCAAAAAGCCCAACTTTAAGAAATTTCATGATGTAAGAAAGGGGAAAACAAAATATGAAGACACAGAATTAGGCAGAGGACAGATCACTGAGGGTCTTATAAACCATACCAAAGAACTTAGATTTTATTCTATAGGAGAAAGAGAACTGAAGAATGTCAAACATGGTCTTACTTTTATTGTAAGTGGACCGTTCTGGTGGTTGAAGGGTCAATTTGAGGTAGACAGCTACAGCATTTTGGGCCTGAGAAAAAGAGAGACTGATCTTGGGAACTAGGAATAGACAGAAGGGGGTGGATCAGAGATATTTATGAGGAAACCTGGCAGAACTATTTGGCCGATTACATAAGAAATGAAAGCAAAAAAGCAAAAGGCAGAAGCCCAGGATTTCCAGTTTGGGCAACTTTGTGAATGGGTGATTCTAGCAAATGAGAGAAGATACAGAGAAAAGGAGCAGATGTGAGGGAGCTTGCTTAGTTCAGCAATAGCCAAATAATTAGGGCCGAAGTTAGACTTATTGCTCTGTCTTTGCTGCAATGCTTTTCTGCCTTCAAGTATTATCATGTAAGTGTATCACCTCTTGAAGTAAACGAGAAAGAGCTTAATATGCCACTCTTTCTCCTAATCTAGAATACCACCTATGTACTACACATTCCTAGCACCTAAATTAGCTTTCCTGCATGATCCCTTAAGAAACAATTATGAAAGTCATTCAATGATCTGTGAGTATAGGGACTTTCAAGGTGTGGAATCATGAGCCTATATAAACTGATAGATTTTGGGTGCTCAATTTTCAACAATAAAATCAGATACTGAGGTGTGGTCATGCCAAAGACATAATCTTAATGGCCAATATCTCTTTATAAAGTGCCACACTTTAGAAGAGGCATTCTGAAATAGAGTACATAAGGTACATCCGGGATGCTTGTTAAAATGCAAGATCACATTCTAAGAAACACTCCTTCAGGAGTTTAGTTTGGTGGATAAATATCCTGTCAAGTGAGGCAATTCAGTATATAAAATTACTGTTAATGGATTTATAAACAACAAAATTCTCTCTTCTTTTTCCTTCCCTCATCCATCCACCCATCCATCTATCATCTATCTATCTATCTATCTATCTATCTATCTATCTATCTATCTATCTATCTATCTTTCTATCCGCCCATCCATCCATCTATCCATCCGTCTACCTACTTACCAACCAAATCTTGAGAAAAATTTTTAATTATTTGGGGGAGAAGTAAAAATTAGCAGTGCTAAGTTTTGCTTTGCTTACAAGCTCCCAAAGTGATTCCTAAGCTGCAATTCCTACTCACATGTCTCTGAAAATAGAAATAGAGAAGAGCCACTGGTTGGAGCAGGATTCCTAAATGCTTTTAAACATAAATTTTGTGTGTGTGATAAATGTAAAAATTAAATGCCCCCCTCCTCGAGAGTTTGGTTATACCTGCCTCCACCTCACTGTATAAGTGACTTCAGTGTATCTTTCTCATATGCTCAGGAGCCAAGAAAATTTCTTCAGCTCAATTTTCCATATTTAATATTCAACACTAGGCATCATTTTTTTTAAATTACAAGTATAAAATTAATTTTAATTTTGAATGTACTTTTTCCAAATGAAAGCCCTGTATGTTCCCGTCCTCCTCTTACCTGTCCAAAATCTCTTCCTAAGAAGTTTCTGAAAGGTGTAGGGTAGAGCGGGCAAGTGTGGAGACCGCAGAGGTGTTGGTGGGGAGGTCTCTACCATTGTGGGCACCTATTATAGCTGCTTTAGCCTTGGACCCCAAGTGAACTGGCCACTTCTCACTTGGTACTGTCACATACCATTGGAATTCAAGGGACATGCACATGAGTGACCACTGCAATTCTAAGGGCCATCATAGGGAAAGTTAGGTAAAGGGGACATATACAGAATGCTGCAGAATCTCGACCATGGATGCTCTTAGGGAGCTCTGGTTCACAATCATATCTCCATATAAATGCAATAGAATATAAAAATCTGAAGTTGTATGTCACATGACTAAAAAAATTCATGAAAATAACACAGAAAAACATCATAATAATATAAACAAAATAATAATAGGGATAAATGTTCCTTTAGATTATGTTATATCATCTATAAACCAAAATGAGGAGGCTAAACTCAGTTTACTACTCTATGTGTAAATAATCTTTCATGATTAAATTACGAAAACCCATGAATTGGTTACTTAAAACCTTTTGCTCTCGCTGTTGACTAACACACGATTGTTCTGCCTAGGTGCCAGCATAAGAGAGGACATTAAATTGAGTTTCCCTCCAGCTTAGCTCAATCTATGCCAGCTTTCCTCAATGTGTGGTCCTTCCAGCTGTTCACAACAGAATCACTGGGAGAGCTTGTTAAAATGCAAATTCCTGGGTCCACCACCTCCAAACTGAATCAACACCCCTGGGGGTGGGCTTGAATATTTGCTTGGCTCACAAATTCTTAAGCACTCTTAGGATTTCATATATTATCCCGTGTTTGTTCATTCCTTATTCTTTTTAAAATTTACTGAATATTTCTTATCAGCCACAGTCTTTAAAACTTTTTTGAACTGTTAGGCAACAGAAAGGGGAAAAGGATACCATCTAATTGTCTGTAGATGAGCCCTGAGCCAGTTGAGGTTACACCAACAGACCAGGAGACAGAGGGAAGATGAAAAGCCACTGCTACAGAGAGAGCATTCTCTTTCTCTGCAGGAAGTCATCTGCATGGAAGACAAAAACCCTTTCCCTTGAGACAAACTTTGCCACATATTACTGTGACCCCACAAGTCATCCCAGAGCCAGGTGTCCCTGGACTTGGACCTCCCAGCTACATCCTCCCTCAGTGCCCAGCAACTGCATACTTTCATTCTTTCCTTCACAACAGCGGGCATCTGAAGACAGAGCTCTCCAGAGAGACAGGAGGGTTTCCTGTGGCCTCGGGAATTTCCTTCAGGCTGCCTGAGGAGCATTTCACAAAAAGCCAAATCACATGGTCACTGTTCAGCAGTCTGAGTCAAGGCCACCATCTGAAACACACCAGACCAATTTTCTCTCTCCTGAGTTTTAGTTTGGGCATATATTCTTTTTTCTTTTCTTTCTCTCTTTTTCTTAAAGGGAATCTGAGGGTGATGTGCTAAGAGGGAAAGGGGGAAGTTTCTTTATTAGTAGCCCTTAAAATTTTGCCTAAGAATACACTTTGTTTTCTTAAAAGCAATTTATTCTTCAAGTTTCCCATCTTTAAGGCACTCTGTGTAATTGGTCCATGACAAGTCCCCTGACCTCACTCGTCACCATTCACTGACATGTCTAGATATAATAGGTGTGTGTTTCTGCTCTTGCTGTAGAAACTTAACTTCTACTCACTAGAATCTGCTTCAGGAGTGTCTTGTCCTGGATAAGTTAGAACTGGTTTATTGATATTATTCTACCTGCCATGTAAAGATTCAGAATTTTAGATGTGTAGGGAAGACGTTGAAAGTCATAAATTTAAAATGCCAATTGAAATGAATCTCAATACAATTGTTTTCTAAGAGTTTAAGAAAACCATAGGGAAGTCAGTTTCTGGAAGATCTGGCATCAATGATAGAAGGTAGACCCAATTCATTTCCTTGTTAGAATCTTGCTATCCTTCAAGGACAATATAATGGACACTGATGACCATTATATGGAATTAAAGAAATAAAAAACATTGGTACTTGGGCAGAAGTTGTGCAGATCTGGCAGCCTAACTTGATCACTAATCGCTCTATCAATTATTTCCCTTGTATTACCAGTTTACTTTCATTAATCCTTCATTGAATAACATAAAAGAAAGGGGGGGAAAAAGAACCAAAACTCTGAGTTTTTCAACTGGATTCCAAAAAATCGTAAGTTTACTATGCATAACTTTATAAGAAGGCAGGTTGTAAGTAACAAAAGCATAATCTAAGAAAATTAGAAGTGATATTACCAATTGTATATGAGTTACTCCAAAGAGTTCCTCTATCAGGCATTCGGTATTGTTCGTACTCATCAATGACATAAATCATATTACTTACTTTTGTCTCAGTCCCATTAAAATTGATAAGTGGCATACCTTTTCTAGCTCACCAAAGAACTACAAAATGAGTTTTGTTCTTCCTTCCTAGGACCTTTATTCTCAGACACTGGGACCACCATCCAACCAGACAGCAAAAATAGAAACTCAGAAGTTATCTTAAATCCTCTCCACCACAACTAATCAATTTAACAAGGCCCTGTTTATTTTACCTCTATTACTATTGCGTTAGCCCAGGTCCTCGTCAATCTTCTAGGCCTCTAAACTAATATATTTGCTTTCAGTCCCACTATCTCCCACTCATTCTAGACACTACGGCCAGAGCATTCTGTTTAATTCCTGAATCTGGTGGTCATCTCTCTGCTAAAATCCATTTAATGGCACCCTAGAGCTTTCTGGATAAAGGTCAAATGCCTTAGCAGACAAGACCCTCTATGATTTACCCTGGCCATTGTTATAGTCTTTTTCCATTTTAATATCCAATCCAGTTTAACTATTTTTCACCCCAATGGCCCATAGAGCATGACGGCCTTAACCACAGGAAATCACAGTACTGTATTTAAGTCAAGTCAAAACCTAAACTCTTCATTTTACAAAGGAGGACACCAAGCTACAGAGAGTTTAAGTAACTTACCCAAGGTCACACCTCTGGTTAGGAACACAGTGGAACTGGTACCCAGTGTTTAGGCCTAACTGTCCAGAATATAATTTCTTTAATAACTTTCTTGCTCAAAGTGGGCAAAGTCATACTGTTTCTCAGTATAAAACTCTGAAAACCCTGAAATGATACTGATTCTTTGGTATTCATTAACGAATTGGCTTTAACATGTGTATATAATGCAACCTATTGTTCAGAAGCCTTCCCTTTAGTAAGTCCACCAAGACTTCAATACAAAGAAAACTCTCTGCTCTAAGATTAATTTTCAAATTCAACAGAAGTTACCAAAATAAAATCTCCCAAATAAAACAATGATAGAGACAGATCTGATAATGAATACAAAATATGCTAGGAACTGCCTGTCACTGAAATAAACTTGACTTTTTTGTGATTAATAGTAAGATGAAATCTTGAAACACATAAGAATGAAGCAAACGAAAACCAAAAAGAAATAGTTTGGAAAGTGTCCCATTTGAAATGTATCCATTATAACACACCCTGTCTTTTGGCTATCATCACCATGTGCCTGTCCAGAAATTTATTTTCAAATCTTATTTCCAAATGCAATCCCAAATTTGAAACTGGAGTTGGTTGGCATGTTCAAAATTTGCTCTGAGATGGACAAAACAACAAATGAGATGTTTTCATAAGGAATCAGAAGTATATGCCAACATTTATTGGGTTTAATTCACGCTTTAGATGGTAGACTTCTCCTTCTAATTCTTTAGTATCCTGTTTCTATTAGGAAATGAGAAATACAGGAAACAGGAAGCCATTTCTAAACATGAACATGGTACTTAAAAAAGTTAGCAAAGAACACATATGTTCAATGAAAAGATAGAGAGGGAAATTGGATTGAGCCCTGTCTGTCAGAAATGGTGAATGATCTGGGTTTAGCGAAATCTGATCATGTCATCATGCCCTACACTGCATTTACTGACAAGTCAGGGCACTGGAAAGTGCATATCACAACAGAAAAATGCTTGGAAGAGGAACAAAAATTACCTGTTGAATAGGAGAATTGGGTTTGTTAGCTTAAGATTTCAATAGACTCCTGGATACTCAGAGAATCCATCCATCAAATTAACATGGTGGTGGGAGTGTGGGCTGGGCGAGATAGAACAAGAAATTGAGAAGGGAAGGAGTGAGGGAGCAGACAGTAAAAACGATAAGAATTACTGTCATTAAATTTATAAACTAAACCAGGAGGAACATTAACAAAAATATGCAAATTATTACTCAGGAACTTTCATTTTATTTGAAATACAAACACTGGGCAAGAATCCATAGGAACTAGCAAAGCAAATATGAGAGCCACAGCCCCGGAGAGGGGATTTTATAGCATTCATATCCAGAATGTTAATAATACAATCATTTACAAAAGCAGCTTTCATTTCTAAGTATTACTGAAAGAATTTGATATCACTTTAGTTTTTGAGAGCTTGAAATATGCTCAATATCTGAAGTCTCCTAGGATAGCTATGATCTTTCAAAAATCCAGATGTCATTTGGAAAGAAAGTTCTCTAGTAAAACACATCCTATCTTTTGAATATTGAAAGAATTGGAAGAATACTCACTAATGCACTTTATTAAATAGTTATAAATCACCATGTTAATAAAGGGTGGTGGAACTGAGCTGGGTGCCAATGACAGTGTTGGTGCAGTAGTGACAATGTCTGCTGATATATAGCATGGACACTACTTACAAAAAAAAAAATAAGTAATCTACCTCAAATAGATACTTCTATGCTGGTTTTGTGATTAGTAAATGATGAATAACATTTTCTCTTTAAAAAAAATTAGAATATTGATTAATATATTGAGGGTGATATACACACACCTGTCAAGAAGATCACTGTGTAAGTTAATAAAAATTATTTTGGGCTGAAGCCAATGAATGACTTTAACTGAAAAATGTTTCTCATTGCACATCAAATTGTTAGAATAGATTTACACAGTCATAGTTGGATTTGCCAAGACATTCTTTGTCCCAGACCCTTGAGTCAGTAGTGATTCTGGAGGAAAATTTACATTCATTTTTAGTTTCCTGGCCTCATTCTTTTTCATGTCCCATCATACATGTTGTTCTAATACAGCAAAAACACTTATATCCAAGGAAGCTTCTCTTCCTCTCCATCCCCAAGCCTGCTTTTCCTCCTAAATACTCTTTTAGGGAAGCAAACCATCACCATGACAACAGTATGATGGGGGTTTAAACAGGACGTGGGGGCAGTTTGTATTGAACAGAATAAGGACAACTCTAGGTAATGCTCTTTTGTGAAAAGCTACTTAGCTCTACAAAACTAATTGTCCACATCAAACTTGACCCAAGAAGAACACAACCTCGGGGGGAAAAAAAATGCTGCAAACGTTCATTCAGGGCTAAATTCTTTAATCCTTCATTGTGACTGACTGGACTCAATGCCCAGTGGTCATGAAATCACAACATCGTATTAATATGGATAAGAAAATTAAGAACTTAGCTTCGCCTTTTTAACTTCAAATGGCTATGGGACATCCAGAGATTAGCACTTTTCCCAAATAAGTGTTACTACATTCTTGTTTCTGGGGGAAAATACTTGTTTTCTGCACCTTTTAAATTTTACTTGTGTTTCTTTCCCTACATAGCAGATGATGAAGGTGCATTATTATGGAGTTGGGGGGACTTTTTCAGTATCATTAATGTATTTGCTCTTAGAAAGAGGAGTGCTGCAGACACTAGGTAGCAATTCTAGCTCAGGTGTAGTGCCATTCTTTTGTGTAACTCAGAGCTAGAGAGAGAGCTCAAGGCAAGCGTTCAGTATATATTTAACAATACTTTCCCACTACTGACTTCACTTAGGAGACTAAAATTATCATGCCTTTTTTAAAAACAAGGACACCAAAAAAGTCACAATCTGATGAGGTTCATTCTTTGTTTTTACCTGAGCGAACACCTAAGGATTTAGGGCTTTTAAAATAATGAGGAGAATCCTTTGTTCTCTCAGGTTCCATTTAAAGGCAAAGTGGGTCAAAGGGCTTCCCCAGGGAGGAAAAAAAATTCCTGGAGCCAAACACATGGGAGTAAAAGATTTCACTCCCACTACTGCTCCCACCCTCCCAAAGAAGTTAATTAATTCTATTTTAGGAATGTTGTGGGGGTGGGGCACTCAGGAAGACCATAATCTCATTCTCAAATGTAGCTCAGACCATCCCCTCCTCCCTGACACTACAGGGTGAGGGGCGCTGAGAATGTGTCTCAGCCATGGGTCACAGCCACTACTGCATGCATTTGTGCTCCCCAAAATGTGCGTCCAGACCCAAGTGCGAAGTTGAGTATTTAGACCTGAAAAGCACAATTAGAACCATTCAAAGCAGCAAGTTACAGTACCTTAAGAAGTCTGACAGATGGGAGAAAGGCTGCATGGCACAGCTTCCGAATGGTCCAGTTTAGGGGTCGAGGAGCATCAGTTTGATTCATGACCCCTTCAAAATTCCACCAGGAAAACCAGAAACTGCAAACCTGAGCAATGCCTAGAAAATAAACGGTCCCCCACGGCCCTGGCATCCCATGGTCATCTCCACACCTGCAAATTCCATTAGGGCAGAGGCTTTCTGGAACTTGGGAGACTAGTCAAGTGGCATTGCCTGAGCCACTGAACCTTCTTGAGAAAGCCACCTCCCCTCTGCCTGCAGCCGTGCTCATGCATACCAAATGTGGCTGAATGGAGGCACACTGCCTGCTGCTTCGGGGAGGGGATGCACGGTTTTGAAGGAGAGGGACAGCCTGCACGAAACAGCCTGTGGTCGGAGTCAGAGCCGCCTGCTCGGAATGCGCGCTCCCTCTCCCGCTCTCCTCCCAGTACACGCAGGTCAGGCACTGCGGGGAGAACCTGGGCCATTTGCTCTGCTCAATTGGGGGAGCCAAGAGTAGAGGAAAAGAGAACATTAATAAAGCCAGAACAAGGAACTTGCACTTTCTTGCACAAAGCATCCTTGAGGGGCTGGAAACTGGCACAGGGGGAGGGGCTAGGAACTCAGAGGGAGAAGGGATGCCTCTGCATGATTAAGAGAAATACTTCCCTTTTGATTTATATGGCATAATAAATAAAGAGCTATTGTAAAATGGATCTGTAGTAAAAGGGATCTCTGTCATGTTCTGGGGTATTTTATTAACTGTATTGACGGTCCTCACCCTGATGCATACACGATAAATAAGCGATGGCAGAAAAGAGAAGAAAACTAACACTCGCAACGGCGAGTTATTCCTTTCATAGAAAGCAGTGTAAACTAATATATGTTTGGCTTACCTTTTAGAAATGGCTGTTTCTAAATTGGAGGTTATCCCCTTCGGGAAGGCTACTTGATACTTTCTCTGCAACAAAAGTTTAACCCTTAGGGTGCCACAGGGAATGCTTTCGATACAAAATGGAGTTTGCCGAAGTGTGGATACCCGCCCCAACCATTTTCTAAGGACGGCTTTAAGAGAGAGTTGCTGTGTTGGTGTATATTGTCTTTTAGAGATCTTGTGGTGAGAATAAAGGAGGGCTTTTCAATTTGAAGGTAGAAATTGAACAATTTCACTTAGAGCAGTGAAGTTAGGGTGGTTGGGCAGAGGGAGGAGTTCATGTCACCGATCCCCACTTGAACGGCCCCATCCCCCTCAGTGGGTGCAGCTGACCAACTGCTGCCCGGGAGAATTCCCACATCCTTAGAGCACTGCCTTCTTATTTTTCCTCTCTATGCCCTCCCTATGACTATACTGATTTTCTATTTCTAATTTACTGAAGAGACTGGTAAATCCCAGATCCATGACTATTATGCATTTTGAAGCAGAATGGGGAAAGGTAAAAGTAGATGTGATAAACTGGCTCCTTGCTGTAATTTAGAACTTGGAACGATGTGGATCCTCCCTAGAGCATAATAAACACCTGACACACTGCATTACAACACTATTTCCCTCACAATGGTCCTGTGTTCCAGATCTAAGGACACTGTTGTAGAAAATCTAGTCCATTGGTGGTGGAATCCAGACCATTGACTTGCCTTATATATAATAAAATTCATGTATCTGATTAGCTTCTATTAAATAATATCACTTTAATAGATCCCACGCACAGTAGGCTCATTTTCTGTCACCATTCGATTTCCATAAAAAATTAAAGGTAGCTTTAAAATAATAACAGCTAACATGTGCCGGTCAGGCTTTGTGCTAGGCACTTGAAATGCATTACATCAGCAGTCCCCAACCTTTTCGGCATGAGGGACTGGTGCTGCTATGAGAATCAAATACCTGATGATCTGAAGTGGAGTTGAGGTGGTGATGCTAGCGCTGGGGAGTGGCTGCAAATACAGATGAAGCTTCACTCACTCACACACTGCTGTGCAGCCCTGTTCCTAACAGGGCACAGAAGGTACCTATCTGCAGCCTGGGGTTTGGGATCCCTGCATTACGTAAGTTTAGGTCTACAACAACACTATGAAGCAGATGCTATTGTCATATCTTCATTTCACAGATTAAGCAACTGAGGTCTTGAGAAATTAGTGACAGGCCTACATCACATTACTATTGAAACCAGTCTACCACACTACAAAGACAAGCTTTCTCTTCTCTCCCATTTCTTTCATAATTAAGGGGGCCACAGCAATAAAGCCACTGCCTCAATTTTCTGGCAATTTAACCTTATATAAGAGTTGAGGTAAAAGACCTTAAAAAAGAAATGCTTAGCATCTCTTTCAGATTATTTCTTTGGTATGACAATGATGTAGCAGTTAACATTATGAATGTTAGGCTCCGTGGTTCAAATTCTAATTCTGACATTGGTTTTGGGCAATTTACTCACCTACTCTGTGCCTTAAAGTCCTCATCTATAAAACAGAGATAAAAATAAAATCACACACTTAAGGTTGTCATGAAGACTAGTGAGCTAAATATCAGCCAACCACTTAGAACTGTGTCTGGTACATACTAAATCCCTTATGCCATAGTTTATCTTCTAGGCATCTTATGCTGATGTAGAGGCAGGAACCCACTGATAATTTCCAGTAAGTAAACACAAGTGTACACACTTCTAGTACCAGGTAATGAAGTCAAGCAAGATACATTAAACCCGAATGCTTCTTATGAGTTATCATGAGTTTAATAAATGGGGTAAAGAGAAAGGTGGGACACTACGAAGGCAGCATGAGTCTCCTCGTGCTCTATTGCAGACTGGCATTTATCAGATTGCAAGACGTTGCCTTTAGTTAGGTTACAAGGCTCTAGCCTCTCTAAGCTATTAAATGCTATTAAGTGTTTCCGATGTGGTTGTGAGAAGTCTGCTCTAAGAAAATGCTGAAACACTGTAATTGCCTCTCCCCTGCTCTTCATTCTTCCAAAATGTTAAGGACCCCACCAAAATGACAGCATCATTTGAAAACACACAGCCTTTCATCCTTTAAAACCCCTTTAATTTTTACTGACTAACTATGTCAAAGAGAATAATTAGGAGGTTTGTGGAATGGGGAAGTAGGAAGATTCACAGCCCTCTCTGATGGCAATTAGAGGAGAGGAGCATAAAACCTCTAGAGAATTGATTTGGAGATTATACTGTAAAAGAGGTAAAGATCAAAGAAGAATGACAATCCGTGAGAGGAGGATTTTCTACCATCCCTGGAGTCATCTGTGCCAGAATTGTTTGCTATCAAAACATCAAAAGCAGGATTTTCGAGCCCCACCCCCCAAACTTTCAAGAAAGAATGTTTTCACATGGAATGATGCCTTCCTGGGTTTTAGAGAGCAGTCTAATAGGAAAGAGAAGAGGGAAGCAAGCCCAGTTCCAGAAGTTAGCATCTCATAAGTCTAAAATGTTTGTTTACAAATTTTATGAATGTGGACATTTACAAATCTGTAGAACAAATTCCAGCAGGTTTAAAGTAGTCTGACACGACCATATTAGATTTCAGTATCCTAGAATATAGCAAACCCAGCATATCAAATCTTTGTACTCTGAAGCCTGTCCTTGAACAAACTCTCACCCATGCTGCATAACCCCACTTCCCACTGATTATCTTCACTTTTTATTTCCTGTGTAAATGATGCTAAATTTAAGAATCACGATGGGACTGAGTTGTCTCAATGTTGACAATAAGCTATAGTATAGACATTACTCATTCCTTCCTTTTGAAAACCACGTTCCCTCTTTAAAAACATCATGGTGGCCTCAATGCAGCATCGTACTACTTTGCACACTGTCTCCCTTTATACCTGTTAGATATAAAAGAGGCTGACCCACGGAAACCTAAGAAAACAAAAAGGACCAGGTAGTTCAGAGTTCTAAAGCTTCCTGCTAAAATGTATTTTCTGTACATAACACTCAAAAATATTCCAATGTAATTTTTTACTCTGTTATGACACTGAAATTCATAGGTACCTGAATTTAATAAAATAGATATTTTCAGGCCCTAATAGATGAATGTAGTATACATAGTGCAGAAGCATCTCATATTCAAGCATCTCAGGGAAATACCAAGACCAGCTCAATGGTAAGCCCTTTATGTAACTTCATTTGCTTTAGTATTTTATAATCTCAGCATTAACATCCTGCTTGCTTTATGAATTGCCTCAGTTACTAGCTTTGTTGTGTTTGATAATTCACCATTTTTATCAGAAAATCATTTGTGTTGTGAACCCTAGGTCAATTTATCATTTTGGGGGGTCAAAAAAAAACCACTTTTCCTGTTGCTTCCCTTTAACTATACACCTATACAAATTTATACACCTATACAAATGTTAGGACTTTTTAGAAGCTTCTACAATATTTTTCAAAAAATATCTCCTTATAGAGTCCATTGACCTACAGTTCTTAATTATTTCCAAGTACATATTTTTGAGCTATATGAAATAACTTTTTTTTTAACAAGACATTTTTCCCCTTTTGGCATCTTTTATAGATAATAAATTCTAAAATATATTAAAATCTATCAAATGAATGGCTCACTTTTTTAAGTAGTTTAAACAGAATTTACTCTGTATAAAACAAAAAAGAATTAGAATAGTTGTTAAGGCTGTTTATCCCCAGTATTGGGATCTCACCTCCCGCTTCCCTGACTGCTGTCCCCACTCTGCATGAACACTTGCAGTGACCGGGAGCCGGTGAATTTTTGAGGCAGCCCATTCTATAGTTGGACAGCTCTAGCTGACAGAAAGTTCTTCCTAAAACTGAAGTGAAATGTGCCTCCCTGTAACCTTCAAGTTGAGTTTCTCTTCCAGAGAATGCTTCTTCAAATGTATAACAGGCAACGAGCACCACTCAAAACTCCTCTTCTCTGCATTGGGCATCTTGGACCTTAACTCCTTCTGCACATGATGGAGTATGGCTATTTAAAAACCCTCTTCAGGGATACAGTCAATGATATGTCATAGGGACACTTTAAATATAATAGTGACTAATCCTCTTAAATCCTTTGAATTACTTCTCATAAATTCTCTTAGGGAGCTTTAAGGGGAAACTCACTAGTAATTCAGCTTCTTTTAAAATTTTTCTTTACGAATTAAGTTTCTCAACTTCAGTTTAAGTAATAGCTGACTGCCTCCCTAACATGCGCTATACACACACACACACACACACACACACACACACACACACACTCTACTTTCCTTATTCAGCAAGTATGCTAAATAGAACCTCTGCTACCAAGTGACCTCCATCGTATCTGAAGCCTGAACTGCTGTAATTTCCCTTTTTTGACCCTGACTCATAAGGGAGGTAGTGATAAGCCATGGTTAATGGCAAAGCCATGCTTATATCAAGAAATGTGCAGGGATTGAAATTTCTGTGCTTCATTCTCCCTCCTTTATCTGCTAGCATAGTAGTCAGACAGATTCCATTTAAACTCAAGTCTCACCTCTTATTAGCTATGCAGCCCTGGATCAGTTATTTAAACTCAGAGCCTGAGCTTCCACGTTATAAAACGGGATCTGTAATGGTTTGCACCTCGAGGTTTTTGTGAAGATTAAAAGCAATTAGCACAGTGTCGATATAATAAACACACTTCAGGGTAATTAGGAAGATGATGATGATTGTCATCTCTTTTCGCTGACACCACTGGCACCAGGCTTACGAGCACAGGCCTGGATTTAAACCCCAGCATTACCACTTCATGTAGCATTGGGAAGTTTCTTAACCTCACCATGTTTTGGTTTCTCATCTGCAAATTAGGAATAACACTACTACCTATGTCAAAGGAGTATTATGAATTTAATTATCTATATGTGCAGAGCCCTTAGAAGAGGAATCGGCACATTGTAAGAGCACAAAACAATATTAGTAATTTACTATTTCCAGTATGAAGTCACATGTGCTAGCCTTCCCAAAGCTGCTGCTCTAAGCAAAGCAAAGCAAAATAAAACAACTTCGTCTCCTCCTTTGCTTCTTCCAGTAAGAAGATAAGCTGCAGAGAACACAAGAGAACCACACCTGGCTTTACTTACTGCTTTCTTCTCTGCAGCTTTCTTCTCTGAGAGCGGATAGTATCTTCCACTAATAAAGTGCAAAACTTTAATATGTAAAATGTTCCACTTTGGAAAATGCTAAGGTGTATAAGCAGCTTCTTTCACCAAAATGCTAAGGTATATAAGCAGCTACTTCTTCACCAAAAATAGAAATCCTACACATATATCCACATTAAAAATGTATAACAAATATTCAAAGGCCAAAAGCTAAAATACATCCTCGTTCGAGCTTTGAAACTCCAAAACTTCTATTCACAAAGGGGATGACTTTTTGTATGATTTTGAAATTTTAATGAGCCCATGGAGGCTTGTTAAAAATATAAGAATTTTAGATGTGCATTTCTAAGCCACTTAATTATTTGCATTTTTCTAAAATGGTAGGTGTTCTTTATTCTGACCCTGGATGTCTCACACACACACAGACGCATACACATACGCACACACATGCACACAAACATACACATGCACACACAGGTATAGGTATTTTAGATAATTGTACATTATGAGAACCATAAATCTGATTAATATGTTAAAGAACTCATGAGTGAGTTCTTTTGGAAGAGAAAATTAGGTAGTGAATCTCCAATTACCGCTTGCATAAATTGTGTGAATTGGAGGGAAGGCTCAGGATTTCACTGCTAACAGTGCAGCTTTTGTCAGATCTATGGGTCACTCGATGCTCAAATAAGACACAAGTCAATGCTCAATCCTCACATATACCTTTCAAATACCATCTGAATCCCACCCATGAGAGGAGAGAGTCTGCCCCAGCCGCACACCCCATTTCGTGTATCTGGGCTTCTGACACTAATGGCTAGCACTGAGTTGAACCATAAGGTCTGCTCACCTGGGAAACAGAGACATGCTGTGATCTGGAAAATTCTCAAAATGTTAGCTCTGTGCAATAAAGGATTGTAATGAAGAAAGCTAATGAAAACCGTACTTGCTATCTAGTCTTGTCAGCCTTCCATAAAATGTATCACTGTTAATGTTTATTCTGGTATCATATTTTAAAACTTACGAGCCTTCCCCTTTTATTTTTCTTAATAATAATTGCAGAGATTACATGATTTTAGTTTTCGAGAAATGTTGGTTCGATTTTTTTTTTTTCTTGTAAAGAGGCATAAAATCCATACAAACAACATGGATTTTGAAATCAGGGATAACTAGGTTTGAATCCACATTAAATCACTGGGCAATTCATATCTTTTATGTATTTTCATCATTAAAAAAAATTAATGTGGCTTAATTATGATAATGTTAACATAATGATTGATAACTTTATTTTAAGCTCTTGCTAAGGGATAAACTTTCTAAGTGCATAAGTCGTTGAGTTCTGACAACAAACCTATAAAATTTGCATCATTATTCTCATATTATAGATGAAGAAGTAGTCTCGGTGAACCACAGACTCAGAGAGGTTAAAGAACTTGCAGAAGATCACATGGGTGATTAATGGACTCAAATCCAGGTCTAGCTGATTCTGTAATCTGTGCACCTGATGCTATAATCTGCGTTTACCCACAACGATATATTGCTGCCAATAAAAAAAAAAAATGATTTATACAAGTTTCCTGTGGCTTTCCAAAAGGAAGGTAGTATTTGATCACTAACACAATTTGAAAAGAGGAAAAGTAACTCAGTGGATCAAGTCTTAACATCAGAATCCTGCAGAGTACAAAAGAACCAATGGTTCTCCCAAGGGCTTTGGGTTTCTTATGCTTTTACTGGTGACTTCCACATGCCTTCTCTACTCTCCAGTTCCATCTGGCCAGGTCAGCCTGTCTTGGGCAGGAAGCTCAGGCCTCTCTGAAGAGACAAGGATTTGTCCTTATTTATTTGGAATATCCAATATATAACACAATTTCTAGGATAGAAATTGTATTTATTAAGTAGAAAAATTCTGTATTTATTAAGTAGAAAAATGTTTCTGAAGAACTCATATCTTGTAAATGGGGGGGTAAATTCTTCATATATCTAGTATATATATTATATATTATATATATTTTATATATTACATATAAACTCATTTAATTTTTACTACTATCCTAAATTTATCCCCACCTGCATTTTATAAATGAGGAAACTGAGGCACAAAAAGGTTAAATATTTGCTCAAGTTCACACAGTAAATTTCAGAGTCATGTTTTTAATTCAAATATAAACCTTATATATTTTATACATATATTTTAATGTATTATAAAATACAAAATCTATTTTAATGCAATTTAATTAGTTTCAGGCACTCTAATTAGAGAGCTTATAAAACTATGATATATCATTCTTCATGATCAAAAGAACATTCTTGTTATTTATCAGGGCAACAGAAGGTTTCAATCACACGAAAGATACACTTGGCCAGAAAACCTGATAATTATCATAGTAAGTGAACACCAAAGGTATCTGGGTAGTCATGCAAATAAAATTATGATGATTATTCAAGGTTACTTTGCCTTCATATGAAATGTACGAAGCATTGGGGGACGAAACAAAACAAAATATTATCAAAACTCTACTACTGACCTGGAGCTATTAAGTTAGAAAACGAAGGTACCAAAGAAGAATTTGATTTATAATAGCTTCAAAATTGGGTAACAAATCCCATTTTGACTGCTGTTATTCTAAATTTAGCCAAAGCCATCCACAGGAGCCTAAATGATACATGCGCCAGTGTGGGGTATCTTGTTGACTGCATGGTACCCCTAGCTGTCCCTGGAGAGCCTTCCCCAATAGAGAAGTAAAGTGATGATAAGAGAGGAAAAATCTATAATGTTCTGTAGTAACTGAAATTATCCCAAAGAGAAAATATTGGGACATCATTGTTTTAGAAATAGGTAGGTAAAGTTTTATGTGTGTATTTTTTTCCTTCCATCTGAAACTTTTTGCAAGTAAACTATTGGCTACAGATCAGATGAGAGAATAACCAGTTTAATTTTATGAAAACATCCAGATTAAAACAGATCAAGACACTGCCATGAGTAAAGCCATTCAGTTCTCCCACACTTCTCATCTTGGTCTATAATGTTGTGACTGATTTATGCCCATCTAACTCTCCAGCCTCAGTTCTGACTTTTCCTCACTCATCATGCTCTGCACCTTTCCCCAGCTCTTCACAAGATTATTTCCTTCTCACTCTTCAGGTTTTAGCCAAAGTGTAATCTCTCTAGAGAATTCTTTCTTGATTTCTCTAGCTCTGTTTCATCACTCGCTGTAGCTCTTTGCTTGAACTATTTTTACACTTATCAGAATCTGTAAATATTTAATTGGTTGGTTTATTTATTTTAGGTCTTCATATCCCACTTGAATGTAATTTCTACTAGGGCAATTATCAATCTTATCCCAGGTCCTACAAAATGTCTAGAAAATGATGAAAACTCAACCAAAATTTGGTGACTGTAGAAAAAAATAAATGATAAATGAATGACCTAGACATGTTTGTTATATTATTTCTTCCAGGTCACTTAAAGTTATCTTATGGTGTCTAGGGTTTATTTGCAAACTGGATTGAACACGATTTGTCAGTGCCTTTTTGTTTCCCCAAATCTTAACTCTATTGCCTTGAAAAATCTAAAAATTACTTATTTAGATATCAAAAAATTAATAAAAGAAGGAAGTTCTCAGACTTTAACCTGCTAGTAGAGACCAAGCTCTAGCAACAGAGGGATTTGAAAAAGAAGTGCAAAAGAAGAAAAGGGGAAAATGTGGATATCAGAACTTCAACCTGAAAATAATTTATGCTAGAGAATTTAATTATTGACCAATTGTGATAGTCTGGCCTGTTCTCAAACATCTCCCATAATGGCAGTTCATTAAGGGATTAACTTAATACTAGAATATGCCTCTATGAAGGCTTTTCTTTATTGTATATACACTCAAAATTATGGGGAAATATATTTACTGTATCTCTGATTATTAAAGAACTTTTCATTTTGAAAATTTTCTGTATTGAAAATTTTTTTTATAATTATAATACTTATAATTTTGAAAATTATAAGTAAATAAATAAAAATTGCCTATAATTCTATTACTCATAAATAACTATTGATGTGATGTTTGGAAATTTCATCATGTATTTTAGAAATCATGTTTTATATATAGCTTAATATGATTGCCATATATAAACTGATCTCCATGTTATTGAATATTCTTAGAATATACAATATTAAATGGTTATATAGAATTCTACTGTTATTTTATTCACTGCAAGATGATCAGTCTGCTTTCATTTTGATAGTTATAAAAAATGCTAAATGGATATACTCAATCATGCATTTTTATGTCCATCTCTGGTTATTTCCTGAAGATACAATTTAGGATGAAAGATAATTGGCTCATAAGTCATAAATATTATTTCTAGCTTTTGATAGATATTTCCATATTGCAATCCAGTAATATTGTACCATTTTACATGCTCCTCAGCAATATATAAAAATGTCCCTATTACTGAATCACTGACAAAAACAGCCATATCATTAATTTAAATTAATTTTTGGCCAATTTGACCACAGAGAAAGATATGTATTTATTTGGTAACTTATAAAGTTCCATTTTCCTGTGGCCATTTGTAATTCTTCTAGTAAATTGCTTCTTCTTTCCATTAGAGTTTTATTTTTTTTATTAATTCATAAGAGCTCTTTTTATACTAAGGGCATTAATCAATTGTCATGAGTTTCTACTATTTTTACAGTTTTCCACTTGTCTTTTAATTTTAAGTTCTTATGAGAAACTTTTTACTTATAAGAAACTTTTGTTACTTATACATTTTTTAAATATTTATACATTCAAATCTAGTGATCATTTTCTTTGTAGCTCCCAACATAGATGCTATGCTAAAGAAGGGCCATCCTCATCCCAAGCTGTTGTATGGCCAGTTAGTAGATCTTAACATCATCTCTGTTCCATTCTCCTTCCTTCGTGTCCTCATTATTTTGCCTACTACCTATAAAAGTTTGTTTCTCAATTTCTCTCATTACAATTTAGATATTTTGGCTAAAAATTTTCTTGCTGATACTTAACCAAACTGCAATCCTATATTACTTTGTTTATTTTATGCCCATCCAAATGGTGTGATAAATTTCCTGAAACAGTAACTGTGAATGCAGGGATCTTCTGTTCCATGATATAATCCACAATCTGTTCTAAATGAGGCTTATTACTTCGTATTTTCAAATATTAATTTTTTTTCCTCACAAATCCTATCTCCGTAAGAAATCTAAATGCCTTGAAATCTATTTCTCCTCCGTCTCGGATAGTTGCAATCCTGCAGCATTCAATGTGGCAGTGACCTCCGTCTCAAAACTGATTGGCGAAAGCGACAAGTGAACTGAATGCTATCTTACTGAATAAAGGTAACACAGATTTCTGAGTTTGCTAGGATCTAAGTCACTAGAGACTTTGAAGATCAGAGCCAATACCTTGAACTAAGTAAGTTCTCTAGACTGGTAGCCAGAAAATAGAGAACTTCTGGACATGGTTCCATAGTGTAGCGGTTAGCAAGTCTGCTTTACACATAGAACGTCCTGGGTTCGTGCCCCAATGGATCCACAGTCCATGGTCTACAACCATGCTACTCTGAACAAGCCTGATGTCTGATCTCGGAAGCTAAGCAGGGTAGGGCCTGGTTAGTACTTGGATGGGAGACCACCTAGGAAGACCAGGTGCTGTAAGCATAAATAATAATAAATAATTAAAAAAAAGAAAGAAAGAAAAGAAAATAGAGACTTCCATTTCTAGAGCTGCAAACCTGGCACCCAACTAATTCAGGAAAACTCCAATTTGAAACTCACTATACCTTCACCACAGACAAGATGGGCAAGAGGCAAATAGACAAAAAAGAATATAAAAATAAACAAAAAAAGAACTCATCATAAATATGCCCATATAAGAACATAACTAAATCCAAAATTTCTGAAATTATCAATTATAATAATTTTCAGCATCCTTGAATTACATTAGTGACTCTCCAAGCATTAACCTAGAGCCGAAACTTAACTTTGGACTAGTAATGTCATCTTTCATTGGCATCTTGCTCATACTTTGGACAGCAAATTCTCAGTCACCCTTCATCTCCCTATTCCCCTTGTTATACAAATCCTGCTACCTGTTACCTCTGGTTCTGATGGAGGGGCAGAGAGAAGAGTGAGAAGGAGAAGCCACAGAGGCATGTTTATATAGAATGGGTGTAGTACAGAAGCATCTAGATTCTTCTCCATGCTATACTTGTAAGTAGCAGTGTGAAATTTGTCAGGGTGCCTCACTCCCCTGGGCCTCAGGACAATGGTATAAAATAAATATGATGTGGATGCTCTGTTGAGTTCTTTCCAGAAATAACATTTTAGATTTTAAGACTAATTCCTCCCTAGATTGTTTCCATCCATTTCCAGTGGGTCACAAAAAAAAAAAAAAAAAAAACATTTACAGCACTACCTATTTTGACTAGAAAGTAAACATTGCCTAATATTTATTACAGGGTCTGAGTAACAGGACAGCCTAATAGGCTAAACTACCTAGAGTGATGTGGAATCATAGATGTAAGTGGAGAATTTTTGCATGGCACAGGAGTTTATGCTATGAAACATCTGGGCCACATATACCTGAGCAAAAGGGAAGACACCAGCAAATTTTAGATATGTTTTATTTTCTCAGGAAACAGAGTCATATTTCCAGGGCTATTGATATATAATACAGATATTATTTATTATTTGCTGAGGATTGCATATTTATGTTTATTAAGGCTTAGAATTTATTTGATGCCACACTTGCAGCCTGATCATGAATTTAAGATTTTAGTAAATTTAAAAAACATCATTTAAAAGTGATTTAATTAACATTAGATGAACACATCTCTGCAGTTAATCCAATCAACTCCTTCTGAGTGTTTGTTAGGTGTCCAGCACTATGGTTGGTACTGAGGATATAGAGATTAAAATAGAGTTCACATAATGTTGGAACACATAAACAGACTACTTGATTAAACAAGAAGTTTTTCACACGGTAAGTGCTAAAGACAAGATTGGACAGAAAGTCAGCCCCCTAGACATGCTAAAAACACAAATTCTTTAGCTAATGGCTCAAGAAAGTTTAATCCTTTAAATCTGACTTTGGAGGAGTGGCTGAGTGTCCTGTGTGAAATGATTTACGATAGTTAGATCTAGCCTCTTTCCTATTGGCACAAGTCATTCAGCGCTGACACCAAATATGGACACGCCATCTGGTAACTGAAAAGTGTCACAGGTACCCAGACTCATCCACTGGAGAAAGCAGTTTGGGGACAGGACCACCTTGTCATTAGGACCCACTTCCTTGGGATTTCCACTCTTCAATTGTACTTACTTGTCAATCAATTCTTTCCAACCATACACTTTAGTCTGGTTGAGAGGAGTTCTAATAAATTTAATATCCTCCTCCTTAGGATATTTCCAGTGGTATGTCTAAGGGAATGCAAATGTCCATTATAGAACGGGAACCAGGTAGGTGCTCCCAGGTTTGCTCCTTAATCCAGGTCTGGTTGGAGATATGCTAAAGCGAGTACAAGAAGGGGAACAACTGGGAGTAACTTCTCAGTATGGAGCATATGGAGAGATGCAATTTCTGAACTACTTCTAGAAGTACAAGAATTTAATAAATTTCGCCAGAGGAATTGGAGAAAAGCATTCTAGCTAGTGAGAATGGCACTGGTAAAGGCAGAGAAGTAAGAAACCCATGGTATCTTTCTAAGACAGAAAATAGTTTTGTATAGTAAAAGAATCAACTGAGGGTGGATGGCGATAGTTTTGACTATGATGCTTGAACTGACCGTATCATTAAAGTGGATGGGGTTGGGGAGGTCACCGAGGTTTTTAAATTTGGGAGTATGATCAGGATTATGTTTTGGAAAATGACTCTCAATATCTGTAGGTATCAGATTTGGAGTAGGACAAGAATAGAGGAAGACAAGCAAAACTTGTCAATTATAAAAAGCAAGTATTAATTATTTTTTTTAGTGGTCGAAACCAAATTTTTAACCTCTAGACCCGAAGATAACATTTTTTTATAGTGTTTCTTATAGAGGTGAAGTCAATGCTTCAAGCATGTGCTTAATAATGCAAAAGTTATTTTTTATGTCGTGGCTTTTCCTTGAAACTAATAAAAAATATTGAAATGCACACAAAAGAGACAAAGAAGAAAAAGATAGTACTTCAAAGAAATAAAGATTAAGCACCATCATTTTCATGGCTTCACACTAAGGCAAAAATTTATTATGATTGATATAGCTTCTCCTCTGTAAAAAGAACTGATATAAAAAAAAAACAACTAATAATCCAAATCAAGTAAACAGATTACCTTAAGTACTTAAGTAAATACTTAAGACAAGCTCATCTGAGCATAACACAGTTAACATGAAAAAATGATAACTGAGTTTTGAAGATTCATTAGCGGGATTACAGACAATATATGTAGTAATTTTGTCAACATGAACTTTGGTAAATTGGCTGACCAAGTCCAATTACTTTAATTTTTTTTCATGGAAAATATGGTTATTTTATTTCTCTTTAATATTCCAAATGGAAGAGCACATGACTTTGAGCTTTAATCTGCATCAGTTCTTTATTTTGACATGTAACTGAAGAACTCATATGCAAAAGATTCAAGAATTTTACAAAATATCCAAAAGGAAGCTTCAGGCTGGATGGTACATTTCAGGGTTTTTTTGTTTGTTTTTTGTTTCTTTTTTTTTAGAAAAGTAACATTTTCACATTATTTCAACAGTTTAAAATATATGTTTAGGGAATTTTGCAATTAGAAGTAGACATGGTGCTTTGAAAAGAAGTATAAGAAATCAAAAAAAAAAAAAATGAAGCTTAGCAACAAAACCTCCTTTCTCAAATTCACATACCTAGTTCCACATTTAAGGTCTCCTTGCCATCTTTCTTCACCCAATTTTCCCTCTCTGTGTTTGTTTATATTTGCTCCCAGGCATCTGAGGAGGAAAGCTAGTGCTTTCTTGTTCACAATGAGTGCTCCCAGGCATCTGAGGAGGAAAGCTAGTGCTTTCTTGTTCACAATGAGTGATCCTGTGCACATACGAAGGATGTGTGAACTTAGGAAATAGAGAATGATGCAGTGCTTAAATGTTACTTTTGTTTTCAGATTTTAAGGGAAAAAAATGTCTTCTGATTGATTTTTTCAGTATTTATGTAGGTTTCTAATTGAAAAATCAACATTTTCTAATCCTTCTTTTTCTTTTTTATTTTTTCAATTTGCATGCTTCACTTAAAACTAATAGGACTAACCACTGAATTGTATATTTTAAACGGGTAGACTTTGTGGTATATAAATTATATCTCAATAAGGCTATAGATTCGAATGTAGATATTAGGCCTGGATTATAGGATTATAGTCCCATTTTCCCAATATTTCAAATATTTATTAGATGAAAATCATATTTGGTTTTCCTGGGGAAAGTCTTCCTTTTTCTAATTGGCCTTCTGATCCCTTCAGTATATTGATGACATACACTGCAAATAGTCATATGTAGTTCTGCTTGCTCAATATAAAAATCAATTTTTAAAATTTGATTGTTTTTCCACTTACAAACATGAAAAATACTATTGTTCAAGGCTCCTGACTTAGCAAATTATACTAATATATAACTTGTATAATATACAGTCTTTTGATTAGGACATTTGCTAGTATAACAAACTTCTTTGTATATTTTACTTTCTTCTTTCTCCTCTTCTCTAGAGGTTACCTTTCGTTTTGTTTTGTTTACCTCTTTGGTATTCTTACTTGATTCCCTGAATACATGCAACTTTATCTTCCCAAAATGCGGTGCTCTCTCATTACAACACATATTATAATTGAAATAAACAATGTCCTCAAAGATTAAATTGATGAGAACAGCATATAGAATGAATTTTCCAATTAGCTAAATCATCCACATATAAATGACTGTGTGGCAAGGTAGTATCTCAAGAGGTTTTCTGCAATGAAATTTTTATAAGTTGTAAAACTCAGAGGCAAAATTCAACCTTAACTCCTGAGGATATTTTTAAAATAATTAAAATAAAATTTCTATTCATCTTAATTGATATTTTAGAAAAAACACTGTTTATATTCAGTCCTAAATTAGGCACAAGCTCCTTCTCCTAGTTGGCAATTTGCAAGAAAACAGAGAGAGAGTGTGATAAAAAAAGATGAGGGTGGAGATAATACTAAAAAGATAATAATAGTAATAACTGAGTTTGCAAATAATTTATTTTAAAAAGTGTAAATGGTAGGAAATAACATATTTTACCATGGAAAACCTTAACTTATATTGGAATTATTCTTTTCAGTACAGTTCAGAGTAGTTATAATAATAATAGTAATACTTATCAAATAATAAATATTTGCTAATAATAATAATATCAAATATGTGCCACGCATGGTGCTAAGCAGAAATAATTCTTTTAACAACAGTGACATATATTCCTGGCTGGCTACCCAACTGCCATTCTCAACCTCTTTTGTACTTGTTCTTCTGCTAGAAAGGCTAAAAATAAGATGCTTGTTTTCTAATCTCCCTTACTGTTAGTTCTAGTCAATAAGGGAAAGAAATGATGTGAGAATTTAGGGAATATGAGAAGGGCACCAAAACTCTAACTGCCCTTGTCAAGCCACTTACTGTCTCTTCAATTTTTCTCTACCTTTTGGGTGCTGTCTTTTGAGGAAGGATGCCTGGGGCTATAGCAATCATCTTGAACCAAGAATGAGAGGCCAGAAGACAGACAGACATGGCTTCATATCTTAAGCTATTAAACCAATCTAAAATCTACTACCTCCAAGATCTCTAGTTCTCCAAGATAATCAAATGCCTTTGTTATTTAAGCAACAAATAGATTTTCTGTTATTTGCACCCTTATGCGTTAGAATAAAAACAGCCCTTTAAAGCAGATTATGAATAAAGAAATAGAAAAACAAAAAAGCTAACTTCCTCAAAGTCACAGAGTTAGGAAGTGGGGAGACACAATTTCCACCCAGAAACTTTATCTCCAGTGTATTAATCTCTACTCTACATTTTATTTTATTTCCAAAGGAAATGATATGGTTTTGAAAGTGGCTTTCCTTCTACATTCTCCCCTTTTTCTCTCTTCCTCTTCCTCAATATAGCACCCTGACATCTCCCCAAGTTTGGCTCTTTATCTCATCCTATAATAATGCTTGAACATATTTAAAAGTCACTGTACCTTTAAAGCCAACATATGTATAGCTTTCTTCAATGACTGCTCTATACATATTTCTTCATTTATTTATCCATTCATCCATCCACTCATTTACTGAGCTTCTGTTATATGCCAGGCCCTGAGATAAGTAGCAAGGGTAAAGATAAACAGGACTACTGACTAATAGTTAAGTCATACATGTATTAATACAGAAAAATACTGTATATTAATATACTGTATAGATATACTACAGTGAAAAGTATAATAATATAAATATATACAAGCTATGATTTTAGCAGAGGAATAAAGCAACTGGTTTTGACTAGGGGCATCTTGGGGGTTCGGGGGGCGGGGCACCTGAGCTGGAATACTCAAATTTAATTAGTTTCTATACTCAAAAGTAGGCAAATAAGAAGACCCTTGGTATCCAGTTCCTATGTCATGTGTTCATTCATGTTGAAATATAAAAATCATACATATTCCATTTTTATCCTTTTATATTTATAAAAACTCAAATCAGGTATATTGAGCATAATACAAAAAACTAAAAAAAAAAAAAAAGCTAGACTGTTAGCATGTCCTTAAGTTTTTGATTCGTACTCTGATACCTTCAATAATTTAATTAGTTGTATTAAAGTATTACAATTTATCAATACTCTTGGTTTCAGGCATCTTTATAAATAGCATCTAGTTAAGCGGAATTCTGACATCCTTGAAAAATTTACAAATATTTTGAGCACTTACTATAAACACAAAAATACTGAAATTCACATGTAAGATGAATTTTAATGTTCAAAATGACATTAACAAGCTGAAACATTTAGTTTTTAATTTGAGGGATGACTGTAACTCTGCCCTTTGACCTCTGATTCTGATTCTTTCTTTTATTAATGATTTTGAAGTAGATCTTTCTTAACTCATCTTTTAGTTCCCAGATATTCTTTCTTTATGTATTATATATTAGGTTAAAAGGGCATTCAATAAAACCCTGGAATAATCTAAATTAATGAGATTACATGTACATTTGATTGTCTGAATCTGCAGCAAAACATGACAGAAGCATATCTCTGAGGCCTTGAACAATGGAATTAAGAGAATTATCACTTACAATAAATTTGTATTACATTTCATAGGTTGACCACATTTTTCACATATTATTTTCACTCATGTTTGTAATTCTGTTAGTTGCCATCTTGCAAAATCCCAATTACTTTGTCTTGGCCTTTTGATTTCCCATGAAATGAAGCTTCTTCTTCCATAAGGACATCTTTAATACTTTGTTACTACGCTGGTTATGCTTTGATTGTTTCTGAAAATCCATTCACTGGGCCTATAACATAGCTAAGCTCTTTGTCTATGAAGGATATAATCAAAAACCAGTATATAATATCTCAATGTCTTCAAAAAGATTTTGTCAAAACTGCAATGTTTCTATCTCTGTTATACAAAGAATTTTGAAATGTTGAATAGTGTTAAGAAGACTAAATTTCAAGTCCAGAGGGTAGAAGCCTATCTCTTCTGTTTGTGATATTGTACTAGGCATCAATCTCTTTGGATCTTTGGTTTCCTATTTCTCAAGAGTGGGGCTTGAGCTGGGTAATCTCTTGACAGATCATCTCCAAAATGTCTTTGCACATGGTGGCCACTTGTCTGAAACAGCTTATGTATCTTAAATGTCTGAGGTTGGGACCCACTAAAAACAAACTCTGAAACTAGAATTTGAGTGCAAGTAGTTTGTTTGGTAGCTATCCCAGGAAAGACAGAAGGAAAGAAGGATTGAGCCTGTAAAGGGAAAAGATGATGAGGAAGTTGTTAAGTTACTGAAATGAACACCTGGAGCTTCACAGCACCTAAATGCTTTGGGACCTGATGTAGAGCCTCTTCCCCAGAGTTACCCTATGTGAAGGCAGAGGAAACAAGGAAATTTGTACACCAACTCCCGTCAGTCACTGGTTAAGGGCTACTGAGAGGGGAAGTGCTATCTCCAGCACTTCCAGCCTGACACACAGGGCTTTAGCGTCCAGAGGAAGTTCTCAAGCAAAGAGACGGTGACGTGAGGAGTTGTAAGTTGGGCTAATGTGCATTGAAATGGGCTGAAGGGATAATAGTGGGTCAGGTATACTACCCCTTCCTTGTGCCCTTCTCCCTATCTACCTAGCAGACTCATAATCATCCTCTGGACTAGCTCAAATGTTACATCATCTGTGTGCAGCTCCCCTTGACTCCCAAGCTCTGTCGTACCATATTCTTCCATTATAGGAATGATCACACTGCATGCCTATCTCCCTCCTAAACTGTAAGTTCTTTCTATCTCTAGCCTAGTAGTCCACCTACATCTATTTGATCAATGCTGATGGATCAACCTGTGGTTCTTTTGAAAAAATTAGCATTCACCAAGCTATCTCTCACCTCATTTCTCTAAAGAAACAGATCATGTAGAAATTATTATAGTTGCTTATGCCACATAGCCATCCTTGTCTGTGAGTCTTAAACTATTTAGACATCTAAATAGCAAAGCAGTTTCTACTGACATTTTGCTGTTGCTGTCAAATTCATAACATCAAAAACTTGGTGAGCCATGACGTTTGAAAATTCATTCAGCAGTTGCAGCTCCATAGAGTACTACTATGACTCTCCTATTATTCTTTACGTCTTTTATACATATCTATATATTAACCTGATATCAAATATAACATCTAAATTTTTATATTGAAATCAGATTAAAAAAAATATCAACCAAGCTAATTTGAGCACATTAACAAATGTAACTATAATCAGATTTACTTTTCACCAATAATTTATAAAAAGAAGCTTGTCTGGCAATTTATATTAAAGTTGTCTCTTCTGCCTATGTGAAGATGCATTTTTTATGCACTGTCACATTCTTTTACTTTATATAAATAGTATGCAGTCTTCAAAACAGTTTTGTATTTTTCCACTGATAGAATTTTTTCCCATTAGTTATTCCATTAGTTAATAGAGCTAGTTTTAAAAATATATATTCTAAACAACTTTACTTCTTTTCATATTGGTCAGTTCTCAAATGCATGTTTACTTTATGGTTAAATAAAATATCCCTCACTTCATGGTCAATGTTATGGGAAAGAAAAAGTACAAAAAATAAGAAAGTTCTAAATTTCACAAGGTTCATGATTTTTAAACGTATTACTCAGGTTTGATCCTGTGTACCCAGGAGCAGCAATATGTTTTATTAATTTTAGTCTTACCAATGTTAGCATACTCAAAAACAAAGCCAAACAGAACAAAACAAAACAAAAAAACCTTTTCCAATTCCTTTCATCCAGCTCTCATGAACAACCTGACCTATATCTGGTTCCACCCACCAAGTCATCCATTTTCTTTTAAATTCTTCCTTGGTTATCAATTTGTTTTTTGATACTAGTCTGTTTTTAATGATTGTTATGGTATATTTAAAATAGGCAGAGCACAATGATATTTGGAGACTTTTCTTAGAGGATGCTAAGGTTTTACTCTCCCCACCCTTCCCCAGTTAATTAGATTTCCATTAGCTCCCTAGTGGGTTGGTCTAACAGATTATAATAAGCATTATTCTGAGAGTTATATATAAACCTTACTTGACATATCAGCAGGAGAAAGGAAGAGTAGCAAAAGTCAACCTAGATTGCTGATCAGTCATTTTGACATAGTTTAAACTGTGCCCTTTATAATAAAATGTCTTTAGAAAAAAAAAAATTTAAACAATTAAAGAGGAATATTCTTAATAAAATAACCTTAGTTAAAAAAAGAATCTCAATTACAACATTAGTATTTTTTGTTAAACTACATTATATACTAAAAATAAATAGTTTTTAAATAAATTGATGAAGAAGCTTCTTCATGTACATATCCATGACAACCCAGGTTTATATTTTTCAGTTGCAAATAGCTGTTACCAGAAATATGTAAATTATTTAAGAAGTTGTAACAAGATAAAATTGTTTCCATAAATATCCATTAGTTAATAGTCCAACAAAAAACTTCACAACAAAACTCAAATTATAAAATATTTCGAGTATTATTCTTTTAAAAAATAGAAAAGCTATTTATTACCATAATTATAAAGAAGAGCAAAGAGTCAAGGGTCGCATGTCCTTTGGACAATTGTGAAGTTAAAAAAACATGAAAATAAGAGAAAATGTACATGCTACCTAGATACCAGATGGAGTTCCATTTGGAAGTCTGATAGAGTAACTCCCCTGAGGCTAATACACAAAGGAGGAGAATAACAGAAGAAAGAGTGAATATGAGCATTCAGGCAAAGGCTTATGCTGCTCTCTTTTTCCCAGTAAAAGGTATAAGTTCCTTTAGATATGGGACTTTGAGAATAGAGTCTGGAATACTCTGTAAGTGAGAGAGCAGCAAATGCCATGTCATTAGATTGTGTTTACTCAGAGCTCTCTGAAAGCCCTAGTAAACTGTTATGAAGCCCAGAGGTGCCCTGCAGGAATAATTTAAATTTCTTAGATAATATGAAGAATCGACAAAACAGTATTCTGAAGTCTATTTTCTCATGTAGAATCCTAATTTTTCTTTTGTGTAATCAAAAAGGAAAAATATAATATTGATAATATACTATTCATAAGTAATGTACATAAAAAAGTACTGAAAGAAACATGTCTTAAAATGTGGGATTTAAGTCTCATATTAAAGGTTTTCAATAGTATCTAAAATTGTCTTTTAACAAAGGAAACTCTTATGAACTAATTAGAATAAAATATGAGAATGAAGGAGAACCTCAAAGTATAAACTTAAACATTATAATTCCCATATCACTAAATCATATTTTCAGCTCATCAAGGTTGGTGAAAAATTCCAAACAGCGAAGAAAAAGTCTATCTATAACATTATTTTTCATGAAGACATATGAAGGCAGTCTGATGTACTCCATAATTCTAAGTTAGGTGTGTATTAGTATGTCTGCTATTTCGGTCAATTCTCCACTTTCAGACAAAATGAATAAACACTTCTTATATCTCTGTATTTGGAAAAGTAAGAGAAAATGTTACCAAATAATGTTTTATTTTCTACATGGTCCTCAGATGTCTCTTCATGTCCTTCCCTACCCCCAGCTTTATTGAGAAGTAATTGACATATTACACGTGTAAGTTTAAGATGTACAATACGATCTATGTATACGCTGCAAAATGATTACCACAATAAGGTTAGTTAACACATCCATGACCTCATATAACTACCTTTTCTCGTGCTGAGAATATTTAAGATCTACTTTCAGCAACTTTCAAGTGTGCAATAGAGCACTGTTAACTATAGTCACCATGTTGTACATTAGATCTCCAAGAACCTACTTATAACTGTAATTTATGTCCTTTGATCAACATCTTCCCATTTCCTCATGCCCAATCCCCTGGCAACCTCCATTCTACTTTCTGTTTATATGAGTTTATATTTGATATCTCATATAATTACACAATATTTGTTCTTCTGGGATTGGTTTATTTCATTTAGCACAATGTCTTCATGTTTGGTCCATCTTTTTTCATACTGTAGATTTTTTTTAAGGATGAATATTCCAGTGTGTGTGTGTGTGTGTGTGTGTGTGTGTGTGTGTATACATAACACATTTTTTTTATTTATTCATTCATCGATGCACATTTTCACATCTTGGCTATTTTGAATAATGCTACAGTGAACATTCAAGTTCATTTTAGGATCCTGATTTCCATTCTTTTGGATAAATACCCAGAAGCGGAATTTTGGGATCATATGGTAGTTCTATTTTTAACTTTTTTTGGAAATTTCCATACTGTTTTCCATAATGGCTACAACATTTTCCATGTCCACCAGGTACACAAGAGTTCTAAATTCTGCACATCTTCACCAACACTCTTTTTTATTTTATTTTTTAAATAATAGCCATTCTAACAGGTGTGAGGTGATATCTCCTTGGAGTTTTGATTTGCATTTCTCGGATTAGTTGAACACCTTTTTATATACCTATTGCCATTTGTATGTCTTCTTTAGAGAAATGTCTGTCAAATCTTTAGCCCATTTTTTAAGTATCAGTTTTGTTTTGTTTTGCTTTTGCTACTGAGTGGTAGAAGTTCCTGTAAAGTATTAGGTTCTGCTTAGATTTCAGTTATGATCCAGGGTAAACCTCAAATAGCAGTAATGGAGATTGGTTGATTTGCCTTGATCTGTTTCCCTCTTCCCCATCCTTCTGGAAACAGAATCACTCCTCTCCAAGGGCAATCAACTGTATATTTTCTGTAGAGTTGACCCCACACCTACCATATGACCCCAATGAGTGCTCCAGACTTTGACCACAGTGACTTGTTCCAAAATGAGTATGTGACCCAGATTGGACCAACCAATATTCTCCTTGAAGTTTTCTTTTAAATCTATAGGAAAAGGCAACCACAATTTACTGATTAAACTGATAAGATGTGTGTCTGGGTCCTTTGTATGTTATCTTGCTATCACAAAGAGAAAACCTGCATGAGAACAAAACTAAGTAGGGGCAAGCAGAACTAAAAGACAGAGAGAAACATGATAACATTGCTTGAGCCTATGGATCTAGCCCAGTAATATCAACTTAAATTTCCTAGTCTAGAATCCAAATGGTCCTTTTTCTTCTTCTTCTTCTTAAATTAGTTTGAGTAGAGTTTTTGTCACTTGCAATCTACAAAGGATACAATATTTTTAATGAGATAGTCCATAGACTTCTTGTTTAATACTAAATAGAGTTTAAAAACAAGAAATTCCTAAAATAATTCTTTTCTTGAAATATTATGTTACAGATAAAGCAAAAATTTCCCTCGCCCACTCCAACACTCACCATATCTACTTTTATTAGTTTAGTTTGTATCACTAGAATTTTCTTTATGTTTATAAATGAAATATATACAGAGGGCAAAATATATAGATGTATTAATAGGTAGACAGACAGCCTCTTCTATAGATATAGGTATAAAAATAACAGACAGATGTGGATAAATGAATAGCCATAGTTATTTTACATATGGTTTAAAATAACAATCATTTTATGTATGGTTATATGTTTTTGCATCTTGCTCCATTTGCTTATCAATATGGTGTAGTGCTACTTAAAGTGTCAATATATTGATTCATCTCTTTTTAAATGCTAAATAGCTTCATTGAACAGGATGTATCATCATTTGTCTACTCATTTTCCTATTAATAAACATTTGGCTTTTTTTCTTTTATAATTATTCACAGTGATACAATAAACATCCAACTCCAGCCCTTTCAAAGTCAACCTGACTTATATGTGCCTTAGATGGTACTGTTGGATGTAGGAAATGAGGCAACACCTATGTTCTTGGAAGCTTGAAAGAACATCCTTTCCCCTAAAGATTTCAGCAGTTGGTAGCCTCACATAATTTATTAATATTCCCTCATTGAACAAACATTTATTAAAATACTGTCTCATGAAAAGCACTGTTCCTAATGTTCAGACGGAAAAATTGAATGAATTTGCTTCCTGTCTTTAAAGAGTTTACAATTTATAATAATAATTATGAGAGAAATATGTACTGTACACACATCATTATGTACCAAGCACTTTGCTAAATCCTTTACCTATATTATCTCATTTTCTCTTCAGAAGGACCCTTATCACCATTCTCATTTAACAGATCAAAGAGCCTAATGTCACACAGTTAATAAGGCTCAGAGATGCAATTTGACTCTAATCCTTCTGTCTACAAATCCTAGATTTATAAACATTTGATAAACTGCATCTAGAACAAAGAAAAATATTCAATTTTGTTTGTATTATGTGAGAACTGGTTAGTAGGAAAAGGATAAAGGGAGGCATGCCACAGGCCTGACCTACTAATGAAGTGCACAGAGAGGCCACAGACTTTGGGAAAAGGAAGTTGGATGTCAAAGAAGCCCTAAGATCAGGAAATGCCAAATACATCTATTGCTCCCACTGGGTTCTGGGTACCTCCCAAAGTTCCCATGGATTTGGTCTCCGTAGACCACTGCTTTCTTTTACTGATAGCTTGGGTGGTAACTTTTTTTACCTGTGTTGCCCTAATTCATGTTATTCAACAAGTGCTTGTTTAGAATAAAAAATGAAAACACGTCACATGCCTTTAGCTATATCTTATGAAGCAGAAAAGCCTGGAAATAACTGTAAAGTTTTATAGTGAATTGGAAGGCAAGGGTTAATTTGTTCCTGTTTTAAAATCACTATGTGTTAAAAATAGACCTCAAAACCTTTAGAATAGAAATCCCATACAGGAACTATCTAAAATATCACTGTAACATAATCAAGATAATGATATCTCTTGAATATTAAAATAAAATACACACACCTTTCATTAAATACTCTCCTACCTCACCCCCACATGTACATCCAGGGTAATAAAACTTATACAGGCTGAGAAAAGGTTAATGGAAACCAAATTCAACTATTCTTCCTCATAAGGGAACTCTGTCCCAGAGCTTCTCTGAAGTCCTATGCCCGCACTTGACAGAAACCCTCGAGATCTAGATTGCATATTCAGTAATTCTTTTAAACTAACCGCCATTGTGAATGGAAATAAGGTTAAAATAGCATTTTAGAATTCAACCTGTTTCAACTGTTCCAATCATATAGAAAACTCAAAAAATAACTTCATTTGCTGCCAACCCTGATGATTCCAGTTCTCTCTGCTAGAAGATGCTGCCTCTAGACAAAGGTAGGTGCGCAACTCATATCTCAGACATGCTGGGAGAAGCAGCAACACTATAAACAGGGATACTACTTATGTGGCACTTCTGAGCAACATTTCATTTTCTAGGGATCTAGACATATTTTCCGTCCCCTTTCTATTTTGACAAAAATCTATCTATCTCGAGATTTACCTCATCAAAATCCTGCTTTGAAAAATCTAGTCAACAATGTTCCTTCTTTCCTCTCATTTGCTTTGTACTTAATTACTGATTCTTAAATGGGAATGATGGGAGTGGTAGAACAGAGTTGTCTGAGGTTTGAAATTCTTCTCAAGTGATTAGGACATACTGGTTCTTCCACTAGTGGTGGGAGCAAATATTAAAAGCAGAAGTACCACATTTTTCTTGACTCCTTAGGAAATAAGAAATTTCACAGAATAAAAATTTTTAATTGGCTAAAATTACCAGATGTTTAAAATGTTATAATATTTATTTAATTATTAGAATATTTTTCAAATTACACCTTTGTTTGAATTTTTATAAGTGATATTAAAAGTAATTTACATTTTTCTAAATGCCTGGGACATGGTAATGTACTTTGTAATATGTTGAAATAATGTTTTCAGATATAATTAAAGTGTATTGGATGTTGCTTAGAAATGATTTGCTTTTATGGGCTTTATGTTAGATTTTTGTTTTTGTTTTTGTTTTTAATCTCTCTTTTTCTTCTGTCAACTATTCACAGAATAGTTGTATGTAACTAGCACATGACAGAGTGATTCCTATGATGCCTAGGAAGACCTTAGGAAAAGCATGAACTAAGAATTTCATACCCAGATAAGCAATCATCTGAGTATAAATGTCATAGGAAAGCATTTTTGAACATATAAGAACTCAAAGAATATTATTCCAAGAAAACTTTCTTGAAAGAATTTGAAATTTCTTGAAAGTCAGAGATTATATTTCAGCAGAAGAGGAAAATGTAATAAGAACAGCAAATGGCAGTGGCTTCTAAATGAAGCCTTCTAATTTTAGGATAAAGAAAAAAATGTGCTCATTATGGTACCATAGCTATAAAATGTAGAAATAATATAACTACCCAAACTTGAATAAAAAAGAAGATGGCATGGATGTGTGCTGATTTTTCTCTTGTTAGAGATGGGAATTCAAAAGGTGTCATATATAGCTGACAAATCAAATAACAGAAATAGAGGTATACTCGAAGATGTTTTTATTTATATCAGGACTAATAAAAATGTAGTAAACCAAAATTTAATGAAGGGAAAGATGAGAAGGGAAGACAAGTGAGAGAGAGAGACAGTAAATGAATTAAAATATCCCATATAGAGGAAAACCAATAAATTTTGTCTAAATAAATAGGAGTACACACATAAAATACAATGACAGAACTCAGGCAAACAAATTGGCCTCATAGATAATTGTTTAAAAAAATATCATTTTGCACTGATAGAAAGCATTCTTAAAAGCAAATAATAACTATGTAGCACACAAGAGATTAACTTAAAATGAAGAGTGGTTGAACACAAAAGGGTAAACAAAGGTATTTCAGGAAATGCAAATACAAAAAGTTTAAGGGATATAAACTTAGTATTAAACAATGTTAAATTCAGGGCCATAAACATTAAGCAAAAACAAATACATTCAAAGATGATTAACAGTTCATCCTACTAATTTAAGTTATATCTGTGAATAAAATAATAAAGCATTAAATTTATAAAGCAAAAACTGCATGAAACGTAAGCAGATGATATAGATGCAATCGCATCAATCATATGGGATTTTAACTCCTCTTTACTAGCTCAGGAAAGAGCAAGCAGACCAGAAATAAACAAAGCCATCTTAGACCTAAAGGACAAAATTAACAAGGTTATTGCTATATTCTGTAAACCAAGACAATAACTTCTTTTGAATTAATAATAGGAAAGGCACCAAAAAAAATTAACCAAGGGGGAGAATGAAGTGAGTAAAGGGGATCAAATATATGGTAGCTGAAGAAAACTGGACTTTGGGTGGTAAACACGCAATAGAATATACAGATGTCTCATGATAATGTACACCTTAAAATTATATAATTGTATTAACCAATGTTATCCGAATAAACTTAATTAAAAAAAATTAACCAAGTATTAAGCCATACAGAAAACCTCAATAAATGTCCCCAAAATATAATTAGTATAGATACATGTGAGTTAAAGACAAAACAAATATAAAATTTCAGAATACTTAGAAAATACTGATTATGAAAATTACCTTAGAAATAATAAGAGATAGTAAAGCCAGGTTTAAGACAAAATATGAAGTCTCAAATATTTACATACTATTGAAAAAGAAAATTACTGAATTATTCAGCCTTAGACAAGAACTTTGAAAAAGAAGAGCAAAGTGAAACTAAGCAATGAAAAATGAAAGAAATGGTGAAGAAAAATAAAAAGCAAAAAATTGAATAGAGAAATGTTGTAGAATTAATTAAAAAATACATGAGATGGTTGTTTTTAAAAATACAATAAACAACAAATACAACTAAGGAAAAATAGGAGGCACATACACAAGGTTGAAATGAGAAATAACCTCAGGAACAGAGGAAATTAAGAGAAATAAGAAAAAGCTATTATCTCCAGCAATTTGAAAATAAATTTGGAAATCTATAAGAAATGTATAGTTTACTAGGAAAGTATAACTTACACAAACTGAGCTACAGTAAGGAAGTGATGAAGAGGCAGAGCACAGAGGATTTTAGGGCAGGGAAATTATTCTGAATGATATAATGATGCATATGTGTCATATATTTGTCCAAACCCCCAAAGTACAATGCCAAAGGCAACCTTAAGGTAAATTATGGGTTTTGAGTGATGACGATAAGCCAATGTAGGTTTATCTTTTGTTAAAAAAATATATATATATAATACATATTATATATATTTATGTATATAAAAAAATATATATATTCTGGTGAGTGATGCTGATAATGGGGGAGACCATATATGTAATGGAAAATCTCTGTTCTTTCTCTCAATTTTATTATAAACCTAAAACTTCTCTAAAAAATATAGTATTATATAAAAATGACCTAGGTAAACAGAATATATAAATATTCTAATTGGTGAAAATAAAATTGAAGAAACACTAGAAGAATGATTTTCCTCACCTCTTCTCAT
The DNA here is from genome assembly GCF_902729225.1 of Pteropus medius. NCBI lineage: Eukaryota > Metazoa > Chordata > Mammalia > Chiroptera > Pteropodidae > Pteropus > Pteropus medius. The sequence goes on from NW_024340692.1 coordinate 17,974,851, forward strand.
ACCTTTAAAATGTACTCAGGTAATTTCCAGGATGGAAAAAAAATAAAAATAAAAATGAACCTATAAGGAGTAAATAGATCTAATACTATGTAAAATTTGAAAGTGGAGATACCTCCAATACTATTAAAACAGTTCCAAAGCAAGAAAAAGAAGAAAATCTTTCAAATTATTTATATAAAACCAGTATAACACGGACATCAAAAGCCAGCGAAATAGCCTCCCACTAAAATCACAAATGAACAGCACATAAGAAAACTGATGCATAAATGTTAAATACAATTGCAACATATTTTTAGGCCTATACCAAGCTGTCTATTTAATTCATATGGAAAATATGCACAAAATTTTTTCTAGAAAACAATTCTGATGAAGGGGGGGTGGTGAAAACTTCTAGTTTTATTATAAGTCTAGTGCTCTTAAAATATTGTGGCTCTGTAGCATAAAAAGGCAGATCAATGGAACAAACTAAAGTCTCAGCATAAATCTAAATATACATGAGACTTTAGTTGATGGTAAAAATAGCATCTTGAATCAGTATAACTAGATTAAATGGTGTTGAGACAACTGGGAAGACATCTGAGAAAAACTAAGGTTGGATATCTATCTCTTGTCAAAATAAATTCCAGATGAAACCACTAGAAACAAATAAGAATGAGAGAGAGAGAGAGAGAGAGAGAGAGAGAGAGAGAGAGAGAGAAAATTTGTAATAAGAAGTTGTAAAAGATTCCAAAATTAAAAAGGTAAAAAACAAATTCCTTTATGGCAAAATAAATCACTAAAATGTCTCAATATAAAAGACAAATGAGGAAAAATAATATTTACAAGTCCTATTAAAAAGTCACATGGAAAGAGTTTCAACAAATTAGAAAAGGCCAATTATCTAAGATAAAAATGGACAGAAAAGACAGAGTTTGTAGAAATGAAATATAAATAATCTCAAATGCTCCCATTTGTAACAAAATCCCTGTAAATTAAAAGTATACAGATATCATTTTTTATCTATCAGATATGAAAGATCTAAAACAGATCTAAAAGCTTGATACACATATCATATATAATTATATATCTTTTTGCATTCTTTATGGAGTGTCAATACTTCTTTGAAAGGCAATTTGACCATTTTTTTATCAAAAAATAAAAGGCCCTAGGACCGAACAATTTTACTGCTAGAAAGTTATTCTGCAGAGTATTCATCCATTAGCTCAATGACACATGCACACAGATGTTCTGTGTGTCATCGTTTATAGCAAAAGTTTGAAAACAATATAACCATTGTCCTATAAATGGGAATTTAAACTATACTATGTAAATCCAAATAAAATGAAATTTAGCAGCTATTAAAAAGAATGAGGAAATTCTATATATACTAATATGGAACGAACTCTACGTGAAAAGAGCAAGGTGAACAGTATTTCATGTTTCCATTATTGTGAAAACATTTTCCATTCTCTAATGTGAATGTTCTAAGTTTTTTTACTTTGACTATCTGCCATCGACAAGTGAAAAATGTATGTTATAAAAACCATACTATGATATATGTGCCTTCCCTTTCAGAAGAGGTGAAAGAACTATGGTTTGTTTTTCAATCAATTTATATGTCATAGCTGATTTTACGATAATGAGATTTTCAAAATCTGAACATATGTTATAAATAACCAGAAGTACATGCCTTTAATCACATAAAAACTGTGAACTCCTTGTTAATAAGAATTTTATCACCTTCAACTTGCTCTGCTATAAACTGTAAGAGAAATGATTCTGAAATTTACTGCATAGTAACTTGCAGATTTATTTTTCAAGTCAAGGCCACTGCTAAAATCCAAGTTACTTTAGAGAGCATTATGTTACGTATTCTCAAGAAAGGTGCTGAATATTGATTGTCTTGTACCTTGTTTCTAAGGACTTAATGACTTGGTAAATTTCTTTATAATTTTTCTTGTATTTATGTGAGTAAATCATCATTGTTAAAAGGTTTCAACCTCAAAGAAATCTTTAAATTAGAGAGCAAATAGAGGTTTGAATAAAAAAAAAAATTTTTCATTTCACTGGATCGTTAATATCCAATGAAAATAATATAAATAAGGGAGAAGTTTAATTTATGAATTTCAACCCATTCCAGGCATACCTTGAAGATATTGCACATGTAGTTCCAGGACACTGCAATAAATTAAGTATTGCAATAAAGCTGGTCGTAATCTTTTTGCTGGTGGAGGGTTTTCAATTTATAAAAAACCACAACATGTGTGAATAAAATGAGGTGTGTTGCATACTTCAGATGAACTGAAACACAGAGGAAAGACCTAATGGTAGATAAAACCATACGCTGTCTGCATATTAGAGTAATTCAGCACTGGCTCTTCCTGGCCTTATCACTTCCCAAGCAGGTTGAGACCATCAAGGAGTAAAACAGATACTCAACTCTCTTTTATTATTACCTCATTATCCTATTAGGGCAGAGATTTGAATAGTCAATATGATAATAAGATCCCCAATTAAGCCATTTCCTGTTTGGAAAAAAAAAAAGTACAGCCCACTGCCAGCATTAATTTTACATAAACATGCTCTTTGAGGGTGAAGCAAATCTGATTGGTTTTCAAAGTGAAAATAAAATATAAAAACTGTTCTTGTAGTTATTTCTAAACAGAATTCGTCTCTAATCCTAATGTAACATAAATGTATACATAAATTGGATTCGTCAAATGAATCTTCTGTTAACTGTTTGAAAAAAATGTTAACATAACGTTTAAGAATGCTACATTTTCTAGGATTTGACATTTTCAGCGATCGAGAATTTCTATATTCTGTAAATGGAAATATCATTACTAAAAACAGAATGCTATAAATAGAACGATGTCATTTGTTTCCAAAGACTATTGATATACTAGAGCAATGTGAAAATAATAATAAAAGCGAGATATTTTGTGGCAAACTTTGGGGGTAAGGTAAAGACTGTGATCCAGGAGTTGTCTGGGGTAAATGCTGCAGGCAGGCACAAATGTCATCGATGAGTATTCTTGGAGTAAATAGGAAATGGGTTAATTAACTTTTGGATAATTGGGTGCATTCATTTCCACTCTTTAAAGAGGATCTATTCTATATCAGGCACTGTACTTGGCTGACAAAAAGAAAATAACAACAGTGGTCTTACCCTGAAGAAAGTCTAATAGAAGAGACAGATTGATAAGAAAGTCAGCATAACATTAACAGAGTACTGAGAAAGAGCCCCTAACAGGCAATGACTGCCATTTATAGCAGCATTTTATACGCTATCTTACAGAATCTTTTTCACACTCACATGAGGTTGGCATCATCAGAGCAGTCATTGGCAATTCTAAGCCCAGGGAAAGTAAGGCCATAAGATCAGTTCAGTAATGTGCCTCAGGTGTAGGTATTAGTAACCATGCTTGTCACTTGGTAGCTTTCATTTTAATTACTGTTTCTTGCTAAGTAAATGCTAAGCTTAGCAACGTTGTCAATATGTAAACAACACACTATTTTAAATGGCACCACTACAATTTTATTTTTTAAAAGATGTGTGCTCCCTCATTATTGGTGCCTTGGGACACACTCTGTTCACTTTTAAACTTTTATCTGAGGGCAATTTTGCAGCTGAGCCAAAGGAGGGTCAGGGATGCCCTGTCACTTGCCATAGGGCCCTGGCTCGTAAGAAAGAGAGTGAGAGTTGCACCCTGGCTGACCTGACTCTGAAGTTCATGCTTTTTCACCGCAACATCTCCCATAGGAGATGAAACTCTATACAGTACTCCTTCCTCATCTGCCGTAGAGGATATGCTCCAAGACCTTCTGTGGATGGTACCCGACCCAATATATACTGTTTTTGCCTATATGTACATATTTATAATAAAATTTAATTTGTAAATCAGGCATAGGAAGAGATTAACATCAATAATAAAATAGAACAATTATAACAATATACCGTAATAAGTTGTATGAATATAGTCTTTCTCTGTCTCTCGAAATATTTTGTTGTATTGTACTTACCCTTCTTTACAGTTTTATCTTCTTCACAATTTCACAGAAGATTCATGCTTACCATAGATCTTAGCAACCTCAGCATATGACTTTTTTTTCTTATTAGAGAACTTTCACTCTTTCACCTGAAGGAGGCAATTTACAGCTTCTCTTTGGCATATCTGAATTGGCAGGATCACTATTCTTGCATTTTGTAGTCACTATTAAGTACAATAAGGGTTACTTGAAACAAACACTGATAATGGAGATGGAGGCTACTACGTGACTAATTAATGAGGAGCGGATACCTCTTGGAGACCTGGAAAAAGGGATGATTCACACATGACCCAGGTGGAACTCAGGTGGGACTGAGCAGGGCCTCATGAGATTTCATCACACTACTCAGAACAATGCACAATTTAAAATTTATAAATTGTTTATTTCTGAAATTTTCCACTTATATTCAGACCACGATTGACCGTGGGTAACTGAAACTGCAGAAAGTGAAATCATGATAAGGGGGGACGACTGTACCCCCAAAATATGACACAAGAAGTATAGTGAGCACCTTTATTTTTTCTTGTAACTTAGCAACCTGGCTTACTCTCATATATTCTAATTTAGAGTATATCCTTTCAAATTCCTTTAATATTTTGCAATTTGTGGCACATGTAACCATCTTCATTTAAAGCTGATATTAGAATACCAGGAGTAAATTTAATTTGGCGCTATGAGAGTGAACTTGTAGGGAGCTGCAATGCAAAGTTCAAATCTTAAACAGCAAAAAAGATCTTTGGAGTTTATAATCTTGGAGTTCTCCAACAAAAGTAATTTTATTTTAGATACATCCACAGAAAAAATTTAGTTTCAAATTGTCACCACAAATGACTGCTGATGCTTTGGATCTCTTGTCTAGTGATATTTTGCATTTATTATATATATGTATGTATATATATATATACGCACTTGTTATATTTAGAACATGTATTTCAGGCTTTCTAAGTACAAAACAAAACACTTCCTCTAAAATAAATACCAAAATATGCAGAGTAAGCCATCCAGTACACTAGTTAGGAAGAGCATGTGACTACACTGCAATTATCAAGGGAAGTCAGAGTTTCAGATTCACTTCTTTCTGGGCCTTGGTTTCCCTCATGTAAAATGAAGTGATTGAACTAAATAATATATAAGCTTCCTTCGCTTTTAAAGATTCCTTGAGTTCACTGCTATTTTGCAAACTATCAAACTTAAATTGGCAGCAGGTCAAAATACATTTGCAGGTGTTGAAAACTAATTGCTCTTTCCCTCCTTCAAAATAATCTATCTGAAGAAAATTTCCCCATCCCACAATAAGCACCAAGCCAATTTTATCAAGAAGTTATCTTTTTTTGTATTATTCTAGGAATCTGTACCTGGCTTGGATGGTTTCTAGAAACTGCCATCCTAAATCAGCAAAGATCAATAAATGTATTTATTTAAAGTATCCCCTACTTTCCAACTTCCCATCTCTACAAACAGAATTTTTCCTAACTAGTTTTATTTTACCCAGAGAATACTGTGTCATAGTTGAAAAGCATTGCCACCAAACAAGAGAATGATACAGTATAGAATTCAAAACGCAAGATTCCCTTCAAAATGGTATAAACTACAGAATTAAATCTAGTGTTACTAATAATACACATCCATCTAAAAAGCATTATCTTGAACTTTTGCTGGATAGTCTAAAAATTGACCTTGGCACATATTAAAGATGTCACTGGAAAACATAACTAATATTGTCCAGATACAATGTTGTATTCTGAAATAAGAGTCGCCATCCCAGATATAAATGAAGGCTTTATCAAATAACTTTAATTTTAAACTAAATCCAGAATACTTTTATCTGTACACCAGCTGTGTTCTCTTTCCAATTATCTAGGAAATGATGCACATAGAAATTGTATTCAAAGTTAGGAGAGTCAGTTTAATTTTTAAGCAGATGGACTAACCACCAAAAATCTATCCTAAATTTTTGCTGTTTATTCATTCAACAGACGTTTACCAAGTGCTTACTGCGTGCCAAACTCCGCATCTGTGCTAGAGATAGACACATGATAAAACAAGACAGACTACAAGAACACCAACAATAACAAAGTAAAAATAAGAAAATTTTAGAAAATTAAAAGTGAAGGCAAAGCTTCAATATATTTTAGGTCAATTGGAAAGACCCTGAGGCTAAAGTGAGTTTAGCCCATTCTGGGATTAAACTTTTGTGCCTAATATATTCTAATGTATTTTTCTTCTTATTATTATAATTATGTAATAGTTTGAATGTATTAAAAATTAAACTTAAAACAAACTTGAAACATTCCATTGAATGCTAGTGTCCTACGAGGAATAGTTTGCTCTAAATAAATGCAACTATATAATGGCTGTACGTTAACATCGATTACAGAGACTTTAACACCAATGCAGAGGGTTCACCAAGATCAACTGAATCAGAACCTCGTTATGTTTTAAAATTCCCCAGATAATTCTGATGCACAATGAAAGTTGAATCCACCTCTCAGAATTAATCTAAAAAGTGCCATATTCTAGCAACCAGATTTGTTTGGGGTTCTTAACTCTAAAGATTAACCCCAGTTGACTTTTGTTAGTTCAGGCACATTGAGAATTTGAGAAAAGCCATTGAGTTCGGTGGTAGAGGCCATGAGTTATGGAGTCAGATCATTTCTGGTTTGAACATTCTCATCCACTGTATAGACTTGGGTAAGTTATTAAATTCTTTAAGCCTTTGTTTCTTTATACAGAATATCAGTATACCACCACTACCTCATTGTTCATTGGCTAATGAATGTACAGTGTTTATCACTGCACCAAGTATATAGTAACTGATTGGTAAATGCCAACTATAGTAACTAATAATTAAAGAAATAGTCGTCTTTTTACTTACTTTTTTTTTTTTTAAGTAAATCTAATTTCTTGCTCTCAGGATTAACTTTTAATGATTTAAATGAGAAAAAGTGATTGTGATTAGGTTGCTATCCGTATAATCCCATGTGGTTATTTTATTAAATGCTTTTCATTATGAGTAAGACAAAAAGGTACTTATCTTTCTAAGTTATTCATCACCATACTTAGGAAAACTTGCTATAAGTATTCTTCAAGATTCTTAAGAGACTTAGAAACTTATTTTTCATATAGGATCAAAAAAATTTACCCTCTTAAAAATTTGCAAACTCTTATAAAAGAATGCTTAGTGTCACTTGTGAGTGCATTCCAAATTGCTTTGGAAAGAAAATCGTGACATCTTGATGTAATACTGGGCATCTTCATGACAACCATCCTCTAAAAACAAACTACTCGAAAGTGCTTTAAGTCATAACCTTTGTTTAAAAGGGGCTTCCATGAGAATTTCGTCTTAAGAACATCAAAGCCCAGTACAATTTCCATAAAGGATACTTGGTCAAACATTTAAATACTCTACTTCTGTCTCCTTCCCATACACACTAAAGACAATAGCTATCAACTTCAAAAGATGTTAGTTTCTACTATTTTCTATTCTATAGTCGGTCACCTGAACATACAGATAGTATCATTTGTCCAACTCTTGTCTCTTTCACATTAAAGTAGAATAAAATTAAACCAATGGCACTGTCTAAGGAATCTTATTACATTACAAAGATGCTATCGATTAAAATCTACAAGTCAAAGCAAAACCATTTTGATTTTCCATTAAAATATATTTTTTTCAGAAATTCAAAACTGATAAAGTTCAGTAATTAACCACATTATTAGTCTACAAATGCTTTGTTGCATCAATATTGTTTTTAAGTATCATGAGGAAACAAAAACTAGATTTGTGACAGTCGAACACTTAACTGACACTTAATATTTGAGTGCAGATGGTAAGTAATAAAAACAAATTGGATTAGATATATGCTATTTTTAGTTACTTTTGTAGATAGATGGAATCCAGTAGTTTAGTAAGAGAAGATCTAAGCTGAAGAGCTCACCAATTGCTGAAACTGAAATAATTAAATTATGCAAAAACTGAGAACAGATTGTCAAAAATTTTCTGCATTTGGCACTACAGAACACTTGACTGGGTTAAATGAGGTTAATACAAGTTGGTGTGCAAGAGTAGGAATGAACATTTCTTTTTGAAATCTAATTATGCTTTACAGTGAGCTATATTACATGTAATTTTTAAAGTTGTGACATCGTTTAGACTATTAATCCTTGATATAGTAACATGCTTTGCCAAACACACAAAGAAAAGGTCCTACTATATTCAACTAAAAAACTGAAGGCTTACTTAGTCTAAAATGTGTCCTTATTCGGTTCTCCCCACAACTCAGCAAGGTAGATGTGATTATCCTCAATTTATAGATTAGGAAATGAAAGCGCAAAACTGTAAAATAACTTGACCAAAGTCTTACCATTTCTGAGGAGTAAAGCTAAAATTTGAATCCAGGACTTTTAAACCACTACTACCTGAATTCGTCTAGGATACCAGAGCAGGTACAGATGAATATTCAGAATACCCAGTAGCTATTAACCTATTAACAATGTATTCCTTCTGCTGGACTCCAGTTACGTATCTTAATTTAGTTATCTCAGCACTTTAAACACGCCATCATTTTTCTCCAAATTTTCCTCTCTGACACTGCCTATCTGTAAATAGCACCACCATTCATCCAGTCCACCAACCCATCTCAGTCACCCTTATAATATCCAGTTACCAAATCCTATCATTTTCAACTCCCAAGTCAACATCAACCAATATCTTTCTCCTTCCTCCCTTCCCTCCCATTCCCTCCTCTTTCTTCTTCACATCACCATACCACCCGCCTTAGTGCAGGTTTCATCTGTTCTTTCTCAAGTCACAACTGCTCCTGAATGATTACTTTGTTTCCATTCTTATTTCCCTCCAATCTCTCCTTCACACTGTGGCCTTGGAGGGAGATTCTATGGTGCTATTTTGAATCATGTCACTTCTCTGGGTAAAAGTTGTCATTAAATATCCATTCCCTTTAGAACAAATAAGAATCCCATTAGCATGAACATAAGGCCCTTATAACCTGGCCCCTGATTAACTATCTAAAATTTATTTTTTTCCTTTTTCGACATGTATCCATCACACTATCAATAGCAAATATGGCATTTTTCTAAATGAACCATGTGGATTAATTCTCCCAAGCCTTTGCACCTGTTTCTGTAAGACCCATGTGAAGCCTCACCTCCCCAAGGAAATCTTCTCTGAACTCCCAACCCAACATAGATGCCCTTCCTTTGTGTTTCCACAGCCTAAAACACACACAGCTGTATTCTTCTGGAATAGTCTGCTTTTCTGTCTCTTACACTAAAGTCCTATATATATAAAAAGTGAATATAACACTATTCACTTTTTACTCCCCAAACCTAGCCAAGGACATAGTAGGTAATAAATGTTTATTTAATGAATGATTAATATATGTGAATGAATGAAATATTATAATAAGAAAATTAAGACATTAACAGAATTCTCAGTTAAAATATTCAAATGATTGTTCTGAATAATTAGTTACATAATTTCATTTCTATTTTTGAATCCCATTTTGCATGTCTTGAGGGCAGTTGCATTCCTATTAATTATAAATTTCAATTAAAATTGTATAAAGCTATATTTGTCATGTAAAGCAAGCCTTTTTTTATTGAAAGATCCTCTGACATTAGCATATATTAGTGATATGAGCTTAGCAAACTTTTAAGCATTTCACTCATCTCTGTGCAATATTTTAAATTACTAGGAATCTCCTTTGAAAACATTTTTCCTGGAATGTAGCATTTTTTTAAAACTCTAAAAGATATGTTCTGAGTAAAAACATGGAAATTAGAAAGGGCAAGAAGAATGGTCAGTTGTCTTCTTGGATTAGAGCAGAGGTGGCATGATACAAGGTAAGAAAATGTCGTATTTGGCAAAATATGCTTTGCATTCAACATTCAATGAATATTGAGTATTGTGGGCAAGTGGAGAGATACAAGTCATAAACAATAATCATAAAATTATGAAGACTTTTAGAAGGTAATTATGTGCTTTAAAAATAAGAGAAAATATAAAGCAGGATAAGGAGGATTGCAGTGCCTTGTAGGATGCAAGCTGGCATTTTAATTTGGGTAGTCCAATTATAATTCATTGAGAAAATGACATTTTTGCAAAAGCTTGACGATTTGGAAGAGCACCATTCAGATTTGTCAGGGGAGAATGTTTCAAGAAGAGAATAATGAGGTCAAAGTGTGCCTGGTGTGTTGGGGAATAATAAAGAAGCTAGTATAACTAGAGGTGAGTGGATAGGAGAAAAATAGGTTAGTTAGAGAGGAAAAGTGGTGTGTGGTGGGGTGATGGTGAGTCCTACAGAGTCTGATAGAAGGTTTAAGGACTTCTTTGCTTCCTCTGCCAACACTTTCCCCCACAACTCAATAGTTTCACAATTTTGATATCTCATAGAAAATGTGGAGTTAGTGTTCTGCCACAGCTTCCCCCAGGAAGAGATGTGGTGATCTATCTATTTGCATTCTAGCAGAAGGAATCAACACAGATTCTATATTGTTTCAAATTTGACTCTGCCTCATAGATCTATGGAATGGAGATGATTTTATGAGTCTTCAAATAGTAAGGAAGCAGAGTATTTCAGACTGTTAAATGTTCCCTGTGATCAAAACATACCCATGTTGCATTAGACATAACAGGCGTGAGTTATTTTTCACTGGAAAAGGTGTTTACCCAAAGGGTACTCAGGAAAATTTGTTAGAAATAAATAGATATAATAACATTTTAAAAACAAAAGATGGAGAGATAAAATGATATGTTTGTAGGTTTTATGTTTGTTAGAATTATCTTTTAATTTATGTATGTTTACTTTGGCCAAACTTTAAAGTATGCATGTTTGATATATTTGATTCAACATATTGACATTTGAGTTTCCTCTTCTAATTAACATAGATAGTATAGCCAAGTCTTTTTCCCTCATGACTCTGTCTACACGTGTTTGTGTGTGCCTGAGTATGTTAATGGCCCATAGCCCATTTGTGTTCACTACTGTTTGCACTATATTTATTGTCCTTAATATGACTGAGATGGGTTGGTGGACTTGATGAATGGTGGTGCTATTTACAGATAGGCAGTGTCAGAGAGGAAAATTTGGAGAAGAATGATGGTGTGTTTAAAGTGCTGAGATAACTAAATGAAGATGACAAGGAGACAGATGTATATGTATATTTGTCTGGAGATCAGTAGAGAGGCCAAAACAAGAGAAATAAGTTTAGAAATGATCAGTATAGATGCATTATTTGAAGTCATAGGCATGGATATGTACATTTAAGAATGTAAACTATGACAACGAGAGAGTCAAAAGGCTGAGTCCTAGAGAAAGACACTATTAAAGGGAGTGGGTGGCTGAAGGAGAGATTTGTAAAAGTGAGAGAAATAAAAGCTAGAGATGCCATAAATCCTAGAAAGTATTTTGGAAACCAAAGAAAGATTTTAAGTAGCCAAGAATGGTCAACATGGCAAAAAGCAACAGAATTATCAAGAAATATTATGACAGAAATGTAGCTACTGGATTTGACCATATGGAGGTCAATGATCAGTGTGGCCAGAGAAATTTCATGGAGAATCCAAAATTCAACACCAAGCTGTGTTAACCCTAACGCTAACCCTATTAGTATATATCTATGAAATATATGTTATAAAGTACAGTTTTCAACTGTGATCAAGAGAGATGCACAGACCACGTGTGATCACAGGAACCCTGAAACAGAAGTGCTAGATGTTCCCAGAGTTTTCTGATTTTGCTACTTTCAGTAGGACTGCTCAGTAGCTGAACCAAGGTTCTGAAGTATTAGGACTCTTTTCATAAAGTGATAGATGCCAATCAGAGCCCACTGAAGCACAAAGCATGCTCGGATAGCTCATGACATCACAGGATGAGCTAAACAACCAGGATGGCAGCAACCAGGGTACCTCAGGGCCACTATCCATTTCACCAGGTGACTGAATGGCCACTTCATTTAAAGCCAGTTTGCTAAAAAGCCAATTCAGCAAACAACAAGTTCACTGAATTTTCTTGTTTAACAATTTGAAATGGTTTACAAAATTTGTATTGGCTAAAGTAGAGATAAGCTTATAAAAATATATGCTGCTTTACTAGTTGAGCAGGTCTCTATTTTTTCTCCAAAACAGCCTTGTCAAGACAGTTCAATTTGCCCCATTGTTAGAGCTGAAAGGAGCTGGAAGGAGAGGAGGTGGAGAGCAAGGAACCCACAGCTGGAAGAGAGCAGCGAGGAGTCAGAGCATCACAGCTGCTGCTGTGGATCAACTGAAGGGAAAATGAGTGGGTGGAGAGTGAGGGGTGGAGACAGAGGAGGAGAGGGAAGGGGAGTGTGAGGAATATGGTCCAAAAAGTGTGTTTAAAAAGCTAGGAGGAGGTCACCATTGATTTTAAGGAGAGAGAAAATGAGAACAATGAACTTCATTGTTCTGAACTCTGACTGATTCTATTTTCCTATCAATGAAAACAGAGTTATTGGAGAGTTTCTGAGACTAGATAATCATTATGTTTTGAATTTTCTAAATCTACCTTCATAAATACATCTAATATATTTAGGGACAGTTACTCACTAAATAACTGCTTTGACACATCTTCGAAAGAAATTGCTTTAATGTCCTCATTCTTTCATGACTAATCTTTGTGCTTACATTTAATACATAAAGTTTCATATTTATTGAGTTCAACAATTTGTGGAGGTGCATGTATAAATAATCATCACCTGATTTTTCTCTTAAAAAAAAGAATCTAATTAAAATTTGATATGTTCTTCCACATGGCAAATCAGACTGAGGAAATTATTCTTTTGTCTAATTGGCTTTACCAATACCACCTGTTCACAGAGATGCCATATGTTCATGACAAGGACAATCAGTATAGATGAGCCTCAGAACCGGGCTGCCTGAGTTCCAATCCCAGCTTCACCACTTATCAGCAATGTGACTTTGGGCAAATTACTTAACCTCTCTATATCTATTTTCTCAAGGTAACATTGTAGCAATAATAATAACAACCTCCTAGAGTTTGTGAATATTTAATACATTAACATATATAAAGTTTTTAGGACAGTGCCTAGTCTATGGTAAGCACCACTTAAGTATTTGTTATTATTATTGTTGTTTTTATCATTTTTATTGTAACGGTGGTAGTTAGTAGGGATGAAAAAAGCTGCAAGGCATGGTTTCTAATTCAAAGTAGCTTAAAATCCATGAAAGAGAGATAGAATATCACACATGTACATACACTTACTCTCTAACAGTATGTTCAGTGGGACCTTTTATATTGCAGAAAGGGTCAAAAGTTGTACTAACAACAAGCCTCAAGGTGTATTCTTCTTCTCAAGGAATTTATTAAGAGGTGGCAGAACTAGCTCTCCCATTTACAAATTATCCCAATATTACCCTAGTCCATAGAATAGAGTGATGCACAGCCTTAGACTTCATGGGTATGTACTCTTTGTGTTAAGAGGCTACTTGTCCCTGCCCCAGCCATAGGAGAAAGACAAGAATAGTATCTTTCTAAAGCCAACCATTTCAGGGAGAAGACTCGCTTATAGCAGTTGTTAGGGGAATATGGTTGGTTGGTTCCTGAGCTGGAGTTGAGCACAGTGAGAAAGTTCTTAGGTGAGGTTAACGTCCATCTCCTGGAATGTAAGACAAACATAAGCATAAAACCTGGTGCCCATCTCTAGGCTAAAGTTGTCTGAAGGGACAAAGGCCTTCGGAGTAGCCTATGTCAGCAGATCTTAGAAAGACTAAAGTCCTTTACACTTGTGAAGAAAAATGGTAAGTTGGCCCTTTCTAAGTTCCCAGAGGCTGTCAATGGACACAGGAGAAAACTGCCATGACCGCTCTATCCCTACATGAAGGAGCAAGGACGACAGAGGAAGGGCAGAGACAAGTGGGGAAGCACCTACCACAAGAAGGAATCGAGAACATGCCTTCTGGAGGGACTCAAGGGAAAATAGCTCTCCTCTGCAGGAGTAGTCAGCAACAGAAGTCACCAAAAGAAAGATGAACGAAGCCCTCACTTCCTGCCCCCACCAGAATGTAAAGTATCTGCACGAAGACCATTCTCTTAGGATATCATAGATCAGAGCAACTAGTTATAGAACAAGTTGTGGTTCCACTATTTCTCTCCCTCTATTTCAATGGACTGGACCTTGAAATGGAAGAAAAAATGAGGATCTAGAAGGCAGACCCTCATACCCTCCAAAGTCCAAGTAGCCAAGGTCATAGCCTATACCTGGAAGAAAGGAAGAAAACTTTGAAATCAGATATGACATTGATGTTTAAACAGGAAATCAGATATGACATTGAAGTTTAAACAGGACTAAGAATAATAAGCGAAAGTGAGCAGAAAGTTATGGTATCTGACCAAAATGAACTGGAAGGAAATAGGAAATTCAACACAGTAGGTTGAAAGCTGTGACTACAGAAATAAAAATATAATGTTTTTATGTTAGTATATTCTTTAAAACAGTGTTTTGAAGAGTGAAATTAAAAGGACTAATGGACCAAAAATATAGAGGCTCAAAAGTGAAACTTAAATATATCTTTGATGATATAAAAATTTAACCATATTATCAAGCATGAAATATTTGGAAGTTGAATATTTAAGAGAGTAACAAAGTAAAATAATGGGTTGTATAGATTGAAATTTCATACAAATGACTTAGAATCCTTCACTGATCAAGTTGAATTGATTAAAGACATTGTGACAAACAACACAAAAACATCCCAGGTACTAGCAACACTATTTCAATGTCTCATCATCTTGTTCGAGAAAAATTAGGTAAATGTCAGAAGGGATTCAAGAACTTCACTGAGTGTTCCATTCTCGAACCCAGAAAATATTGATGGAGCTGGACTCTAAAATATAGTTGTTCCAAAGATGAAAGAAAATGAGTTACAAAACAAAAAACGAAGGAAAAACAAAATTCATTACAGCCAAGATTTCAAAAATTTGAGTCAAGAGATATATTACTATGTGATATATTACTATGTAAGACATTATTTGGGCCAATCTATGGTTGGTTCAAAACCAGTAGAACATTCAGATAATTCTAGAAAAGATGTATTCTTTCATCTCATCTACCTAGTTAGATGATTTCCTTATTTATGTTATTTCTTCATGTGTTTTTTCTCAAAATCACTGAATATAGTATGAAGATATTACCTTTTACTTAAAATTAATTTTTATTTTCCTCTGCTATCCCTAAACTTTATGCTAGAAGACTTTAAGAACACAAGAGTGAACTTACTAAAGTTCACTTCTTAAAGCCTGCTTTCTCCATAAAACAAACCAAACAGCCAAATATCTTTACTCACACTCCCAACAAAACCCTACACTTTATTCTTCCATGACACATTTCATTTCCAATTCTTTGTAGCTATCATTTTTCCACATAATGACAACACATTTCTAACTTCAGCAATCTTCTTCTCCAGGCAGAGGTTAATTTTGAGCCTAATTGGCAGTTTCCAGAATTCTTAGAACCACATGCTCATGACTGAGTTTCAATTAAAACTCCCTATTAACTTCACTCATTGCACAAGTTGAGTTGGAGATTTTTTTAATGTTTTCCCTGCTGAGCTATAAGTGATTTACTCGGACTTTCCCAATAAATTAATTATGAAAGGAATCATGACAGCATATTTTTAAAAAATCTAATAGCATCCAAGTTGCATTATGCAAAAGAAAAAATAGAGAAATGTAAGTGGAGGGCAGGATGTGGGAGAATAGAGGAAATAATACAATAGTTTTTATTAGATACATAGTTATCTTACCAACAGACAAATAGACTAAGAAATCTTTTTTTGCTGAAGTTGAAAATAAGTACACTATGACATACTTCATTTAGAGAAGAACTGTTATTATCATAAAGAATACAAAAATGGATTGCCAAAAATGTTACTTTAATGGGAAAAGCAAACCAAATTAAAAACTACCAGTCATCATTGTATCCTGTGTAACAGTAGTGACTGCATGGCTTTGTAACCATCACAGACTTGTTTCCAAGTGGCATCCAGACTGCAATGATCTGCTGTCTTCCCTTGTGGTCTAGTTTTCACTTGTGCGTTCTTCTTAGTATCAGAATATAAACTAGGATAGACCCTACACCATCTATCCTCTCTCAGTCCAGCCTCCTATTCCACTTAGGTGGAGAATATAAGACAGCAGGAGCTATTACATGGTGACCTAGAGTTATATGGATTTTAAATCAGCGACTTCCTTCACCTTTATTTGCAATTCCACATCTCCAATACCTCTCTTTAATTCTAACCTTACGGTATGGATTATCATGTGCCACTGGCAAGGAGTTACTTTCTGAGGTGTTAGTATTATTTTAACAGTAACATCATTTTTTTTCCAAGGATCACAAACTTAAAAGGGGAATAATGTGACAATGGCCAGTGAACAAGGTTACAGCAGATAAAGGACCCATAGATAAAGGGACAGGGAACAGAGGGGGTCAGAAATGTACAAGATTCTGAGGAAATGGAAGCCCCAGTATTTTGAATCATAGTCAAAATTGGAAAGTCTGAACTGCTAAACCCATGAGTCAGGATATGTAGCAATACTGAATTAAGCTTAGATCTTTGAAGCCATCATTGAAGTATGAATTTTACAAAGAAGTTCATTCAGTTTCATTTTTTTCCTTAATAAACTTTTATTCTGTACTTATTATGGACCAGGAACTAAGTCACACACCCTGACTCTAAAATACTTAGACTGTATTAGGAGACAGAAATATAAATAAAAAGAAACAATACCGTAATGGAGGAAAGCATAGGGTTCTATGAGAGAAGTATCCAAGGTTGCTATCTGAACTGCATAAATCTAGGAGGTACAATTCACATAGATTGGAAAAAAATGGTATCCCCTGGAACTAAATAATGTGGCAGTTTCAGTCATTTAACTGAGATTAGGATGGTGTCATAGAAGCTTTGTGGAGGAAGTTACCCCTGGCGTGAGTCTTAAAAGTATCAGGAGAATTTAGCCATAGAGAAATTGGTTGAGAGAGAAAGGGAGAAGAACAGAGATCTTATTACTGTCAGAGGCACTTGTAAAAATAATAATAATAAATGCCCTTAATAGTTTCATCATTGTCATGCTTAAAGAAAATATATATTTAATATATATATATTTATATATATATTAAATATATATATTTTTTGCCACCAAATAGCAAGTCATATCTTTAATTGTGAGGTCCCAGAGAGGAACAATCAATGTTTTCTCATCGTAGTCCAGATTTACTTAATATGATGTGCATAAAGGAACTCCCCAAACAGAATACCTAAATAGGTTCTTCTCATTGACCTGAAATGCTGAATCAGAGTGAAGAGTAAGAAAAACAAAAATTAAAGATGATGTAAAGTATAGCAAAACATCACACAGGGAAAGTGGAGATATCTAAAAGGCAAAGACATTTTGTACCTAGGAGGGTAAGTGAGCAGGAACAAACAAAATACCATGACAAACTGGAAAAGCCACACAGATATGGGAAAGAATAGCTAGTAGGGC
The DNA here is from genome assembly GCF_902729225.1 of Pteropus medius. Lineage (NCBI taxonomy): Eukaryota > Metazoa > Chordata > Mammalia > Chiroptera > Pteropodidae > Pteropus > Pteropus medius. Next base: position 17,992,421 of record NW_024340692.1, read on the forward strand.
TTTTTTTTTCTGCAAAACAATAATGCCTCCCTCCTCTGAACACCTTCTGATTGAAACATCCACTTGTCAATGATGCCCTACTTGCCTCTCTAATGTTCCATTCTCTCTTCATAATTAGACTTTAAATGCCTTATCTCATACCTCTGCATTTTTCACAGTGCCTTGAGCATCTACCTGTGGCAATATATGTTGATGATGATTATGAATAGAAAACAATGGTATCACCAACTGCTTTAGGATATGTGAAGTGTAACACCACCAAGTGTAACTGCCACAATGCAGTCTTTATGAATGTCATCAAGATGCAGAATTCTTTGCATTTCCCAGAAAGAATCTACTTACACTGAAAAGGATTAATAAACCAAGTAGACTTTTCTGAACATTTTATTGCATCATTGGAGAAGGCACTGTATATCACCCCCACAGCACACATTATAAATCCCCATTTGACATGTTTCTTTTCCTCCAGTCCTTTCATCCAACCTCCTACTGGGGTTCTGGGAATATACTGGGGCAGTATATTTACCGTTTGTCCTGAGCTTCCTTCTATGCCTCTACTACTTTTACCTCTTTCTTATGCATAGCAATTTAATTTTGCCCCAGACTCTCCAAACTTTCTTACGCATACTTAATGGCTCAGTTTAAAAGTTCTCCCCTGTTGAAAACACCTATTTTCCTGTAGAGTATTATAATTAACTTTTTTAAATTACAGAATAAGAAGAACTAGAGAAACAAAGAATGCAAGAGATAAACTGTGAACTGATGGGTTTCAGGACACGCTGTCCCAAACTGCGGCATCTTCGCATATTAAATATTTTAAACTAAAGGAGTCTGAGAAAACAGCAAAAGCAGGAAGGTGACTCTAACCTTCCCCCATAACTTGGTCCCTGAAACAGGTTATGACTTCCTTATGTCTGAAGACAAAGGGTCATCCAGAAGAATCTAAAAAAAAACAGGCCTTGCTAAATTTCCGCCAGTTACTATGCTAACTTCACACTCCTTAACCTATCATATTCCTCCATGACCATGCATTCTTCATCAGACCTAGCAAAAAATACTAAGGTCTTTTTTTTGAGTCTTCATTTCCTTATGAAGCCTCCTGTGTCACATAAAACTTACATTAAATAAATTTGTTTGCTTTTCAAAATTGGAAAATCTGAACTGCTAATCTGTCTTTGTCAGTTTAATATTTGGACCCAGCCAGGAGCCCTAAGAGAATGGAAGAAAACTATTTCCTCCCCTATAGACTATATATGGAAAGTCTGTATATTTACCTGGTGGTGACATAAGAAACAAGTTGTACTTTGCAAAAGTGCTATTTGTCAAAACACAGTTGAGAAGTGTTGCCCCTGCATTTGGGAGAAAAAGGATCTGTACCTATATATTGATGAAGATGCCTGAGTTCTTTACAGAAAATTCCATGGGAACTGCAGGGAGAGACAGATTACTACCTTCTAGTAAGGAAACTGTGGCGATGAGCACATCACTATTTATTCAAATTTTTTCTACTTTCATCTAAGACAAAAATGATATTGAAATGGCTCCAGGACAGCTTGAGTCAACTTTTAATTTCTTTTTAGATATATTACCTGGGAAGACCAATTTATTTCTTGAAATTATTGTTCTTACTTATGAGCTTTACTTGTAAGAAGACAATGAATTTGATTACCAAATAATTGACGTGATATGAGCATTGCTTTGCATTATAAATTGAAAAAAAAAAAGCCATTCCATATTCACTGTACCCAAAGACAAACCAGATTACAATAATCATTTGCAATATAATGTACTTTCTAGGAAGGAAAATATTTCAAAATCTGTAGAAGTGATTACTGACTACACATGTAATTATTTTAGCAACAACCCAAAAGATTGTTTCTGCAACTATCATATTTCTTCCCTCAAACATTAAAATAAATTAAATTTGGAAATGAAAAATCATTTGGAAAAGGAATGTCATAGGGGAGAGGTTTTAGAGACAGAAAAAATTAAATTTAGACAAACTAAAATGGAAGAAATCATAGGAAATTAAACTGAAATGTTCAATACGCCTTTGAAAATGGAGTTGTAATTTTGGAGAGAAATTGGTGTTGGGGCATATTTTGGAGCATCATAAAAATATAGTTGGTAGTTGGAATTGGGGAATGCCAAGCAAAGAACAAGGAGGGAAAACAAGGAGGATAAACTTTGTAAAAGACATTCATTTTAGACTCTGAATGGAAAAATAAATAAATAAAAAGCTATAAGTAACAAGAAGAGAATCAGAGAAGAGAATCAGAATTTGAATTCAGCAAGGTTAGCAGCTAAAGTCCAAGGACATAAGGAGATGCTGCTGATGAAGTTGATGGAGCAAGTGAGGACCACACATTCTAGCAGCTTGAAAGAAAGGACAGAATCAAATATAAGAATATTAAGAGAGAACAGCGAAGCCTAGCAAAAGCTGTTTGCTTGTTTCATTTTCAGATACTGAAAGCTAATCCTGTTTATATGTAGAAAAAGAGAAGCTGGGACTATGGAAAGTGAATGAGTGACAGAAGGTCTTGAAGCAGTCATAAGAGAAAGGCAGACCAGCCAAATTCCATGGAGACATGAGATGTAGGGAGAAGAGACCTGGGAGGAAGTGATAGATGGAGCGCAACATGACCAAAGATGCAGAGCAGCTCTCGCAACACTGTAAAGATCTTTGTCATGAATTTAGAAGTCAGGGAAGGCAGGGTAGAGAGTCAGAGAAGAGAAAAAAGGTCACAAGTAGCCTCTGAGAGATTAAGTTTAGGGTTGCACAAAAAAGAAGTAAATCCCTTGTGGAGTTACATTAATGGACAAATTAAATTTGTGTGACCCTTTAAAAGGCTTAGGCTGTATAATTTTACCTTCTCTCATCAAGCCTAGTGGTTGAGAAGTGGAAGAGCAAAGAACATGAGCTGAGACGGTTGCAAGTGTTATCAGTGCATGTGGGAAACTGAGGCAGATCAAAGAACAAGGAAACTGTAGGTGGGAAAAATAAAGCACTAATATTATGAAGATTGGAGATAAAAGAGTGGGAGGTGTATGATGAGTTGGACGGCAGCCAGTAATGTAATGTGACAGGCAGGCTGGAGTGATGACTCCTCTCGGCAGCAGTGAGGATAGGGTAAGAAGGAACAAATGAGGACAGAAAAGAGGTCTCTGAAGCAATACTTATTAAACAGGTTCATTGTCTGGGCTGCTGGTGAATGGTTGTGCCATTAACAAAGGCATAAATCCAATTGATGGAGTCAGATTAGTTTTCAACATAGAAATTGAAATCATCTATGGCCATGCTACCCTGAACAAGCCCAATCCCATCTGATCTCAGAAGCTAAGCAGGGTTGGGCCTGGTTAGTACTTCGATGGGAGACCGCCTAGGAAGACCAGGTGCTGTAGGCGTAAAAAATAAAAAAAATAAGGGATTGTAAACTGACAAGATCCTTGTAATCTGTGAGGTCAAGCAAGGGTTGCTTTCCCTAAAAAATAAAAATAAATAAACAGAAATTGAAATCAGCAAATTGCAAAGGACATTGATAGACTAGGCCTTAAAAATCTAACCCAGAAGCAGAAATGTTGGAAAGTATGCTAAGCAATCAGTGATCTTATGACATGCAATGGGAAATAGTTCTCTAACACATTGAATCTCCAAGTTCTCATAGACATGAACAGAGTTCTGTGTTATTTCATACAATAGGAAAACTTAACTTTTCTCACACTCAAATACTCGGCTTAATGAAGAGCTAATATTCTAATATTCTAGAAGTTACTCAACCCATACCCTAAACTTCACTGGGTTTTTAGATGTTTAGTTCTTTCTTCCTCTGATTTTGGAACCAGCACACCTAAGGCTTAAGTTTAGGTATGTGAAGTGCTATCTAAGGTTATCTTACATTGACATTTGTGAGGTTTTCATTTTCTGTTTGCCTTATTTGTCTTAAGCTTTAGGGAGACTGTATTTTTTGTACCACATAGAAAGGAAAGTTTAAAACAAAAATGCTTCTAATGAACCTGCCTTTGCCAACACAAGATGTTTAATATTAAATCAAGATATGATCTTAAACTTATATAAGTATAAGCATTATTCAGCGTGGTAGTTATTGGAATTTATTTTCCTTTAAATCAGATTTTTTTTTTATCACACAGACACACTGTGGAAAGAGTGTAATAAACCTACACAATGTCAAATGTAGCAGTAGGTAATGTGTGACTTACAACGTGTCATTGCATTTATATTGACATGACCACACTTCAGGCAGAATTCTTACATTTGTGTTATACATATTTCACAATCTAACAATAGATTAGAGCATATTACAGAATATGCTTAATAAGGCCTCTGTCAAATAAAAAGGGGGTACATAAACTCAATACATTTTGTTTTGGAGAGTATAAACATAATAATGTCTCCCATACTAGTTTAATATAAAAGCTACTCGATAGAGTAGGTTATACACCTAAGAAATTTAAAATAAAATGAAGAGAAGAAATAAAATACAGTTTCACTCTGTAAAATCTTAGGCAATTTATTTTGTTAAAATTAATCGCTGTTTATCATTGCTTAATAAGGCCTCTGTCAAATAAAATTTTAGACTTGTTCACATCAAAGACTTTTAAGATTCAATAAATCTATAACAGATATATTTGCAAATATTTATTTTTAAAACAATTCATTTTCTATTGTGGACACATCTAAAACTGTATTTCTTTTAAGATGTTATCTTTATGGTACTGGTGTTTACAGGATAGTATTTAAAGAAATAATCTCAAAAATAATGAGCAAATTGTGAGATGAATAATATGCGTGAAGAAAAAATAGCGCTTTTCTAAGATTCATTCCATTTCTAAGAATGTTTTTTCAACTAGATATGAGGTGCAAATGTTATAGCATCCATAACCATATTTTACTCATCAACCTCTTCTCTCTGCTATTCCAATCTGCTGTTAAAAATGCCTACTTCCTCCTTCTGAAACCCTGACAGGATGCTTTTCTAACCTTACAAGAGATCTTTTTTTGAAGTCAAGGTAATTATTCTATTTTATTCCCTCAGTGACATTCCAGCCACCATAGAGCCTAGATTCTAAAAATTAACCTTTGTTTAAAAAGATTTTTAAGAGTACAATTTAAGCTTTCATTAAATAAAAATTTCATTTATTAGAATGATGAACAAGATAAAGAGTAATTTTCAGAAGGTATTACACCTTGATTTTCCTTAGTTTTTATATCCCAGCATCTACCCTGCTTTCAAAGAATTGACAACTCAGTTTAGAAGAAAAAGGGAATACATCTGAATCAAAGATTAATTTGGTGCTAAATGCAGTGGGCCAACAAAAAATGCACTTAGTGCCAATGTGAAAGACTGAACTGGAGTAGTCAGACTAGGCCTAAAAGAATTAATAGAAGAGCCAATTTAAAAAGGGCGGGGAAAAGCAAGAGGCATCACCTTTTATGATCATAAAAAGAGTTAAGTCACCAGGCAGATATTCATTTATCTGGTAAAACAGCAAAGCCTACTCCACATCTGAGGTTGCAGGAAGAGAGATTATCCTAACATTCTTGTCTTTTGCTCTTGACTTTGCTTCTCTTTATTCGGAACCAAATCCAAATGCTTATTATGTAAAATAAAATGGAGGATTCACTATTTTTTTTTGGTGAATTTGGTCAGTTTAGATAACCCTGAACATATCTGTTTGTTTTTTTTTAAATGGAATCTACTTTGTAAATACTGAAAGTATAGAACAAAATGGTCCTGAAAGAAGCGAGATAAGAAGGAAACCAGACTACACTGTTTTTCTGAAGGGGCAGGATACAGACTTAGCTAAAGATGGCCGTAATTTGTAGTGATTTAGAAGTACTTAACTTGTCAAACCAATCAAACATAATCAACCGACATATATTCCCATTTGTCAAATTTTTCATTTGGGAAATAATTTTCCATAAACATTCTGTGTAAACAAAATTTTAAAATCATAATGAGACTTCCCAATCAAATCTGCCTCCCCAAATAGAAAGTAAATTTTAGTGGTTCACCTGACAATAGCAGCAGGATCCACCATATGGCATTAACGGGTCTGGGATGCTGGGTTTCATCAGCACAGGAAATTGCTTTGTTGGAACTACCATGTTGGAAATCATCTGTCTCTCAGTAGAACATAATAAATTTTACATTGCACAATAAAAGGGGAGATCTTTATCATCCACCTTTCTTAGAAAGGGACATCATTCTCATTGTATTTCAAATTCAGTTCATCTGAAAAGGAATTTATCCTGGACATAATTTTCTAAGGTGTAGGTCATGACCTGATCCCATTTCTGAAAAGAAACCTATACTTTGTAAGTACTGTACTTAGAAATATAAGTTGTAATACTTTACATGGAAATCCATAACAGTCATTCTAAAGTCAAATTAATTTCTGAAAATGTGCTCTATTGCATATAAGGAGGCAGAGTGGCTGTACATTTCCCACTGAAATTAGTGGTGAGCTACTCTGGGGATATGGAAGATACCCTAAACCACATGCTCTCTCTGTTGCCTAGGAAATTTACTAAAAAGAAATAAGCACTTGTAGTATTGGATTTATCTCTTGTACAAAACAAGATGTAAACAATTTAACGGCAGTAAAAAATTCTGAATTCCAAGATTAGGCAGTTAGGGTAAGTACAAAGCTAATAGTTGTTGAAAAGAGGACCCTCAACTCCCCCCTAAATTCTGGCCTGTTCCCTAACTACAAAATAAAAGTACCATTTAAAGCTTCAACCTTTCAGTCTTGTAAGAATTAAGTTGCTAGAATAAAAGCAAATGGTTCTTGAGGGCTCTTCAGTGTTTATTTCCATCATGCTAATTTAGTCGCAGGAGGTTGACAAGATTGCCCTTACTTAAGGACCCAGATGCTTCAGAAGTTGGATTCATTTTCATTAAAATTAATTTAACAATAGCTTTTTTTTAATACTCCTACTTTATAGAGTGAGAAAGATCTGTGATCTTGCTGAGAACAAAGGATTTATAGCAGTCATTCACCACTCGGGCTCTCTAGGGTTCTCTTTCGAATTATATGGCAGCTGATGTTGTACTACCACAGGCCTCTACGACTTTGAACCCCATAAGGAAAAGTGTGTAAGTCTCCTTTTTTTTATTCCAACTTATGTTTTAATCAAACTACCTGGATATTGTTTTGCATGCCTTCCAATAATTCTGGCTCCTGGCTTAGATATTTAATGCCTAGTTTATTCATGTCCTATGATTTTGTTTAAAAAAATAATGTAGTGGGGAACTATTTTCTTTTGCTTAGAAGAAAATCTAGTTCTTCAAACCACAAGATGATAAACTAAGCCCATAGGTCAACTTAATCTATTAAAAAATAAAGCTGTTACCAGGAAATACATAACATAAAGAATAACAGGATAAGGAGAATACATGATGTTTATTAAACATGTTATCAGACACTATGTGAAATAGTATGTGAATTATTTTACAATTACTATCTTATTTAATCTTCCCTATGAAGCAAATACTATATTGTATTTCTACAGATGAGTTTTTCCTTTCAAAATTTACAAAAGTGATATCAAATTTACCATTGTTCTTTAGCAACAAAGAGGTCATTTTTCACTTTTCTTTTTTTGTTTCTGCCATACAACTCGCTCATATGGGAATGCTATAACTGAACTAGCTGCTGAGCAACCCTTGACATAACTTTTGATCAAATGTCTGACCCCAGTTATTACTTTTAAGATTATCTCACTCTTGCCAGCATAAAGCACAGGTTTAAGATCACTCTCAGTGTTTCCTGCACTACCTATATCATCACCACCCAGAGTGTTTGTAAAAATACAAACTCCAGAGCCATTCCATAAATACAGAACCAGAATCAATGGGGGCCTGGCAGTCTGCAGGTCTGACAAGCTCCACAGGCCATTTTTAAGCACATTAAATGATAAAAACCACAGTTTCTACATGACTCATGCCCCAAACTCGTTTTTGCATGTCATACTCAGCAGTCTCATTTATTTTTTATATAAACTCTATTTCGTCAGACACACACAAACATATAAGAGCTACTATAAGTGTGTTGAATAAATGTCCATTTTTTTTCTGTACTCAAATACAGAATATGTATTTGGTACTAGAATTTCAGAGATGTTTCTTAGGTTGAAGTCATAGCAGAATCAGAAAGAGAAAAATTATTGGTGTGTGTGTGTGTGAAATGTTGATGATCCACCAGGCCACACATCACAGAAGGTGCACACACTTCCTGCCCCACTGAATTTCTCTCCTCAAATGTTACCCTCAGAAGGAAGAGCAGCTCTCCAGTGTTCCAAACTATGAAGTGCATCTGAATTCCTCAGAATCTTTAAATAATTCTAATTGGTCAAGTAAAAGCTGATCATTTTTTAACATAGTAGGTAGACAATAAAGACAATGGTTCTAATTTAATATAATCTATCAAAAACAAACAGAAAAAGAGTTCATTTGTCATAAAAGATATTTTTAGCATTTTTTATTTGATCGAATTAAACATAAAACTACAAAATAGTTTAATAGCTTATTTATATGACTGAAAGTGCTCACTATTAAAAATTTTATCCCAAAAGTTTTGGTACCAGAGGGAAAGGAGGAAGCGGGGAGGTAGACAGGGTAAAGGGAGTCAAATATATGGTGACAGAAGATTTGATTTTGGGTGGTGAACATACAATGCAATATACATATCATGTATTATTGAATTGTATACTTGAAACCTATATTATTTTATTAACCAATGTCGCCTCAATAAACTTAGTAATAAAATAAGTTGAAACCCTCCAAAAAAAGAAGAAAAATTCAAAAACATCGAGGAATGTAATGATTTAACTCATTCCCCAAGTGAGATTAAAAAAAGATATTTATTAATCTGGTGCTATATACATAGAATATGCCAGGCAAGGCAGTAAATAGAGATTTTGGCATGTAGAATAATATACTTTATGAGATTATCCATCATTTACCACTTGAGTAAGACCTAAAATCAAATGAACGTCAATGATCCAGAACTTATTAATGTGTGCCTGATTAAATCAACACAACTGATGAAGGTAAAGGTCATAGCATTTACTGTGCTTTCTGGATCTCATTACCACCTGTTCATCCTCTGCCAGGTTCTCTAAAAGTAATAAAAGCTGAAGAGCAGAGAAGAAAAACATCTTACTTAAATCGAATCTTTCTCTTGGAAGTCCTACTCAGTGTGGTGATACTGGAGGCATTCTTCCCCTAGCCATCCAACTGTTTCGAAAGCATTTCTCTTCTTCTGTTTTTTAATTTCCTGTCTTGTTACAATTATTGGCTCCTTCTCCTGCAAACCAGCCTGAAAACAGTTCTAGCCAAGCATAGCTACATTGATTTTTTTTTATTATATACCAACCTATTCTTCTCTAAGCTTTGATTACTGATTTCATACTAATTCCATAATTTATATTTAATATGACTTATTTAGAGAACTTTCACATCCAAATACACACAGCTAAGAAAATCTTCCTCCTCTTGAATTTTTAATCATATTGTTGCAGCTAATAACACCCTCATTGAAAAAACGAGTAACATGAATGATGTAGGTGGTATAATTTTCTCAATGTCTTCTGTTCTTTAACAAGTATGTGTAACCCAGTTTAACTTATGGGGACATTTGAAATGAAAAGTGTCTTGACATTTCTCCTATGGGGCAATGCAGCCTAAGCAATAGAAGATAACACAGCTAACAGCTTTCAGGCCTCCCTGAAATGCCCATTATTGTACACAGTATAGATAATTTAACAGCAATTCATTCAGGGCCCCACTGACAAATAGTGAGCAATGGTGTTGTAGCTTTGCCACATCTTTTTCTCACACCGTGTTAGGAAATGTTAATTTCTACCATCAGCTCAGCCAAAATCAGGTTCCCAGCTTTTCAATGTAAATCTCTGGAAGCAGCTTTTAGGGATTCTCTCTCACATGTCACCAGTGTGTAGATGTCAGATAAGTGAATAACACCTCCCACAATGAAGTATCACTATTACCTAAGAATAATCAGTCTCGAACATACCATATAGAAATGGATCAAAGCATAACTAATAGTATTGATCTATGCCAGCGCCTGGGATGGGAACTCCAAGAAGACCACTTAATAAGAGCCTCAAATCTAAACTACTGGCTTTCTCTCTAAATGAAAGTGTTAACTTTTTCGATATAATTATTTAATCCATACTCCAATTTTTTGACTTGATTTGTCACTTCTTTCTTTTCACTATTATCAAAGACCTGAAAAATAAAAGTGTCCTGGGCTTCTCTTTATATCACTAGTCCTCAATTAATTCCATACTTGTTCTCTGCAATGATGCCATTTGGGTAGATCTGTGTCTGCACCGAGCAGGCAGGCCATCTTCTTGTGAAGTATTAACCTAGAATCAGCCTTGGGCAAAATCATCAAGAAGGCAAAAAGTTCTCATAAGCAATCAGCCTTTGTCTTTTTCTGTCATGTTGACCCATTCATTCCCCTTATGCTCTTTTGGTCTCTAACCTATTAAAAAAAATTACTGCTTCAGTCTCTGCCCTGCTTTCAAGCAAGTATATGACAACATTTGCATTCTCATCCAAATTTAATTCCACGTATTGCTTACTCAAGAATTTGCATTTGAGTTCTATTTTTAATTGACGAAGAAGTTTGTTTTATTCTTATAAAAAAAGATGAGAAAAAAGTAAGAAATAGGCTGTCAACACACACACACACACACACACACACACACACACACACACACACACGTGCGTGAACAGTAGATAGCAAGGAGAAGAATGACTGGCCTAAGATTTGTTAGTCTTCTATGACAAGCAGATACAAAAGTGTACACATTGATGAGCAAAGTGCATGTTCAGAAAAACCAGATGACTTTTCAAAGATTGTACTCTTGAATGGACTGTAGAGTACTCTTTGGGGATAGAAAAGTTGCTGTGGAGAAGCTATAAACTATAGTAATAACACCCCAGTGTACAACTGGTACATTAAAGGAGAAAGACATGAAATCAATTAGAGCAACCCTGGATATAAAACTTAGTAGAACCACAGCTGTTTCATTTCCACCCTTTCTCCCTGCCTTTCACACTGAAAAGCATAATAATGTCCCTTGGTCTAAAGCAAAGATATTACCCAGTAGAAATTCCACAAATATCTACATTTTCATATATAGTGCTCAAAAAAACCCAAAAATTAAACAGAAACAACAATTTTAAAAAAAAGCTAGTTTTTGAAGTAGCTAGAACCTCTTTGCTGCTCAGCTGTTTGGGCTGAGAAGTAAATGATATAGACCTAATTTCTCTTATTCAGACACTAATTAGAAGAGACTTTGGACAAAATTTTTCTCAGAGTATCTTCTGCCCTACACAACTCATAGAGAGGCAATGCACGAGAACTCATGTTTATTTATTAAGCCTCTATTAAGTACCAAGCTCTGTGCTATATGTTTTAGGAGTTGTCTCATTGAATAATCCTACTATTAGGTATTAGTCTAAATATTTTACAGATCAGAAAACTGAGGCTCATAGAGATAAGGTAACCCATCCCTGGGCTCACTGACCACTCATTATCAAGAGCACTTGCAGTGAATGGAACATGTGCAATGTGAAAAGAATCCCAATCTCACATTCATGAGAAAATCATTTAAATGTTTTAGTTCCTAGGTTATTTACTATATAGTAACATTTTCGAAATTAAGCAATCAATGAATTTAATTTATTTTCAAACTACAAACTTAGGAAAAAATCTAAGTAATCACATCATAGAGCCAGCCACGCCTCCACCTCTCCTTAAATCCATATCCTCTCTGCTCTTAGACTTTATGTTGTTTAAGGGAAGTTCTATGTCTGTCTTGACTTCCAATCACCAAGGGCATGTGGTTTGCAAATTATCCTCCAGAGAGGCTACTGATTTGTGTGCAATGATGAACTTGTCTCACTGAGAAAAATAAATGAATCATGGCAATATATGGTCAGCCCAGACCAAGATGAGGGATGAAATCTGTTAGATTTTATAAAAAAATTTGTAATATTCCTAATTAAAAATAATTAAGGGCATTATATTGCTATTAGTGGTTATATTTACTTACTCAAAAACAGAATAGACTTGAGAGTCTATAAAATCTTTAAGCTTTTCTCACATGCACTGCTGTTAGTCTGATGCTTTGTACATGAAGATGAGCTAGAAAAGTCAAACTGCTTTCTTATTCCTCAACTGGATCTATAAGCAAATCTGAGTTGCTACAGGGTTTTAAATGTATCTCATAAACATATTTTCCCCCATCAGTTTAAAACTGTTCTTAAAAGTCATCTATAATGGTGCATAACCCTTTATCACCTATTATGAACACACATAATTCTGGGCCAGTTTTAACTAAAAAATAAGCCTGGTTTATAATTACTAGTGTATCTGCATACCAATAATTGGCTCAGAAAATCTCAAATAAGAGTTCTACAGAGCAGAGTAAATAAGACTTTGGCAAATTTTATAACAGTGCTATTGTGCTTGGCAAATCTTTTCTTCATAGATCAGATAAAGTTAAACTTTAGATCAATTTAGGTTAAATTATTCCCTCATTTCTCATTAGTCAATCTACATTCTTGAGGCTGTGTGCTGGCATCACAATATTTGTTCCTGCATAGTTTGCTCCAACTGAATTATCTTTCAACACATAGTCTGAAGTTTTCTCTTCCCTCCAAGAAATTCCTAGTCACCATGTCAACAACATCTTGCTTACCTCATATTCCACCGCATCCTGAAGAATGCTTAGAACTCTAAGGAAAGGTCTATCAACTGGAAAGAGTGAAGGGAATGGCAAAAGGATGTTCTGTCTTGGTTGTTCCAACCAAGCATATGCCCACTGCACTGCTAACTCCATAAAGAAATTTCTGGGAAACTAGGATGGGAAGATTGGCATTAACGAAACTGGAAACAAAGAATCATCTAGGGAGGAAACTAACAAAATAAAGTGATTTTTTTAAACTCAAGGTTTCTTTTTATTAAAATAAAAAAAAGAGCCATGATCTACATAATAAAAAACTCAAACACAGAAGCATATTAAGCAAAATTTTAAAGCACCCCCTCCTACTTCCCCATTACTCAAAGGTGACCACTCCTAATTTTTTCTCATATCTTCACTTTCCAAGAATATATGATCGTATATTGGCCCATACTTTTCACACCACAAAAAGGAATATATTTTCCATATTATACTACAACACTCATCTCTGAAAATAACTTCTCTTTTCATGTCAAGATATACACACATTTACATATATATGTTAACCAGCATTTAATTATATAGCTATACCATAATTCATAATTTATTTAACAGTTTTCTCTTAATTAACATTTAAGTTTTTCCATTTTTTTTCTATTACAAACAATTATAATAAACATCCTTGTACACCTTTCTTCAGATGCAATGCTAGTGTACTTACACAATACATTTCTAGATGGGGAAGTGCTGAATAAAAATTTTGCACACTTTTAATTTTAGTGGGAAACATCAAAGACTATACTAGTTTACACTCCTGGCAGCATTGTGTTAGAGTACATGCTCCCCACATTCTTTCCAACATCGGGTATCATTAGCATCTCAGTCTGTTCCAATCTGATTAGGAAAAGAGAACTTCTTAATTAAAAACATATTGACATGACAGCAGAGCTCCTTGTTTAATCTACTGGATGATTCTTTTGATATTACCATATGATATTTATGATTATAATGCTGCATAGTAGAAACACTGAATTGTAGCGTTTGAATAGCCTGAGAGATAAGGAGAATATATATGCCCGTCTCTCAAACACCTACAGCACTGCTCTAGGCAGACCTCTGAACACTGCCTCACGACACCCCACTACATTTCACCATGACCCAGGAGCCACCATGCTTTCTCACCTGCATATAAATCAAAATTTTACAAATTCAAGAAAGGAAGAGACAGATTGTTCTCATCCCCAAACCTTTAACATATAATCCTCAGAACTGGTTTTAAATCCATCTGTGCCAACACTACTTCAATAAGAATGCTTCTGAAAGTAAGTCAACCAGCACTAGTCTCCCTCTGGTGTCCAAGATTTCTGGGATAAAGATCAGCCAGTCCCTAAACACTTCCTCTACACTCTAACTCTGGCCCTCCTAAAATTCTGTACAAGATTATCTGTTTATTTTGTTCACTCTGCATTAGAAGTATAGCTTTCCATTGCTTAATAAACAAAATAGTCAGTTTTTTGTTTTTTGTTTCAGATATCTAGTAGTGGTCTCTTTCTTGAACAGCATATATGGTATATTAGCATAAAAACCATAAGGCTCACTAACATACTCCCTTTATTTGCCACATAGTAAAATTTACCACCTTCTCCTTTCCCTATGAAAATTTCAATCTCCAGCATAAGCTAGGTGTCATCAAAGGAATCTGTGTTGACCAATGAGAAATTAAAGCTTATTGCTTTCTCAATCTTATCATCCTCCCAAAAAGAAAGGGAGCCATTACATCCTAGATTAAGAGATAAGGAAACTTAAGCCTAAAATAATGTAACTCTTTTAAGGCATGCAGTTTAAAAATAATGTAACTAGAATTTGAATATGGATGCCAAGCCATCTTAAACCTAAAGCTACACTGACACACAGGCCTGTAATTTCTGACTTCATTCTTGTTTCTAATATCAGCAGCCAGCATGGTACTGGGTGCATAGTAATTGTTCAATAAACTTTTGTCGAATAAATAAAAAGAATACTATGTGGATTATTTTTTGCTTTTTCTTTTTTTCACTTTTTGACTTGACTTACAAAGCCCCCTGCTCTCCTTCTTTGAGTCTCTTTTCAAGTTCACGTTCTTCTGTAATGCTTTCCACAACAAGCCTTATAGCTCATTTCTCCTTTTCCTTAACTCATGACCTATACTGGAAAATCACAATTAATGTCTTACTTCCTTGCAATATTTATGTTACTCTTATTCTTCATGTATTTTTGTTCACATGGACTCATTAATTCTTAAATTGAATACTTTATATCATCACCTAGCTGAATATCTGGCCCCCCATGATAGCTGATATAGACATTTTCTGTGCTGGACTGTATTATACTTGCCTGCAATACTGAGATAAAAATGATGTGTAGGCATTGCTGTTTTGACAATATGGTGCCATTCTTTTTCAAATATAAACTTTGTCTCTTATTTGTGGACAAATTATTATTTTAACTTTAATCTGCATTTATTTCTGTAAGAAACAACTGAACATTAATTTTCTGAAATTTTAATCTTTAACTTTCTAACAGTGTCTAAAACTGAAATTTAAATGATCCATTAAATTTGTCCACAAAATAGTTCATCACCTCAAACTCATTAAGACCAAAAGAAACACA
The DNA here is from genome assembly GCF_902729225.1 of Pteropus medius. Taxonomy (NCBI): domain Eukaryota; kingdom Metazoa; phylum Chordata; class Mammalia; order Chiroptera; family Pteropodidae; genus Pteropus; species Pteropus medius. The sequence goes on from NW_024340692.1 coordinate 18,007,809, forward strand.
AAATTGTCCCTTTCACTCTCCAGATTTTTCATTCTTTTTGTTTCCTAAGCCAGTGGATGGTGTTGCCATTCACTAAGTTGTTCAAGTAAGAAATCAAAAATGCAGAAACACACTGGGGATTATGGAATATATGCTACTAATAAGTGGTTCAATATTGAAAAGTGACTTGACCTAACTGGAATTCAATTCCTTTATCATTATCGAAATGTCATAACCATTCTGCTTTTCTCAAATCTTCAGCATAAGGATCAATTAATAAGCATTCGTTCTATGCCCAAACCATTAAATTTAGAGTTAAATAACTATACATATATGCAAATGTTAAAAGAAAAAAAATATTTGTCAAGTATAGGTGATATTGAAATTATTTCATATTATTGAGAGAAATAATATCATTTGCACTTTTTATAATTTGTTATTGTGATTGTGGGGTAGCTAGCTTAGGCTTTCCTCCCCTCTCTTTGTTTCTGCTGAATTAGAAAATTGAATTTGTAATTATAGAAGACTGGAATGTTTATTAAGTGTTTGTTGGCTCTCCCTAAGAGTTCAGGATTTCTCCTAAGAAGGAGATGAGAATGTTTCCTGTGTGGGAAGAAAAGTGAAACAGATATATGGTTTCACCAAGAAGGTTGATTATGACAAAGACTATGTGGTCACCACATCCTGCTCCTCTCCTTCCTTGTCACATAGCTATATACTATGTTTTCCAAACTCCCTTTAGTTACATGTTTTCCAAACTCCCTTTAGTTACATGTGGCCCTGTTGTTGAATTCTAACCAATAGAATTGGGCAAAGGAATGCAGTCTACTCCACATCCAGTCAGTCCATGAAAACCTCCCAAAGGTGCTCACCTGGCTGGTGTGAATATGATCTCCAAGGTGAGCCTGAGCATCATAGGCTGATGATGGTGACACCACAAAATAGAAAGAGCCTGGGCCCTGAATTACCACTTGGAGGAGAGCTGTAACACCAGGAACAACCTCACTGAAGACTGACAGGAGTGAGAGATAAACTTCTGTCATGTTAAACCAATGGATTTATCTGCCACAGCATCAAGCTTTACCTTAACTAATATATATGCACTAGGAAATATTTTTATCCACATACAACAGGTCCCATTATATTATTAAAAGTATACTCTACAGTTGGAAGAGTAAAGTTTTTTAGAAAAAAAGACTTTGATTTCAATTAGTTCTGAGAACTCAGCTAGACTTAAAAAAGGGATCAAATGTTATAAAAATGTATCTAACAACAACACACCAAGAATAATCACCCTGAACCAATTTCTAAGTAGATTCTCACTAAGGATTAATGCCATATATATTATTCATAGAAATATCGATACCCCATCTCTCATTTCATTTAGTTAACTAAAAAAAAAAAAAAAGAATTTAGAATAGACATCAACTATCACTTTGAAGAATACTGTAAAAGATATATGAATGTATTTTTTTAAACTACCACAAAATAGTATTCTGTTCTTATTTGCTCTACTCATGGTATATTTATTTGGTTTCCCAAAGATCTTGATCTTAACTATTTCTTTTTCTTCTTTTTTATAATTTATTTCAGAAAGTAGTACAATAACAAAAAGAAAGAAAAAAAGAAATCACCCATATTTATGTATTTTAAAATCTATGTTACCTTTTGGTCCTTGTTCATGTGCATATTCAATATTTGCATTTCTATTCTAATGTCATGGACAGTTTTATAGTCTACATTTTCTGTTTGTGTCATGTGTATTTTGCCACACTGCTCCCTTCTTCCCTATGTATCAACCTATCCTGATGCTGTCACCTCCCCCCTAACTCTACCTCCAATCATATTCCAACATTTGGATTCCTAATTGATGACTGAAATTAAATGACCACTAAAGCAAATAAATATCAAATCCATTAAGAGAGGTTTTTTTCGTTCCTTCTCTTTACATTTTATTTAGCAATACTTATAAGACTTCTATATATTTCCAAAGAAAACTAATATATGAACAGGAAAGTAAGCCAATGTTTATGCACTAGGTGCAACTGCACAGCACATTGCTATAAAGCAGACCAAATTATAAGTCTTTCTGTACCCCTTACAAGAGGATTCAATTATTAGTGTTTTAACAGAAACCTTGTTATAAAGTTCTCTGGCATGAAATTCATGGGCAGAAAGAGATCTCAGGTTATTAGTTTTAACACTTTCTGACTTTTGCTTTGTGCTTATTCTGAGTATCTTTCCAGGTATAGCAGATATATGTGTGTGTGTGTGTGTGTGTGTGTGTGTGTGTGTGTGTGTGTGTATACACACACACACACACCTAATATGGAGACTGATAGGGCCCAGTACTCAGTTAGACAATGTGGAATTTTGTGTAAGTTAAATTTTGTGTAAGTTAAACTTGGTTGTAATACTTTAGTGAAGAATCATTTTTAAGAGCTTAACTTATACAGCCAGACTACTTAGGTTTAAATGCCAACTATGACTATGACCTTTTACTCTTTGTATACTCATTAATAAGATGAACCTAATGATACAGGTAACCCCATGGATGTGGGGTTAAAAAATGTAATTTTTGTAAATAGCTTAATATAGTCCCTGATATATAATAGGTATTAGAGAAAAAATTCTCCAAGGACATTATAAATATTAAATAATGCTTTTTTCCTTTGGTAAAGTATTACCATGGCAAGTATGCCATGAAAATATGAAAACAATATCAATTATTTAAAGCCAGGTTGTGAGTTGGTGACCTGCAGGTTGGCCCCAAGAAGTGTCTGGTTTGGCCAGAATACAGTATAACTGGTTCTGCTTCTCTGGTTGACACTGACTGATACATGCTCTCAGAGGAAGGTCTAGTTCCAGAGAAGCCTTGGAGCAGGACAGAGCTGTTTAGAATGCTGGCTTTACCACCTTTGTCATGGATATTTATTAACCTTTCTTGGCTTCATTTTCCCTTATTTGCAAAACCAGAAAATCGTTCCCTCACAGGACCATTATGGTTGGCCCATAATGCATATTCCATATTACTGTTACCCCTTTTTCCCTTTTAACGTGTCTCGCTAACTTGTAGCCAAATTCCCCTGGCTTAAATTTGTACCGAAATATAATAGACATGAATTTCAATTTGTTTTTAACTTTTATTTGCTCATTTCTTCATTCAACCAAAATTGTCTTAAAGACTCAACAGGGCTGGGTAAAACTGAGCATTAATGATGTTAAGAAGGCAGAATACCCTGGAGACAGACTCTCTGGGTAGAAATCCCAGCTCTGCTATTGACCAGACCAACTGTATTCTTGGTCATGTTGCTTGACCTCTTTGTGTCTCAGTTTCCTCATCTGTGGTACAGTGATTAGAGTTGTATCTACATTTTAGGGAGGGTTGTTGTGAGACTTAAATGTGTTAACAAACTGTAGTATTTTTAACAGTGCCAGGTGCAGCATGAGGAGCTTTATAAAAGTATCAGCTATCACCAACCATCACCATCTTAAATGCCAATTCGGTGCTACGTGTAGCAATAGAAATTGGTAATCTCAAAAATTTGAGTGTAACAGGAAGAAAAAGATTACTTCTATGAAAATATGTACCAGTCTTTATTTTCAAAACTTAAAAAAAAAAACAAAAAACTACTCATCAAGCTCAAAATTAAATTGTGTTCCACTTTGAACTTGCTTGAGTTTTATGAGTTCCCATACCTAGGTGTGCTTATTTTTCCTAGTAGAGTAGAGAATGGTTAGAGAAAAATGGAGCTGGACAGGAGGGAAGTGGAGATGAAAGAGCATCCATGCCAAGTGTGTTCTATTCTTAAATAGAATTATATGCAATGACTATATGAGTGCTATAACACATTAGGGGTTGTTTGAGGACACAGACAAAATAAGTTATGTTTACTAATTATGCACTTTCCTAAAAAAATATGATTTTACATTTTGAACTATATACTACATAGTCTGAAGGATATCAACTCAAAAAGTAATGACTTACCCTTCCCAAATTTACATTTTGTGTAGTGGCAAAAGTGATTCATTCACACAAATTAATAAATGTCTCCTGCCATTAGAATAAACAAATTTAACTGTTTATTGTTACTTTCCATGAGAAATGACAAAAATTCCTATGTTTGCACAGTGTAATTTAAGAAAAAAATGAAAATGTGAAAGAGTCACCTCAAGGAGAGAAAACAAGCAAATGCAGCATTGGCTTCCATTCCAAGAACACTCTTCAGGAATTTGAAAGGAAAATGAAGTTTTAAGATGAAGGATACTAGATGGCTGGGATAAAGCAAAAGCTTACCAAGTAAATTCATAGGTTTGCAAAATGCTTTGCAGGACAAAAATAATGTATAATGTACTAAATGGGTTCTCCAACTTACCTCAACGAATAATTCATGAGCCCAAAGATAGCTCAGACAGCCTTCACAGGATGGTTTTCTTTTCAGCAGTTAAAGTGGGTACGAAAGCTAAATGAGGAGACTAAGTAACTAACAGTATAAAATAAAGTTTATCTTCTAAATCCATGCTATTTACCTAGACACTGATCAGAAATAACTTTTTTTCTATGAAATTTTATGGAACAAGTGTCCAATTTCTACTAAAATTCCTTTATCTTAAATAAAAGTATTAAGATACTATAACTCTATCTAACATGCTACTTACAATTACAGGCCTATTTCCTTGGATAAGTAATACATTTTATACATTTTGCTTTTTTTAAATAAAAAAATATTATTGAGTTTCTTCGGTACCCAATTAAGTTAAATTTGTCATTATTTCCTAAAGTATTTTTTTTTGCATAAAAGATAAATAGGTAAATGTGATATACAACATATACTTTGTAATTGATATTACATATCATTTGGTTAATTCTTCACCATTTGGAAATTTAGTACTTTATAGTGTGGTACTATACAAAATTTTAATGCAGTAATGGATAGCATAATCATAGATACTCTCTGAATCAGTTATTTTTCAAAATGAAAATGAACTTTAAAGTATTTTTAAACATGTCATATAAAACCTATCAGTTCTTTTAAGTGCCTTTTAACAGGTCTTCATTGTTCTTTTGAAAAATCAAAACATAAAGAGTTGATATATGTCAAACATTCTTATTGTCATCAGTTCTCCAAAATAGCTTAGCTTCTTTAAAAAACATTTTTATTAAAATATAGCTAACATAGAATATTGTATTTGTTTCAGGTGTACACCAGTTATCCAACATTTATATATCTAAAGAAGTTAACTTATCTTTTTTCCTTCAATACCTCAAAATTATGCCAATCCATTCTTTGATGAGAATTGTTTTCAAAATAATCTCAAAAGAAACCCTCATATACTGCTGGTGGGACTGTAAATTGGTACAGCCACTAGGGAAAACAGTATAGAGGTTCCTCAAAAATCTAATTGATCTACCATACGATCCAGCAATACCTCTACTGGGTATTTACTCCAAAGACTTGAAAATTCATATCCGAAAAGATATTTGCACACTGATGTTCATAGGAGGATTATTCACAGTGGCCAGACATGGAAACAACCAAGTGTCCTACGACAGATAATTGGCTAAAGAAGTTGTGGTACATATATACAATGGAATATTACTCAAACATAAGAAGAAATAAAATGCTGCCATTTGCCACAGCATGGATGGACCTCAATTCAAGATAATCATGCTAAGCAAAATAAGCCCAACAGAAAAAGTTGAAAATCACATGATATCACTTATGTGTGGGATATAAACCGAAAAGCACCAAATGAACAAGACAAACAGAGACTCATGGACATGGACTATAGACTAGTGGTTACCAGAGCGGAAGGAGAAGGGGCGAGAGGGGAGGTAGATGGGGTAAAAAAGGTCAAATATGTGGTGACAGAAAGAAATCTAACTATGGGAGGTGAACACATAGTGTAAATACATATATGCCTTACTGTTAAAATGTACAGCGGAAACTTATTGGATTTCATTAACCAATGTTACCATAAAAAATAAAAAATAAAATAAAAAACAAAATAATCTGAAGAAAAAGAGTACCAAGTAGCAGAACTCACCTTATTTGCTCCCCCAAATCTGTCAAATATTGTTGATATACAAAGATCGTCAGTGAGCTTGGAAAAGTTCATGAGAGAGGCAAAGACCACCTGGAGCTGATGAAGAAAGAGGGAACCATCTGCGGTAAGGATGGCAGGCTGCTGCCCACAGACCAAATCCAGTTCGTTGTCTGTTTCTGTATGACCCAAAGATCGGTTTTTATATTCTAATGCGGTTAAAAGAACCAAAAGAAGAATACTTCATGACACGTGAACATCACATAAAATTTAAATGTCAGCGTCCATCAATAAAGTTTTATTGGAGCACAGCCATGCATATTCATTTGTCTATGGTAAAGTTGAATAGTTGTGACAGAGACTGTGTGGTGCACGAACCCTAAAATATTTCCTCCCTGGCCCTTTACGGAAAAAATTTGCCAACCACTAAACTAGCTACTTGGTTTAATTCTTTCTTTGGCTTATTATGTTTAAATGTAGAATAAACAACTTTTAAAGATGTGTCATGAATCTTTATAGTGGTATCGTGCATCGCAAGCCTATTATTTTGTCTTTTGGGCTTCACCCTTTAAAAAAAAAAAGGATACAACAAAAATGGGAACACATCAGTTCTTGAGTATACTGGGAGATGGGGGTGCATTCAAGAGATATTACAAAGATCCCCAACTTTTACATTCTGACCAGAAGGCTAAGACATAGCTCTTATTTTCCATTAGGTCTATAACTACTTATATAAATATGTGCTCCCAACCACTGACTTTTAAAAGTCAAGAGTACCTAATTTTTTTCTGGTACTGTAAACACGTAATAGAACCTATTTGCCACAGAAGAGCTTGGTACAAATTTATATTTACTTTGAAAACTTAAGTCTAAAGCATCCTGTACTGTGATCTTTTTTATCTTTTCTTCAAATGCTTCTTTTTCTGTCTCTAAGTAATTTCATTTGGGATGTGAGATTTCTCTTAAATGTTGTCTCGAAATCAATTTTTTAAAAGATACAGAAACCAGTAATTACGTAATACGATTTGTTGAAATAAAATGTCTCCAACTCATTTGACTTTCAAAGCAAGATCTAAGGCAGGCTACCAGCATCCCCAGAAAGAAGAGACTGAGAGAACTGGGAAGGAAGTTTTGTTGGAAAGGAACCACAGTTACAGAAATGGAACTTAAATCATAGCTTAATCTATCAGATCAATTGGAATGTCTAGGCATTTAAAAAATTGTTAGCAGTAGGAAAACAGTTTGGAAGTTCCTTCAAATGTTAAATATATCTTTATCATACAACCCAGCAGCTCCACTATTGGGTATCTACCCAAGAATCTTGAAAACATACATCCCACCAACATATGCACAAATGTTCATAGCAGCATGATTTGTAGCAGCAAAAAAAGTGGAAACAACCTAATGCCCACACCTACTCTAGACCCTCTAACTGTAGATATCAAATTATCTAATAGTTTCTGTATGGTGGCTCCATTCATGGTTCTCAAATTTTTATCATAGTATGTCATTTCCCTTTCAAACCTTTGATAGCTTCCTATTACTGGGAAAATAAAGCTGAATTACTGGACAGTGGTATACTACCAAACCTCCTTTACAGGTATTATTCCCGTATCACGCATTCCAGCTATGCAGACTAATGACCTATCCCTGAATAGTCCTTGCACTTTTATATTCCATATCTCTGCTTCTGTTGATTCCCCTGTCTGAAATGCTCTTCCCCATCTTATTCACCTGTATTCATTTCTCAAGGTCAAATGAAAGAGAATCCCTTGATGCCTTTCCTGAGTCCTTCCACTTTCCCAGGTAAATTGTCCTATTATTTTGTATTTTGTATCCAAAAGCATTTTCACGGCTGTTGTAATTTTATCATTTTTCTTTTTTTTTTTTACTTTGTAGCAGAATCATTTTTTTAGCAGACTTTATTGTTAGACATCTGTTTACTCCTATCCTGCCGCCAAAAAACCCTTAAAACTGTAGGTTCTGTGAGGATGGGAAAAATGTCTTATTTATGCTTAACACAAATCCTGGCAAAAAGTTGTGGTTTATAAAGTATTTGTTAAATGACTAATATTCTTGAGCACTACTCACATTTTCACTAGCAAGCAACTTTTCAAGAATTTTACTTCTTAATGTGTATTATAAGACTGTGAATCTGGTTTGTATATGGAGGAGGTATTGAACAATACTCACTGTAAAGCATGAAAATAAGCCAACTGGTCACTGTTTCCTGGCATCTGTTTGTATTTGAAAGGGTATTTTCTGTAGCGCTATAGGTGAATGCCTACAAAGTTAAGCTAAACTGGGCTATCTCCTTTGTAATTCACTCTTGCTCAGGATCAGAAATTTAATGTTAGGATTCATGGGATTACAAAACTCCTGAACTCCTCTTATTTTACAGTTTAAGACATTCCTTCCAGAAGCAAAATTTAAAATTTTTTTGCTTTGAACTTGTCTTAACTAAATGCATTATTGGACCACTACCAATAAATGCACTCAATTTTCTTGACATCCTTGGGAATCTGAAGATCACTATTAAGAAATTGGAGAATTTAGGAGGCAGATTTATTTAAGTGTGAAATAAAATTGAATGACATCTCTAGGGTGCCAATTCCACTTAGGAAAGGAACTGAGGACTTTTTGTTATTGGTGGTTTTAATTGTATGAGGTACTTGCTCACTTACTGTTTTAAGGAGTTTTTTGTTTTTTGTTTTTTGTTTTTTTGTTTTTTTTAATGCCAGGATGAACAGACATTTCAGTGCAAAACAGAAGAAGTTAATATGGCTGAGTAACAGTTAGACCTTCAAAGTTACTTACAACATATGGGAATGTCTACCCCTAGTGGGCCCACAGGATGGGAAGACAGAAGCACATGTTACAGCTCACAACAGAACATAAGTTAATAGGCTAGAGCCAGCAGAGATTTGTGAAAAAGGGTCCAGCATATGTCTACTGTGAAATCTAATCATTTGATGGCTTAAGCAAGAACTTATACCTTGATTATAACTGAAGTATGAAACTGCTGACAGATATTGCTCCCAACTATGGTGACCTGTAAAAATTCTTGATTGTTTATTAACAGATGTGATTTTATTAAAAGCAATAGAATAACTATAAGTAAAATTGAATACTAATCATTCTTCTAATTTGTGCACCTTTTAGGATGAATTGATCTCACAGATACCTCTCAAACAGATTAAAATGGATTCAGAGATATTCATTCTTATTTGTCTCTCATATTTGCCTAGTTCTTGGTGAGTAGTAAAGGAATCATAGATTATAAATCATTTTCATATTGCAATTGCCTAAAGGGGCCAATCCAATTATACTTTAATCTACATAAAATAAAATATAGCTATTTTCTTTGGCAGAAAGTTGAGAATTTGACCCTGGGCCTTTGTGCTCATATTTTAGCACATGGGTCCATAATGACTTTTAAACACATGTATAGGGAGAGAAAAGTCACTTACTTGTTAATTATTCTGTAGGGCTGAATGGAAAGTGAAAAGTTAAGCAAAGAGCATGCCTGCATTAAACTCAGCTCAGTACCTAGCATATTTATGTTTAGTTAGATCTTCTTCCCTATAAGTTCCTTTAAGAAGGGATAAATATCTTCTCATATCTGTCACTTAACAGCATTTGGCACATATTAGGTACTCAATATATATTTGTAGTATCAGCTTTCTAGTCTTATCCTTTGGAAAAGAGCATATACCTTCACGCAGACCCCCAAGAAAATCTACTTCATGAAAATACTGTAGTAATTTGTGAGATCAGCTCTGTGCCTGGCTAGTCAGTGGCCCTTTCTTAGAACATTCTCTCTCCTATGGACTCTAGACAGTGTAATGAAATGCAGGTTCATATGTTTAGCAAAGACATTCCATACAAGGGTCATCTTGTTACTTTGCAGGCACTAATGTATATGTGTGTCAGGGGTGGGGAGAAGGAACCAAGAGATGTTTCATGATTGTACCCTATAACCAAGTAAAAGGTTAAGCATAGCAGTCTTCTGCTCGGCTACCTTCATCACTTCCCTATGAAGTCAGAATTTATGTCCATGGTGTTTAGTACAGTATCATTCTTACAATAAAACTTTATCAATTGATTAATGCCATTTAATAAAATACCAGACTCAGGATGAATGGAAAACCTTTGACATCTAAAGGTTTAATGCAAGGTTTTGAAATCTGTATTGAAATCTAGCTCCCATAATTAAATCCAGTGTTCTTTCAGCCAGGTCATTCCACATCAGAGAAAGCCAAACAGCCCACTTGGGAACCAAATCAGCAAACTTGGAGTCATGGACATAATGCTTTAAGCAACAGTACATCCTGGCCACAATGTCCCTCCAGCGCCCTGCTGGACTGTACTTGACAGTAGCCTGGGAGTCTGGAAGAATTCAAGAGCCTCCTCTACCATTCAACTCATGACCCTGGAGTGACCAGAAATTTCTGTTTCCATCCAAACATTTCCTTGCCAAACTACAAATTAATTCATTTGAATCACAGACCACATCCTTCTGTGCTCCCACAGCACTTTGCTTTAACATTGATCATATTCTGCATGCAAATTAGTTATTTGTATGCCTCTTTGTTGTGGGGGCCTCACACACAGGACTTTATTCCAAGAAAGTTGTAAAATGTGAAAATGGACAGCTGAGAGCACCATTAGGATCACAGGGAGATCTGTGCATGTGTTGGTGAGTTACTGAAAATGACTCGAATAGAATGAGGCAGAGGTCCAAAAAACCAACTAAGGTCAATGTCCTTGGAGAAAATATTTACCATTTGCTTAAAGTCTAGATCAAGTATCCATAAACTAAGGCCCACAGCCAAATCTGGTCTGTCCTTGTCCTATACAGCTCGTGAATACAGCCACACACGTTCATTACATATTGTTTATGACCACAAGCCCAAACCATTTACTGCCTGGCCTAGAAAAGTTTCTGACCTCTGCCCTAGTGCAGGGTTGTGAAATAGAAGTATAACATGCTTTTAAATTTTAAATGTTTTTTAATACATGTAAATAAATGTTATTTAATTATGTATTACTACATAAATTATGTAATTTTTAATTTTTTAGTAGCCATATTTAAGAAGTAAAACAGAATTATTTAAAAATTTTTAAATACAATATACTTAAAAACATTAAAAATTGTTAATGAGAGATTTTACTTTCTTTTTCCCACACTAAGTCTTTGAAATCTAGAGTGTGTTTTGCACTACATCACTTATCAGATTGGACTAGTCACATTTCCAGTGCTCAGCAGTTGCATGTGGCTGGTGGCTGCTGTATTACTCAGTTCCGGTCTAAAGGTCCATGTGGGGTAGTGGCATTGTGACGCTCAAAGAGGCTGTGTGATCAGGCCTTGACCAGGTCACTGATCTAAACACAGGCATTTTACCTCAAGAAACACCATCAGGCAATTAGATAACTCTGGAGTCTGTGCTAAGCGAATCAGGGAATAAAACACAGATAAGATAAAAAAGTAAGAAAATTAGAACATGCCTGAGGGAGAAGGATGAAAGGAAAGGACAGCTGAAAATGACGCTGTTCAGAACTACAATGGTGACTACGTATGCACAGTTGCTTGAAGTTTAATAAAATTAAATGTCAACTTCTCTACCACTTAGATTTGAAATAATTCTTACATTTGTTATATGCCCTTAAGGGATCATTAGCTCTTGCAAGGCAAAACTATATTATATTCACCTTATGTGATCATGGTACCTATCATGGTGCTTGGCTTTTAACATGTCCTTAAAATATATTGACTGAAGCTGAAACTAAGCATAGACTGTTGATAAATAGATCATGAATAAATGACTGAATGAATAACTAAGACTGAAAAGTTTCAATCTCCCCAGGAAGCTTGGGGTTTAATAAGGATTTGAGTCTGAAAGTTACAGAAGTAAAGTTCCATTAACAAACAACAAGCATTATCCTGTCAAGAGAAGTGATTGTTTACTCTTTTGGTAGTTTTGGGAGAAGTGGGACTTCTAACCACAAATCACCTGTATGTATTCTCTCCAATAATTAAGATAGGCAATTTTGACAAAGTAAGTTAATACAAAGGTGTTTATAGGCCGATTCAGCCAAAAGCCAAAATATTTCTGCCAGAAATTCTACACTTGCAAAATAGACTTGGTCCAGACTGCTTATGTTTTTACTCTAAATTAAAGTCCCTGATCTACATAGCTTTCAAGGCAGTGAGATACGAAATTGGACATAAACTGAAGACAACCTAAGGGTATAGTCAAGCTTCCAAGACTTGAGATTGCAAATGCGGTTCTGCCACTTCCCAATCCTCATATCTCTAAAGCCCATATTTCTGTTTTGGTTTCTGGGTTCTCTTTCCTCCATATTTGAAAGGCAAACTTGAAATTGCTCATATTGCAGGAAATTATTTGTTACAAAACAGAAAGAAAGGGTCTATTTATTACTTTTCAGTTTCATTAGGTTGCAGAGCCACAATTTAACCAGTGTCATCTAGCAAAATTTCTCCAGTAGTGACACAGGGAATAAAATAGTGTTCTCTATGGAATATGGCAAACTACTTGACATCTGCAGTGTGGAGGCACTAGGACAGAACAATAAAAACCTATATTCATCAAAATATATACAACTTAACTCATACAACAAAAACAAAAAGAACCCCAAACAATCTGATTAAAAAAAAGGGCAGACATCATGAGTAGACATTTCTCCAAAGAAGACATACAAATGGCTAACAGAAAAACAAAAAGCTCAACATCACTAATCATTAGGTAAATGCAAATTAAAACCACAATGAGATATCAACTCACACCTGTCAGACTGACTATCATCAATACATCAATAAACAAGTGTTGGCAAGAATGTAGAGAAAGGAGACCCCTCGTGTACTGTTGATGAGATCGCAAACTGGTACTGCTACTACAGAAAATAGTATGAAGTTTCCCCAAAAAATTAAAAAGAAAACTACCATATAACCCAGCAATTCCACATCTGGGTATTTATTTGAAGAAATATATAAACCCTTATGTTCATTTGAGCATTATTTACAATAGCCAACATATGGAAACAACCTAAGTGCCCATCAATAGACAAGTAGTTAAAGAAGATTTGGTGTGTACACACACACACACACACACACAAAATGTAATATTACTCAGTCATAAAAAAAGAGTGAAATCTTACCATTCGTGACAACATGGATGGACCAAAAGGGTATTATGTTAAATAAGTCAGACAAGAAAGACAAATACCACACATGATTTCTCTTATACGTGGAATCTAAAAAACAAAATAAATAAACAAAACAAACAAACTCATAGATACAGAGAACAAACTGGTGGTTGCCAAATGGGTAGGGGTTTGGGGAATGGATGAAAAAGGTAAAGAGAGTAAAAAGTACAAATTGCCAGTTATAAAAATAGTCATGGAGATGTAACGTACAGCTTAGGGAACATAGTCAATAACATTGTAATAACTACGTATGGCAACAAATGGATACTAGATTTATCAGGTGATCATTTCATTTCATAAGGTATATAAATGTCTAATCACTATGCTGTATACTTGAAACTCATATAATATTATATAACAATTTTAATTTAAAATAAATTCAAAATAATAAAATAAAAACACACAGAAAATGTTGATGGGCCTGGGAGTATTTTGCTAAGTGAAATAAGTCACAGAGAATGACAAATACTACATGATTTCACTTATATGTGGAATCTAAAAAACAAAATAAACGAACAAACAAAACAGAAACAGGCTTTTAGATACAGGGAACAAATTGGAGATTGCCAGATGGAATGGGAGTTGGGGGTCTGGGTGAAAAAGGTGAAGAGATTAAGAAGTACAAAATTGGCAGTTTCAAAATGGTTATGGGGATGTAAAGTACAGCATAGAAAATATAGTCAATAATATTATAATAACTATAAATGGTGCCAGGTTGACACTAGACTTATCAGGGAGATCACTTTGTAAGTTATATAAATGTCTAACCACTATGCTATACAACTGAAATTAATATAATATTAAATGTAAATAAAAAACAGCTGTGATATTTTAAACCAATCACTACAACAGTAAATGACAACCCTATTGCCTGCAGAATCTGTGAATAAACTGTCTGCTGTTATTAAACTTATGAGCCATGATTATTCAACCATTAAACATAAATGGAAATCAAAAAAAGAACTATATTCATATATTTTGATGGTTACTTGAACTATATTGTGATAGAATGTGAACTATATTCATTATTGTTATGGTTATGTGTCAACTTGACTGGGCCACTGTGTGCCCAGACATTTGGCCGAACATTACTCTGGATATGTCTGTGAGGATATTTCCGGATGAGATTAACATTTAAATTGATAGGCCTAAATAGAACAAAAAAGGCAAGAGAATTCCTTCTGCTGACTGCTTTGTCAGGAGGATATAGTAGGCTGAATAATGACCCACCAATGAGGTCCATGTCCTTATTACCAGAACCTATATGTTACCCTATGTGGCAAAAGAAAGTTTGCAGATATGATAAAGTTAAGGATCTTGAGATGTGCACATTAGCTTGGATTATCCAGGTAGACCTAGTGTAATCACAAGAGTCTTTATGAGAGGAAAGCAAGAAGGTTAGAGTCTTGATGATGGAAGCAGAGAGAGAGAGGGAAGGAGAAAGAGAGAGAAGCAAGTGTGAGCGAGCGCGCGACTGAAAGATGCTACCATCTAGGGCTGAAGATGGAGGGTAAAGCCATGAATCAAGAAATGCAGGCAGCCGATAGAAGATAGAAAAGACAAAGAAACAGGTTCTCCTCTTGATTCTCCAGAAAGAACATGACCCTGCTGACTAATATCTTAGGGTTTTTGAACTCCAGAACTGCAAGAGAATAAATTTGTGCTTTCCTTAAGGCATTAAGTTGGTAGTCATTTGTTAAACCAGCAATGAGAAACTAATACATATACATTATACACACACACACACACACACACACGTACACGCTCAATGCACGCATATACTTACATTTGAATAATAGATTTAAAAATCAGGTTACCATTTAAATGTTACATTTATATTAGTCTTTTCAACAATTTGAACTCAAAGTACTCCAAAGGCACTATGTTTCTTTGGAAACTCAAAAGATGCCTGTTAACTATAAGCTACAATCTTACACAAATTAAAAACGAAGGCTAGCCTTAAAGAGCAGGATTTCAAGCAGGTGTTGATACCAAATGGGGCAGAATCTAAGAAGGGAAAAGAAAGCATAGAGAATCTGAGCTTCCAATCTAAAAACAGACCGAAACCAGCACTCTCACATCTTAGTCTGGCCTGTGCTAAGCATCTTGTTGCACCATCATAACCACCTGCCAATAATAAAGAGTGGAACCATAAGTTACACTGAAGTTGATCTGATTTCAATGAACATAATGTTCTACAAGAGTATTACATGTTTATTTTCCTTACTCTGTCCACTTCCTGATGCATATTCTAACACATTTTATAAACTGGATTCAGTGTCAACATACCAACTCTTTAGCCTTCTCCCTTCCTGGTCCACACTGAACTTTGCTTCTCTTCTCCCTACATTATGTTGTCTTTGCACCTATGGTTTAATCAGCTAACCTCTAGCTCCCATTATCATACTATTGTGTTGGGGAATGTGATCAACTTGCTTTCATTTCTGCTATCTGTTCTCAGCCTCCATCCAGGAGTGACTTGCCCCACACCCCAGATTCATTCAGGGGTTACATTTGAAAGTGCCACACGTAGCTAGGAAAAGGCAAGCCAGGGTGTTCATTTTACTGTTCTACTTTACTGTCCAATAATATAAATTATCCTTACCTAAAATAGAATAGGACAATTGAATTAATGAACCTAGTAATGAAATGAAGTAATATCCTTTTTGAATCAATTTTATTTTCCTCTTTTAAAATTCAAAAGGATAATGACAAATCCATATTAACTTTATCAAAGACTCTGTGCTTCATTTTCATTTTGTAAAAGCTGATCACTTATAGCCAACAGATATCTTGTCTCCAAATAGCAATTTGATAATTAAGGTAGAGTTTTAGTACCAAATACTTATATGCAGTTAATGTATCTTCTTTAATTATATGCAGGTATCTTCAATTGCTCTTTTCTTAGTATGAGCGATATATGCAAAATTAAATGGTATGTTAAGATGGGAGAAAGTCTTATACTTTTAGAAAAAAGCCTTGATACTTTTAGAAAACTATGCAAATTCTAGAAAACTGCAGAAAGAATTGCCATCTTTCATGTTAAACACATGCGAAAACGTGTTTAAAACTATAAAGAAATTGTAGGTGTGTTATTGTTAGCATTAGAAAGTCTTTCAGAGTTTCCGAGAGGCCAAACTTTCAAAGACCCTGGACAAAAAATTTAGTTAGACCATTTAAGCGTCATTCTAGACTTGGGATTTCTCTTTGCAGAAAAGCTCAAATGTCTTTCCTTCAATTCAGACTGACTGAAATCCCATTGACCAACTTTTAGAATCACAAAAAGGGATGTCACTACCTCGTTGAGTTTCTCTTTAACTATTATATTACTTATCTACTGTTATATAACAAATTATTGGCTTACAATAATATATATTTTTTATTTAATGATCCCTATGGGTCAAGAATCAAAAGCAGCTTGGCTGGATGGTTCTGGCTCAAGATCTCTCATGAAGCTGCTGTCAACATATCAGCCAGAGCTGCAGTGTCTGCTTCTAAGGTTCTGCATTCACATGCCTGGCTATTGGCAAGAGGCCTTAGTTCTTTGCTTAGTTCTTTGAACCTCTTTATACAGGGTTGATTATATGTCCTTATAATATGGCAATTGGCTTTTTCCAAAGTGATTCAAGAGAAAACAAGGCGGGAGTCTCAGTATCATTTATGACCTAGCCTTGGAAGTCACCGTTAATTTCCACGAGTTACACAAATCAGTTCTATTCTTTGTGTGAGGGAACCATATGAGTGGAAATACAAGGAGACAGGGATCATCCAGGCTATCTTTGGGGCTGATCACCACAACTATAAAATTTTGATAACCACAAATGCATTATTTTGCTAGGGCTGCCATAAAATACCACAGACTGGGTGGTTTAAACAGCAGAAGTTTGTTCTGCAGGCTAAGAGTTCAAGAACAAGGTGTGGGCAGGGTTGATTTCTTCTGAGGTCCACATTCAGAGGTACTAGGAGTAGGATTTCAACATATAAATTTTGGTGGTGCACAGTTCATCCGCCTTCTTAAAAACAGATGTCCTTTGTCCTTGGACTTGTAAAAGCAAGTATTCAGAGTACTTACCCAGGAATTCATTTAATAATGAACAGGTAAATATTTCAATTCTATCTACATATAAGTCATAGGTTTTAAAGAGAAAACTCCGAGATGATAAGGACATGATTCTCTGTCATGAAGTGAGTTCTCTCCATCTGATCTGGCCCCTGACTACTTCTCCAACCTAATTTAATACCACTTTGCCTTTTCACTATACTCCAGGCTCCTCCTTTCTCTTCTAATAGGCTCCTCTAAATAGTCATTGCCATGGAGGACCTTTGCTCATGCTATTCTCTCCCTGGGAAATTCTTCTGCTACCTCACTGCATGGCTTATTCACTTATTAGGACTCTGCTCAAACAGCTTCTTCAGAGAGAACTACTCTGACCAATCATTCTATTTAACCTTCCTTCCTCCTTCTTCTCCCCGTTACTTTTACTCTGATTTATTTTTCATCATAGATCAATACCTGAAATTATGTACTGTATTTTAAATTCTTTATTATATATCTCCCATGCTGGACTATCAGCTCCATAATAACGGAAGCTTTATTATCTTGTTCATTATGTAGCTCCAGTGCCTAGTACACAGTACATACTAGGTAAGTAGTATATTTATTTGTTGAATAAATTTTAAAAATGACTAAATTAGGTTAGTTTAGGCAGCTGGACTTATAAGTGTACCAGATAAAGATAAATTAAGGTGATATAGATATTTTATAATCTACATCTTCCAAGGTTTCTAATTGGTATTAGCATACTTTTTTTTTTTTTTTGCTTTGATGAAATAATTTCAGTAAATGGCTTTAATCACACTGGAAATTGCCAGTGAATGTTTGTTTTCCCTAGACGTGAGTCTCTGACTTTTAAATATTACATATGCAATGTTGAAGGCAAACACAAAAATTAGTGCCAATCTGGATATGTTTCCCTGAAATTCTCAATATTCAAAAGCTCAAGTCCCTAATATCTGCAAAAGGCTCTCTGTTGATGCATACTGCTTTGTATGTTACCATGAAGGTAGAAAATAATTCTTTACTCTAATGAGATATTACGTACACCAAATATCACTCTTAGAAAATGTTTCACAGCTTCCTTTTCTGTTGTACATTAATTCTCACCTGTAAATCAAGTTGTGAGCCTAGAAAATAATTTTTAACCTATCATAACACAAAAAAAGTTTAAATAGATCAGCAACTGTATGGTATACAGATACCATATAAGAAATTAATAGGTAAAAGCCACAACAAACACTTCTAGAGACACCTAAATTATCTTTCTTCATTCTCAAATTTGTTATGCATCGTGTCCCTCCTGGCCAGGATTTAGAGGACCTGATGTCTAGTGTTAGACCCCCCAACTATGTATGGCTTGTGGTATACGGCATATAATCCCCTGGACATTAGTTTCCTTACTTATAAAATGAGGCATGATTGTCCAATCTGTATCATTTCTTTTGATTCTAAAGTCTTAAAGTTTACTTATTCTTATCCTTTCCCCTTTTCCCTCCAGAAAGAGATACAAAGAAAAGCTTAAGAAGAGACATAATAGATAAGTAAATTATCTTATTTCACTTAACAAGAATCAAAATAAATGTGTTATACTACTTATTCTTTCTCAATTGCTGTTGCCAAACCTCCAGAGAGTCTGGGAATGAATTAAGATATCACACTTCAGGTCAAAAGAGTTCATAAGATACACACCTCTGTTTATTGTTCAAAGTGGAAGAAATTATGTACCACTATATTAATATCTGTTAAAATAAATGTAGGTGGCATTAAATTAGTTATGATGACTTTCATAATTTGAACTCTCCACATAGAAGATAAACTACTCATAAACATTATTTGAGTCCCCTCAAGACAGAGGCGGGATAATGTATCTTATGTCTTATAGCAATTATCTAACTAGCATGGTCAAAAATTATTCATAATAAGCCAGTGAGTTTCTGCTTATGGCAAGTTTTGTGTAAAACTTTTCATCTATTCTGAGAAAATAAACACATCACACACACACACACACACACACACACACACACAAAACCTCTCTTTATAAAAAAAAAGGTAAATGTTGAAATAATTTGGTCCTGAGCTACACAAAAAATAGGTGTGTGGTTCTGACACTTCCTCATTCATCATCTTGTCCCTCAGTCTTCTTAGCATATGCTCTTGATTCAAATGGTCTTCGCTTTTTTCTAAATGAGGTGGGTATGGTATGAACGTAGTTCCTGAGCATGTCCAATATGACTTCAACATTTCCCTAGAGTGTATCCTTTAGAAATATTTCCCCCTTGGGGTTTTAAGTAGTCTTCCTTTATCCAGGCACATCGTTTCAGAAATCTGCTTCATTTTCTTACAAGGTGTTTAGGAGGAGAAGGTGTGGATAGCAGTAAAAAATCCAAAATTTATACTTTTTTTTCATTAGGTGGTCTAGAAGACTAATTCCATTCTAAAGTCCTAAGGCATTTCTGATAGAATTAAATTTTTCATTAGTTTGACACCGTTTTAATTTAAACACAAAACTCCCAGGCAAAAGATCAGAAGACTCCCAAAAAGCGATTGGCAGATTTTTCATCTTCATATTTTCCTTTGAGGGTGTAGGTTATACTTATCAAATTTCTAATGGCTCATTGCAATGAAGAATTAGCAGATAGTCAACATGTTTTTCACAGTAACATGTTTTCTGCATTTCCCTAATGTATATCTATGAAGAAAAACACAGAAGTAGCTTGAAATTATTTGGATATCCATTTTCTTCTCAGTTAATCTACCTTTATTCTATCTCATATGGATCATAAACAATGTCTGCCAGAAATGATGCCAGAGATTTCAGGGAGTAAGTCTTGCTTCTTTCTCCACATAGCATTCCCTAACTCAGATGAAATGATACCTATCTCATCCCATCTAAGTGTTATACAGTGATGTAAATTATCAACTTGACCACAGGAAAAACTTTCAAAGTAGGATGAGGCTCTAGTGTCTTCCTACTTTATTTTGTGAAGCCCTCAATTAGTTTTGTCCCTCTCTCTCCCTTATCTCTCAGGTCTCATTTTGTCTCAAGTTCTCACAGCTTTAACATCTACCAACTGAGTAATAAATCTCTCTTTCTGGAGTTATATGAAATGAAGGTACCGTGAATATAAAATTTGGTATCATACATCTTTAGTCTTCAAGGGCCATTTACTTATAAACTCAATGTATCTCTAATCGATAGAACTTTGAACAGTTACGCTATGTACATGCAGGTTGTCAAGAAAACAGGGAAAGAGATTTTCTTCATCCTACTTAAATGATATCACACAAACAACCATCTACTCTTCAATGTGGAATGGTATTTGGGCTTTTTCTCTCCCATCAATACACTTCAAGGGTATTAATGTTACTTTTGAAGAAACTTTTTAAAAATTGCCAATCCTTGTTCTAAGAGGTATTAATATTCCCTTTGATATAGCCCTCTACAAACTGTACCTGTGATTACCAAAACACGATATGCTCCAAAACACAATATGCTACCAAAACACAAAGGATCACAGACTAGAATATTCCAAAAATGCATCTGAATGTATTGGATCAAAAGCATCCCTCTTCTTGAGATGGTCTTTCTTACCTACTTCCCTTGAAGAAAAAAAAAATGACCAAAATACCTAATGCTACAAATCCAATGTGAAATTTTTAACATTTCATGCAGTATACTTTAGTAGCATTAATAGATTTTTTTATAGCATTTCTCATACCAGAATAGAATGGGTTACTACCAGGATTATTGGTATGTTTTGAAAATTTCTCACGGATAAATATTTCGAAATGCATAGCTCTTGCAATTAAAATATCTTAAGGGCACTTCTGAATCACTGAAATAGTAAATTTACTATTTCATTTACTATAGTTCAATGTTCTATAGGAAAATATAAAACCACATTGATCCATGATTTTATTGAAAAATCATCAAATGAATACTATGAAAAAAAGAAACCACAAAAATGTAGCAAAAACTTAAAATCACCTTTCTACATTAAAAGTCATGAATCAAAACAGGGATTACATTAGTAATAGAAAACATTTGCCTGTTTCCTCTGATAAAAACTCAATTTAACAGGAAATATAATGTACTTATTCATTCCTTAGAATGGTAATATACTATGAATTTCTTTCTTTAAACATGGATGAGGAAAATATATTTTATGTAATATGACTCCAAATCCTTAAGTATACCAAGTATAAAATTTAAGCATTGAAACTATCACCATAATAGAGCCTCATGAATTGGAGCTTTTGAGAATGATTTGCCCATTTAGGTCTTTGTTAAAAGGGAAATTTTACTGTATTTAGAAAAGGGAATTAATTAGCACAGCTTGTAGAATTTATTCACATCATTTGCTACATAAGAATTTATTCGCTTGAGGGTTTCATTCTTTTGTCAAGGATTAACTGAAGACACCTTTATAGCATCTAAATATAGATCAGACAAATTAATGCATCTTGAAATTCATTACATAAATGTAAAGTTTCTTTCCTGCTAAAACAGGATGAGCCTTACATGTACCACTTTTTGCACCTGTTCCAGATTCTTTATCAAAAATGTTTTGTAAATTTAAAAATAATTTCCCATATCAACACTCAATATTTTTTATTATTTTATAAAAAGTTAAAGTTTGACACTTTTGTAAACTGTCTATATTGACTCTAATACAGATAGTTTGTGGAAGTGTCATATTTGAAATGTTTTCATTAAACACCCAGAATTAAACAATGATAATTTTATCTTTTCATGTTTTAAACAAAGAAAGGCATTTGGGGAAAAAAAAACCCAACAATTTCTTGTGTTTAAGACTTTTATGGAAAAAATTTAAACATTTAAGGTAGATGAAGAGAGAAAGAAGAGGAAAGAGAGAGAATGCTAGAGAGAGAGAGGAAGAAACATCACCAACATTTTTGGGGGAGAAAAAAAATAAAACAAAACAGAAGTTTGCAGCCTACCCGTTGTAGGGTCAGTCTGCTAAAAGTAATTCATACAGTGGTATCTAGGTCATGCCAGGAATAAAATTTTAATTGAACTTTTTTAGCTCCTAGTAGGAAACAAATTTTCTATATTGAAAATATTCTACAATGTAGATTGTGTTTTATGTTATTAGTTGATCATTAGAACTTTTATGAACATTATGTCCTTTTTGAAAACTATTTTTCTTTCCAAAGACATAAAAAGCTTTTAAAATGCTCTGCATTTCTTGGCTTCTAAGAGAAATGCAAATGGAGGAAAATACTTCAAAACTATTACTTTTTTGTAGAGTTTAAAGTTAATGGCAGAATACATTACTTCGCCTAAATGCAGTCTTCAAATAGACCCTGAACCTCAAGTAATCACACACTCTCTAGTTCTCCTCTTTCACACCTTTAAATTTAAAACCTTCAGTAGTAAAGATGGCAAAGCTGCCAGAGCTTTTCCTGCTTATGCTCTTTATAACTCTTTTCACTGTGGTTCTGGTGACCTTTTCTTAACCATATCTATCCAAAAATTTAATTGGATCAACACTTTAAATATAATTCCGGATTGATATCAGGATTTGTTTTAATTTTTTTACAGAATATAATTCTATTATGTATTAATGCTCCATAAGCTTTCTGTTTTGATAGACTATGAAATCTAAACTCATCTTGCAAAAAAAAAAAGCAAATCATAGAAATGTAATATATGCAGACTTGCATTATAATTAAAATTAAAGGTTGAAGAAATATACTTTGGACTTTGTGCGAATTATCATTGATTTAAAATATTCTTAGGTGAAAAGCTACCTCATGTGACTTCATTCAGGACATTCATTTTATCAGTTATCCAGCAGCAATGCTCATTTTGCCAGTGGGCACACAGATTCAGAATGACTCAGATATATTATTGCTTTTGGAAGGAGACTTTAAGACAAAAACATTTCTCACATTTGCACATGTGTCAACTTGGGGAATCACTGCCTCTCGACAGCTTTAAATAATTTTTTGTAATCAACAGATGTGGAAAGCAAAATTTTAGGCATAAGCTTCCACTGTCCTTCAGCAGCACAAAGTACTAGACTACGGCTATGATAGACCAGGTGCCACAGAGAAATTGAGGCACCTCCAGCTTAGGTCACTAAATCTTCTGATGCAGCTTTTTCCCTGGCAAATGATGGCATGAGCCACAGGATGACTGTTAGCTCTAAGAGGCAGAGTCCATGAAGTGCTCGGCTAACTGAGGAAATGCCTGATTCCCAGTAGCCAAACACTCTCTCTAACCACATAGCACCACTGTGAAAAGTCTAGGTCCTTACTGAGGTGACTGGGGAAAATGATGTATTGATTTAAACTTGACTTTTGTTAACAGAATGACATGTCAATGAAAGAATTAAGATTTTAATCCAAGAATTCAATTTAAGTTGGCTATCTAAAAATTGATTTCTACAAGTACTCAATTCAGAACCTGACAGAGATAATCCTATGTTACTATTATTATTACTATTGCTATATTACTGATGTAAATGTTAATGTTATTTTTATAATTATTAGAACTACTCCTATTACTATGACTATTGCTATCATCATTACCACAGCCACTCCTTGCCTGACCTTCTCTAATAGGCTTTCCACTAATTTCTCTATTTCTACTCTTGCCTTTTTATCATCCATTATTGCCTCTATCAATTTTCACTATCCATTCTCTATGCTGCAACCAGATTGAGCTTTTAAAAGTGTGAATTAAATTACACCTCTCCTCTTCTTAAAGCCCTCCAATGATTGCTCATTTGTTCAAAGTAAAATGCAAGCTGTTTATCTTGTTATTATCTTGCCCATATTTACCAATTTCATACCACACCAGTGTAGCTGGAGTGCAGTGGAAGGCACTATGCACTGGCTCACATTGTCCCCAATCTCACTGAGCTTAGTCATGCCCCAGAGCCTTTGCACCTGCTGTTCTCACCCCATCACCTGGAATTCTCGTGCTCCAGTTTTCACAAGGAGGTTCCTTCCAACTGGTGTCATCTCCACTGTTCAACTGTAACTTCTGAGTGTATGTTTTCTTGATGTCACAGTGCCACCCTATTACTCTCTAGCATGTCATTTCATCCTTTTTATTGTCTTTAGCATAACTTGAGATTTTTGTTTCTCTAAGATGTAAACTTCACGAGGGCATTAATCCTGTCTGTTATTTTCACATAAAATCACGCTTGATGCATTGTAACTACTAGATAAAAATGTTTTAAATAAATAGAAGACTGAATTATTATTAATGGGAGTTTATGGTTACTAATCACTTACTAAGAACCAGACAATGTGTTGTGATTAGATCATAATTAATCTACACTCTCAGTCTGTAAGAGAGAGAAGTGTTAATTATCTCAGTTATACAGCTTATAACATGCTAGGCTTAGGGAAGAAGACAAATGGAGACCCATATACCTTGAGTCTAAATATTCAGAAGGTATACACCAAGCTAATAAACTGTTACATAAAACGTGTTCTCTACTCTTATCTTGGCAATACACCTTCGAAAAAACATTAAACTGGGTTTAAATTCTTGAATTGCTCAGATTCTACATAAATACATGAATGCATGCAAAAGGATTATTCTGGACCCCATCCTCTAGCCTACCCTCCCTTAACTCCCACCCTAGGTTGTGACCCACACATCGAAGGACGTCATGTGCACAGTATATGGACATCTCAGCTCTCCTGTCTAATCTCAGTCCACACCCCATCAAACAGCTGTCCCCGGAGGACAATTTGTGTCTGTGGTCAACCCCCAGGAAGACAGGCTGAGGAGAAAGGCTTGTGCAGGTCTTGGAAGTAAGTACAGGTGATCTGGGTAGAAGGACCCAGGGACCCAGAATGTGTTCTAAAAGGAGACATATAGGATCCAGGTAAGCAGGCCCCCTTAGTAGCATGACTTCTTTATCTTGTGAAGAGAGGTGTGGCCACGGGGAGGTCAGAGCAGAGCTTTCCAAAGCAGCGCCCCCTATTACCTGAGTCCAAAAACAGAACTATGACTCAAAAGAGTCAGTGGCAGAGTCTGATTTCTAATCCAGCTATCCTAATTCTTAACCACTCTGTCAACTTTTCACATCACAGAAAAACATAGAAAGTGATAATATTTGTAATTCCTCCTGGAATAAATCATTCATGCTACCCCAAGCTCTGTCTTGCTGCTTTGAATGCTAAAAGGGTCAACATTCAGACTCATAGAAAATCCACTTGAGGAAAACCAGTGCATCGAACACTAGAAAGTTGAGCACTGTGCTTTACTTTTCATTGTCAATGTCATCAAATTATAAAGATCACATCGAAACATAAGCCAGACTATTTGAATAACAGGCCATTTTATTGCAGTGAATGTATTGAGTTTCTGCTATAAAGTGCTCTGCTAAGTGTTTGGGGCACTGAAGTGGGAATGCCCACGAAGATAAGAAAGATATCCTCTCAAAAGGTGTGTCATCCAATGGGAAAAATGCAAATGAAGCACTGGATAGAACAAAGAAGTGCAGTGATTTGATAGCACT
Source organism: Pteropus medius (assembly GCF_902729225.1). Lineage (NCBI taxonomy): Eukaryota > Metazoa > Chordata > Mammalia > Chiroptera > Pteropodidae > Pteropus > Pteropus medius. The sequence goes on from NW_024340692.1 coordinate 18,033,624, forward strand.
ACAAGGAATTTAGTTTTGGAGTTGAGGAAACGTTTGGTTAATTCTGACTGAACGATCAGGAGAAGTTTAAGAAACTTCAGATGGCATTCAAAGTGGCTCTTGAAAGATAAGTAGGACTTTAATAGTTCAGGTTGGTAGGGAGGACATTCTGAGTTGATAGAACATGAGCAGAGGCATGACAATCACAGTGACCTGTACAGCACCGGTAGCTGCAAGGTGGATAGATGGAAGAATATTCTAGGAGAAAAGTTTAGAAAGGTAGTTTTGTGTCAGAATAAAGAAGTACGTGAATAAAGAGTGAAGGCATCTGAATTTTATCCTTAGGCCACAGGGAGGCACTGAATGTTTTTGAGGCAAAGAGTAACATAATTCCAATAATTTTAAGAACACAGCTAAAGGAATTCATTAGAAGAATAAATGAGTAGGAAGAACATACCATTGAGGTAGGCTTTAAACAGAACAGTAGTGGTAGAAATGCAGGTAATTGGATAGAAGAATTATGAAGTGGAGTGAACAGAAATGAGTAATTACTTGAGTAGGCCCTCCCGGAAGAAGCTGACAATGATTTGAAAGTGTCTAGCTTTGGTGACTGCAAGGATAGTGGCTAAAAGTCTCAAGAGACAGAAACAGACCACATCAAATATATAGGGTATGGAGTTTACACTGACCCAAGGAGGGGAGGAATGGAAGAAAGATTTACAGGAAAGAAGCAGTAATGGTATCTGATGAAGTTAATGAAGAATGGCTTTTATTTTCTCAGCAAAGCAGAACCCACGATCGTTACTTAAGAAAAAATTAGACTTTGGTTGTGGTTTTAAATAATGTTTTAAAACTTCTAAAATTATGGAATGGGAGTTGAACAGGAGGAGGGATGGATTACTGGATAATTTGGACCCTTATTTCATTGCCCATGTACCCTTTATTTGACCCACCGATAGAACTGATAGAACTTACATTGAATTACTTCTCTGCCTAACACTACTGTGAATATAGTGAATATAGTGAAGAATATAATGGTTTATATTCTTTTCCAAGATTCATAGATTTTTAAATGATTTTTTTAAATTTCTAAAGCATTTATATTTTAGAAAACAATTAGGCATGTTTATCAAGTCTGCAAACAAGCCTAATATTTTGAGCTTGTGAATGGATAAAATCAATGAAAATGAGAGTAGAACAATCAAGAGATCACTGTATACAAACTAAATGAAATTACTTAAGGTGTTGCCCCTTCACACTTTTCAGCACAAGGTTATGGAAAATGAGATATTTCACCAAGCCCTTCGGCCTTTGCCATCATATAAAATGGATCGAGATTTTAACTAAAAGGGAAAAAAAGTAAACAATGACTTTAACAAAGAGCACTCAGAATTGAATCAGCCCTATTTAATAGCCATTTATACAAATAACTAGTTTCATAAGATTAACTGACATTTGCCTACGATTTTATCAACCTATTTTCACAGTGTGGATAATAATGGGATTTATTTTGCCATTTCAAAATTGGTCTCTGTAAATTCACACAGTTCTAATTTATCTACCCTAATATCAGAAAGATTTAGTTGTAAGACACTTTAATTAGTGCTCTCTCTGTACTTGGTAATTACTTTCTACCATTTTAGCCTCTTCAGGTTTTATGTGTACCCTGTAATTCTAATGTATGGCATAGAAAATATAGATTACCAAAAGGTTACCTCTCAGAATACTTAATAAAGCTAAAAAATAGCAAAATAGAAACTATTTCCAATGCCAGACTATTGCACAACTAGATTCAAGGAACGTAGCCTAATGAGCTCCAAGAACCTAAAATTACTTTAGCAAGAGACGACAGTGGCAATAAGGAGGGGTAAAAGTGATAGCTGAGAGAGAGAATTGATAGAAATGGGCAACTCATTGCAGGTGGAGGTCGGGGAAGGGTTAAAGTTAAGTCCAAAGTGTCTAGCCTAGGTGACTTGGAGAATGACTGGGATGACAAAGCTCAAGGAGTCAGGAGAGAAAGAAAGAAAAAATACTGGCGAATTAAATAGCATTAGATGGGAAACAGGTACTCTGTATTCAAAAATGAGAAAAAAGGAGGAGAGATGATAAAGATCAGTCGATGGGATTTATATAAGCTGACCTTTATTTCCTCAGTGATACAAGGTAATCAGCTCAGATGAAGTACCAGCTATTATGGGTAATGGGCTAGTGGAATGCCAGAATAGACTGCTTTCTTCTGCCTAATTATTAATGATGACCTAGAATTTCCATTCCTGGCAGAAAATATGAGTCAACAATTATGAACTAGGATTTAAAACAAGGAGGCCCAGAACCCGAAATCTTTATTTTATACCAAATACTCTATTTTACTAACTGAAGTGAAAACTTTAAAGTAGATGCACTAGTGAAATATTCGAAGGAAGAAAGAAGAGTTTCCCAAGCCAATAGCACAAACTCAAAGGCTAAAGGACCATCATTCCTAAAGGGTCCACAATCCAAACACATCAAAATTACTGAGATTTTTAAGCAAACTGTTATCTGATGAATGAATTTGTTCAAGCCCTCCCAAACTTCCAACAATGGAGAGAAAGACAGGGCATCAGAAATTGTTGGTTGTCTACCCAAAGCCTATTCACCCCTCTGGGTGTTTTTCATTGGAAAATCCTTCCCATCACTATGTGACTCAGTGGTAAACTGAACAGTCTGAGCAATTATGGAAATAAATTGCTTTGTCATAGATTGGTTTAGAAAGAAGAATACAACAAATTCTGACCAATGATACCTGAGGGAGATGGTCATAGAACTTCTGGGTATGATTAAATGGTATCTTCTTTCTCTGGACATTCTGGTATTTGAATATAACTCCTGGAAATACACAATCACCTAGTGACCATGAGGGGACAAGCCAGAAGTCGAAGCTAACAGGCTGAGGATGGTAGAAGGAAAGGACAGAGGAAATCTCTGTCACGCTCTGTATTAACCAACCCTAGGAACACGATACTTCAGTCCTTTTTATATGAGAACACATGTTGCTTATATTTTACTCTAGTTAAACTTTTGTTTGTTTTTTGTTACTTGGAGCAAATCCCATCTTAACTAACTTAAGGGGGGCACAGCAGACATATAGTCCTTATTCCCAGCTAATTACCCATTTTTCTTATTGTCTGATTGATTCTCTCATTCAGCCAAGGCACTTTTAACAGAGCTCTGATACGTGTTACATTGTGTGTCCAATTATTGTTATACACTTACAGAGCTCCCTATGGTTGTCAATCTCCCTGAACACTAATATTTTGAAAGAGCCCTGAAGATCGTAAATATAATTTCTGTGTATTATGGGAAGGAGAACCTTATAGTACAAAGTATAAAGAAAAGCCATTTGAGGATACACAGATAAAAATCTTCATGAAGGAAGAATAAGAAAACAGATTTATTTCAAAGTGGATCATCTCTAATGAGGTTTAAAATGTCTATGATTTGCTTTTAAACAGTAGGCAATGAAAACAGTGTTTAATATGGAATATACTCTCTGCTTAAAAATAGCACTTGCAAAACTTGCTCATTTTATTTGCAAACTGTTTACTGCAAAACTTATCTGGAACATCTTTAAAAATGCTTTGAAAGAGTGACCTCTGAAAGTACGACACCCCTAAGCTTCTTTTTATATAACACCCACCAAAATTTCTATTATAAGGCCAAATCAAATAAGTTAATCAGGAAATATCCAAACTCAGAGGGAAAATTACCAGTCCTTATAAAAAAAACATATATATACATATATATATATATATATATTCATTTTAAAAGGTTCATTTGCATATAAATAATTTGCCTGTAAAAGTCTAAATTACACTGAAGTTTTAATATGGATGTACATTTTACCCTAAATATTTTTTAAACAATGGAGTTTTTAATATGCAGAGGAGGTTTAAATATTCTATATTTTACTATGAAGAGTATAGCTTACAGCTCCCTATGCAGAATCACATTGTAGTTTAACAACATGATGCCACTATTATCTAAATAAAGACTTTAACAAAAACATCACACATACTTTGTCCATTATATAGACATAATTTTCTCATAAATTAAAAAAAAATCCTCTGCAGCTTTCCATTTCATTTAAAACAGAGGAAAAATATTCTTCTGCTTTTAAAGTAGTACAGTTTAAACAATTTGAATAAAAAATTTTCACAATGAATATCCTTCAAAAGAATGTTCTAAAAACCTTCTCTTTAGGAAAAGTTACACGTGACTGGTATTGCAGGTGGGAGTCTATGTGACAGAGAAGAACTACAGAATGAAAGCCATGCAGTCAGGGGACACAAAAGGAATCAAGGTGAGTGAGTCAGGGTTCTTGCAAACAATGGAGAGATGCCATCCTGTGGCTGAAGGACGAATTCTTCTCGAAATGGAGAGTGATTTTTCCCAGACATTGCCATCTGGTGGACAATATTGAGAATCATTTTAGACTGATAAAACTATGCAACATGAACATGTGGTCCATCATTTATGGTTTCATAACTCCTTATTGCCATTAACAAAGTAAACCCCATTAAAAAATCTTTATTATGCCATTATGAAAGATTTATAAAGAATATTAATAATGGAATATCAGACAATTCTATGGGGGTAGGGAACTATGTTTAAAATTATTACATCTGGTATAATAAGTGACTTTTAGGGAAGTTTTCTATAACGAATTTAAATTGCATATGTATTTGACACTATACTTAACCGTGAAGCTATAAATTGTTAACATTAACTCACCAAATTTTTACTTTCCCTTCCCATACCTATTGGCAGTCTAATGGTAGGATCATAGGATTTTGTTATTGTCATTGCCTGTTACGCTTTCTCGCTCTTTATCTGAAATAGACCTTGACTAATTAATTCAGTCATTTCCATCTTCAAAAAAATTTTTCTTGACAATCTGTCAAATTGGGTATTGATCTAGGCATCAATTATACAATGATGAGCAAAATAGACATTCACCCTGCTCTTAACAAATTTATAATCAGTACAGGTGATAAAGACTTGAAGAGATATATTTGTTTATTCATTCAAAATATATACATTGCGCATACACTATTTCTTATGCTTTGTTCAGGGATACATTAGTGAACAAAATAGACAAGGATTCCTACTCTCAAGGAGTGCTCTGAAATATAAAGGAAGAGGTTTATAGGAACCTTTTCTAGAGAAGTGACATTTAAGCTGTGATGTGAAACATGAGAAGTAGCCAGCAGAGGAAGGGCAGGAATCAAGAACAGAGGGAACAGAAAGGTCCTAAGGTGAGGGGAGGCAGAATAGCTGGAGCACAATGATCAAGGTGACAGTGATATGACCTGAGGTTAGCGAGATGGGAGAGTCAGCTCATGGCAGCATCTGGGAGGTCATGGAAAGAGGTTTGATTTTTAGTTTATGAGCAATGGGAAAGCACTGAAGGAAATTAATTACAGGAGTAATGATTTGATTCGTTTCAAAAAGATCAGTACAACTGCTGCTTAGCAGATAATGGAAGGAAGGAAGAAGGGAAGGAAGGGAAGAAGGAAGAATGGGGGACAAGAGCAGGTATTCACATATTTCTAGTTTCCTTTAACTGTTTTGTTTAAAGAGAAAAATGAATTCAAGAATAACCTACTGAAACCATGTCACAAATTTCTACCATCATTATTAATAATACTAGAGGATGACATTTGGGATCTGCAAATATTCTTGATATATATTCTTGTGCTCAAGAAATAAAGAGCAAATATCGATGCTCATTTTGCCTCACTCACCAGTCATAATTCTTCACTTCATCTGAACTCCCCTATTACAGCACAAACCTTTCTTTCTGATGAATTAACCTCGTTATTTTGTGCTTCCCTATAAGACTATAAATGCTTGAGAGCAAACAGTGCCTTCGTCATTTTTTGCAGTTCCACAATACTGTCCTTTATATTTGGGAGCTTTACAATAAATATTTGACTAAGTAAAAAATTAAAGTATAACATTAATTCATTGTAACATAGGATTTTAATTCTTAAAATTAGAATCTTCACCTCCCCAAAGGAAATTTTAGATTCAAGCTAATCTATTTTGAGTTCATTTAATCTTTTAGGTTTTCTAATTATGGCCAATTGAGGTACAATACATGATTCTTCATAAATTCTGATGCTCAGCTCTTCAAATGAGAGGAGCACAGCATATTAAGATAACCAAATCACTTTCTCAGGAATTTATGTGACATTCTGAGTTCTGTTTATTTTCTTTAAAGCTATGACATTGGTTTACCTGACATTGACTTTATTTACTTCATGTCTCTGAAAATGATAAAAATCTGTTAGAATAGCTGTTATCAACAGGACAAATAATAAATATTGGAAAAAATGTGAAGAAAAAGGAATCCTCATACATTGTTGGTGGGACTGCAAATTGGTACAGCCGCTATGGAAAACAGTATGGAGGTTCCTCAAAAAACTAAGAATTGATCAACCATATGATCCAGCAATCCCTCTACTGGGTATTTATCTCAAAGACTTGAAAACCCCTATCTGAAAAGATATATGCACACCGATGTTCATAGCAGCATTATTCATAGTGGCCAGGACATCGAAGCAACCGAAGTGTCCTACAATAGATGACTGGCTAATGAAGCCATAAGAAGAGATGAAATATTGCCATTTGAGACAACATGGATGGATCTCAAGATAATCATGATGAGCAAAATAAGGCAGACAGAAAAAGTTGGAAATCACATGATATCACTTATATGTGGGATATAAACCTAAAAGCAACAAATGAGCAGGACAAACAGAGACTCATGGACATGGATTATTGACTAGTGGTTACTAGAGGGTGGGGGGAGGAAGGAGAGGGTAGTAGATGGGGTGAAAGGGGTCAAATATGTGGTGACAGAAAGAAATCTGGCTGCGGGCGGTAAACACACAGTGCAATATATGTATGCCTTACTGTTAAATTGTACACCTGAAACTTATTGGATTTCGTTAACCAATGTCACCATAAAAATATAAAAGAAAGAAAATTCGTAATATCAACCACCTGCCACAATACTCCTCACAGTAACACAGAATAGTGCTATACAAGTCATTCACCAGGACCAGCTTCTTTCATCATAGAACTGTGTGATTTTTATTGGGAGTACGTTTTAGTAACTAAAATTAATGACTTTCCCACATCCATTCGACTGGAGTGGGGGCTTATCTCCCAGGGAATAGATCTAACACAGGAGAAATACCTCTGCAAATAATGCAGAGATGCTTTTCATTAGAGCACTTCCCTGAGATCTTCATTTTGAATTTGATTCTGCATCCTCTGAGCTCTCATGGCACCATGGACTTACTCTATAGAATTATACTTGTACCCTATAGAGTCATGATTCATTTCATACATCTTTCTTTTTTATTAAAATGTAAGTCCATGAGGGCAGTTTCTTATTTATTTTTGTATCCCTAGCATCTGATTCATTGTAAGATGTTCAACATATGTGTGATAAAGAAAAAAAGATTTTAGCACTAGTTGAAAGTTTTTGACTCAAAGGCACAGTTTTACTTCACAGTAAGCAAGAAACCACACACTTTAGGTCAGTAATTCTCAACTAAGGTCAATTTAGGCCCCCAGGAAACATTTGTCAATATCTGAAGACATTTTTGGTTGTCACAACAGAGAGGATATGAGTGTGCTGCTGTCATCTACTGGGTAGAGGCCAGAAATGTTGCTAAATGTTGCTAAATTGTGGAATGCATAGGACAGCTGCCTACAACAAAGTATCATATGGTCCAAAATGTCAACAGTGCCCAGGTTAAGACATCAGGCTTTAGGTTAAGGTTTTAATCACTCTTCACACATATTAAAACAGAGCAGCAGCCCACAAGTTTATCTTACTAGAAACTGCTTGTGTTTTATCCAAAGTCTCATGATCAATGTAAACAATAGTTTTAAGAAACTGAGTGCAAAAGCACCTTAGCATTTGACCTTATATATCTTTAGATAGTATGTAAAAGCTTTATGTACATGATGTTAAAATAAAATGCAAAATAGAGACCAAACATGAAAATTCCCGAACCGACAAAACCATCTAAGCTGTGTAAGAGAAATTCAATCTAGCTTATTTCACGAACATGAGCAAAACTTAGGTTATTTCTTGTAAATGCCTGTGATCATCACAAAGGAAACTTAAGTCATCTTCCTAAAATGGCATAAGATAATCACTTTTAACCAATCTCCTTCCTTCTGAAAACTCCCATTGTATTAACCATTCATTGTAAAGGTTAAACAACTTCCTCATTTGCACTTTATAAACCATCCTGTACTGTTGGTATGCCTCTGAGCTTCATATCAGTTTTGGGTTTGAAAGCTCCCAGTTTGCAAACTGTTCTTATATGCACAATATACTGTTCCTAAATACTATTTTACAGCCCTGGTTTTAATTTTTGCTGTTTCTGAATTTTGAACACCGATAAGATCAAATCTCAGGCAGCCTCTAATGTGCAGAGTAGGTAAGGGCAAGAAGAAAAAAGAGAGGCGGGAATGAAAATGAAGGTAAAAGGAATGAAGACAAATTGTCCCTTGTTCCCCCTGTTCAGATAAGGTTGGCTGGAGTTTCCCAAGTATAAAATGAAAGCCTACCTCTTTCACAGACAGCCCTCATTCCAGCAAAGCCACACCTAGTGTTGGATTCTGTTGGTTTCTATGTGGAGCTATGACCTTTCTTTAGCAGATCAATGAGGCCACAAACGGACTGCATCAAAGTCCCTACAGCTACTACCAGTCCATGGCTGGACCTGCTGTAAACAAACATGAGAACCTACTGCTGTAATCATCTTTGTTCATTTCCATCTTCCCACTGCCTTAAATCCAAACTCTTCTGCTTCCATAAATGGTAAAGTTTTCTGTTATTTTTTAAACTAAGTTTTTAGTTGTTCATGTTAAGAAAATGCTGATTATTCAACAATTTGGGTTCTCCTATACCAGAAAACAAAAATAAATAAAAACTGAAGAAGTATGTTTTAGAGTCATCTTGCAAAACTTTTACTAGATGGTGATCTACCACATGCCCATTGGCTGATCAAGCATTCACCCACCCTGCCTGCATTTACAAATGCCACCCTTCTCTTTCTAAGCCATTCCTTGATATTTCTCTCCATTTATCTCTGCTAAAACAACCTACTAACACGATACCTCAGTTATGGTGAAAATAAAAGACATGCTATACACGGATTGAAGGTAAAAAGAAAAGACAAACTTGATAATATTTTGCCTGATGATCTTAAACTTTACTCTGGTTCATTTCTCTAGTTTTGAGTTGTGTTTTCAAATGTGGGTTAAAATATGTCTTTGCAACCTATAAAATATACAGTTTTTGTTCTTAAAACCTTGAGAAAGTCTTTTTTCCTACTCCAGCATCATTTTCTTATATATAATGAGATGGATTCTATGTGCCCCCTTTTAATTATAAACTCTATAATGCTATCATTCTGAGTACATTTATTTTCTGAATATCCTTTCTCCTGGGATAAAGCCAATTCTGCTGTTTGCTTCTTATAGACAGCTGTTGCCACAATTACATTTTTCTTCAAAAATGAATGATGCATAGCCAACCAAGAGCTAGTGGTTAAATCAAAAGGAAAAAAAAAAACCTATTATTTTCCCTTTGATCTCCTTCCAAAATCTGAGATGTGACATATTCAATGATGATTTCAGCCCCTCTGAAGGCCATTCTGTTGCTTTTTTTCTTTTATTCAGAGATATGGTGGCCATGAAAGTAGAAAAAAGAAGTAGGAAGTAACCTTCAAAGTTACAAATGTTCACCATGTGAGTTGAGGACATCTTTATGAATAGACAATGGAGTTGGAATTCAGATGCTGTTTCTGCTGATAATGTTTTCATATTTGAAGTCACCATGTATTAGTTAGTAAACTCAGTCTTGCTTCTGTGATTTCATTACAGTCCTAACTTAATTGCACTGCAGTTCTTTTCTCTGAAAATATAGTGTCCATTTAGCTCTACAAAGCACTATTCCTTTTCTTTCTGAGCACCAACTATGTGCCAGGTGCCAGCACACAGGATTAAAGAGTACTGACAATGAAGGAACCCCCAGTCTGTCACAGAAGGGAGATTATATGCAAATATTTTATTTTTAATAAAATGTGATGAGAACTACAAGAGAGATAATTACCAGGGGATATAGAGGAGAAAGAGATTGACTGTTGTGTGGATCAGGGAAAGTTTTACAGAGGAGGTGTTGTTTGCACCCAGTCTCGAAGGATAAAGAGGAGTTCACCAAACAGACAAAGAAGGAAAAACATTTCAGGTAGAGAAAGCAGTGCGTGCAAGGCGTGACAAAATATATGACTTGGGATCTAGATATAGTTTCCCAGGGCCGGGAAAAAGGTATGCGTGCAAGGACAGATGCAGTCTGCGGGACTAAGATGATGAGGGTGGGGGCTAACCATAATGGTTCTTGTAAGGCATGTTAAGGAATCTGTCTTTATCTTATGGATTAAGATTTTGAGGGTTTTGTAGATGGAAATGGTATTTCACAAAGTGCATTCCACAGAATACCAGTCCTCTCTATACTTTTCAAAAAAAAAAGTTGTTAGTCAGTAAAGTTTAGGAAAAATATGTATTATAACACCCTCTTAGAAAACCATAATGTACAAATCCCAAAGACAATAAATCTGACAGTGAAGAGTCCTGCTAATCGAAGTTAATCCAGAATTTCCTGAATGTAACATCTTTAACATTCCACAGATTGAGTGTTTACAGAGCAATATGAAAAACGTCTGGTGATGTCATTACATTTGCATTTTAGAAGAGTTGCTTTAAGGTCATCTTCTAAAGTAATCTAGAGGATGAATTAGAGTTGAAACAGGAAAGTGCTATAATGGTACAGATGAAGATGACAAGACCTTAAATTAATAAGAAAAGTTATGGGCTTTTAGATGAAGGACATTTAGGGCAGAGACTTTTAAGAATATGGTAATGGATTGGGTGGGAGGCGGTACCACGTAAGGAAGGAGGAGGAGAAGATGGACCCTAGGTCATCAAACACGGTAACTTTGTAGATGGTGGATCATCTACTAAGAGAGAAATATAAAGGAGAACAGGTTGGGGGCAAATTATGATTTCAGTGCTGGTGCAGATGAAAACTTTCATGCACTGGGCTCAATGGCTAGTCAATAAAAACTATGTGATAGTGGTGACTAAAATATTACATATAAAATATTTTCAACATAATTGCAAAGGTATGGGACTGAGCTATTTAAGACATATTTTCTTATATATTTATATAAATTGAATGGATTTACATGGAGAGAAATTGTGTATTTATAGCAATCCTAAGGGAAATACTTTCATAAAACCTATAGTCACAAGTGAATGTATCTTTATACTAAGTTTGCACTTGCATACATATTGATTTTTCAAGCTGAGACATTTTGATGGGTCTTTTAACAATGTCATTGACAGTCAATACTCCTCCATTATTGCCAATAACCTGGTAACTGAATGAACTGTTTTAATTTTCATCCAGATGACAGATTGCTTCACTTCCTGAGAATGAAGTAATATTTCTTTATAAGATACATAAAATTGGGGGGAGGGTAATTTGGTCACTATGTATTAAATTGCTCTGTGGGAATATTTGCTGTACTTATTCAACAAGTATTTACACCTTAAAAAAAAACCCATCAGAAGTTTTTCGCCATCTAAAAGCATCAGGACTCACATTTTTCAAGAATGGTATTTTATTTTATTAACACCATTAGTGGTATTGCTCATCAAATTATTAGTGAATGAATGGCTGAAATTATAAAAATAAAATATATGGCATAAAGCTTCATAGTCACACTATCTAGGTAAATTACATGGCACTTGAGAGTGTATCAAGTGCTACTCTCAGCTCTTTGCACATATTGACACATTTAATTCTTACCATAACAGAATGAAATAAATGCTGCTATTAACCCTGCTTTATAGATGGGGAAACTGAAGATAAGTAAGGTGTCCAAGTTCACTCAGTAAAGCTGGACTTGAACCCAGGCGGCCTGGCTCTAGAGTCTGAGCCACTGACCCCTGACCATAATTTATTTGCACTTGTCCAGCAGTGACCTTTCAAGCTCGTGCTCCCACTGTCTCCATGAATTCTACTTATTACAGAGAGTACATTCCATCCATCATCTGAATTTTATACATTATTGAGAATTTGTGTCCTCTTGCATCATTATTTTCCTATTCAAAAATAAATAAATGTTTATACAATTACAATAAATTGGTATTTACTTTATGGAATTTTCATTTTGAATTTCTATTCCCAAAAATAATGTTTTATTTTTAATTAATATGTCAATACTTTAAATATATGAACACATTAAATTAATATCTTCCTGTGATTGTTGACTGCCAGTTACTGTGGTAATTGCTTTATATACATTATCATATTTAATCTTCTCAACATTCACAGAATATTTTATAGATAAACGATCTGAGATCCAAAGGGGAAAACGTTTTTCCTGGTCTCAGGATCCTGAAAGTTGTTCCTCTTAAAAATTGCAGGCTACTTATAATTTGGAGAAAATAATAGATTTGTAAACTTAAGTTCTTGGCAATATTATTTGTAGTTGAGTACCTGACATCCTCAATTCTAAAACTACATTTATACAAAAAAACTTCAATTGCTTTAAGAAGAGTTGGAAAAAACTAAAACTCACAATAATCCCACAATTTACACTGACTACCATTATTTTAAATCTCCTTTCTGTTTTTCTAAAACTATTATGATCCTAATTTTACTTAACATTATTATATCGCAAGTATTTCTATAATTATCATTTTAATGGCTTTATCTTATTTCACTTAGTTGACATTATAACTTAGTTAACTTTCCTCCAATCATCCTCAGTTTCCTTAACAACTGCAAAATATTTTTTTAAAAGTTACAGTGACCAAATTTGTACAATTTTCCCCCTTTTTTTGTTGTTGTTTTTGTATTTTATTTTTTTATTTTTTTTAAGTTTATTGGGGTAACATTGATAAATAAGACTAAATTTCAAAATGAGCAAGAGACAGTATATTCAAAAGGCTGTTTATTTGTCTTGACATTTACTTCTAAACCACAACGTAGAATAGTGCCAAAAGATAAGTCTCATGAAGACTTCTTGGCCGACAACAGTATCTTTCATCTCAATTCTTTGAGCCATAATTCCCATAAAATTCATCACAAATCTTGTATATGCTGCAAGGACTCATTCCTTAGGCTAAACGATCTTGTCTTATTTACTTTCTCTATACTCTACAGCACTTAGATTGCTGTGAATAGAGAAGTAAAGCTGTGTATTGATTTTGGCATAATGCCAGCCAGTCGAGACATAAGGTGTCCATGAATATGTACAAAAGCCACAGAACCAGCCGAAGAAATAAGAACCCTAGACCTCAAATACAAGAACCTTAAAAAAACCCTATGAGGTGGGAACCACTACCACTCGTTCTGCAGATGAGGAAACTGAAGTTAGGACAGTTTGGATGACTTGCTCGAGGTTGCCATTGATCAGAGCCTGAGTAAGAATCCAGACAAGTGTATTTCAGAGCTGCCCACGTACTGACCGCACCACTCCATGTTTCCCTAAGCTTCGTTTCTGTCTTCCTTTCTTCCCACATTATTAAAATATTTCATCTTCCATCCTCTGCATCCCAAAGCAGAGCATTTCTATGATAAGGTATATTTTGAAAATCTACCTAATGCTAAATTAAAAAAAAAAAAATTCTTAGAAGCATATTAATTGCCAGTGGGTGTATAATTTCTCATTAAAACTGAAAAAAGATATGTTTAAATCTTACACAAGGTGTTTTAACAAAGAAATACATTTAATTTGATGATAACAAAGAAAGATATTTTTATAAGTATGTAACACCCACTTGGTTCTCTTAAATCCATGTGTGGGATCTTTAATATTTTAATATAAATTAAGGGAAAAGATGAATTAGAACTTTCATGACAAAGAAAAAATACAAAGGTTAATAAAGCCACTCTCATTTATTACTCGCAAAATATCTTCTGCATTTTTAAAATATAAAAATTATGTGATTTTTAATTTTCTTTGAGCATAACAATACCAAGGTGTCCTATAGGAGTCACACCGACTATTCATCTGAGTTTGCTTTCCCACATTAACTTAAATACCTCATGCAGCTTATTAAACTTAAATTCCTCACACAGCTTATTAAACTTGTTTACTCTCACATACTTGAGAAGAAAAGAATCATTTGGCTAAGAGATGGAGCTATAAATAAGTAAGATTTATTATTAAAAGCCTTCTTTGAAAAGGGTGAGACTTTGGGACATGTGAGTGCATGTACTAAATAGCTAATGCTTTATTGTCCTAACTGATTACATATATCAAGTTAACTAAGGTTCAGGACGCCCTTGATTCCAGTTTGACTAACTTTATTCCCAATACTTTCTTACCCATCACGTTTTCAAACACCTATTTTCAGAAGATTCTCAAGCCTCTTTTAACGGCTTTCAGTCTTCCATGATATGTAGCCTAGGACTATCTATAAGTCTATTATGAGAGCTAGAGCATCATGCACAAATCCCGTGATATTAACAACACCTTTTGTGCATCCACTAAAAGTTGTTGTGAATGTCCAACAGTTGGTTGGGTTAACTGAATATTTATTGTCGTAGTTCTTCCCTCACACCATCACCTCTCCTAACCAGTGGTTATTCTCTCTCTTACTACTTTTTCTCACATATTCTAAATTCAAGTGGCCCACTCTGTTGAAATCCAAAACCGTCACAACTAATATCAACTGATGTCACACCCCGATTTCCTTTTGAGAATAAATAACCTATATAACTATTTAGTATCAGCCAACTTGCTGTATTTGTCCCCTCTCTGGCTAGAGAAAGAGAATTTGTGTCCATCACCAGTTCCAACGCCATGAGTGGTTGAGACCTGTCACACCTCTCAAACTTAAGGAGTCTACTGTGGCCAAATCCAGAATTCTAAGATATTTGCTCTTTCATGGCTATTTTCATATTATATAGCTCACCCCCTTGCATTTCACTGCACAGCACTAGTGAACTAAAAGCCTGTCTGGACTCTTGCCTTTATTTTATCCAGCTCTCAGGATTATGAGATACTGAACACTGAAACCTGAAGAATGATTTATGTGAGGATGTCAAAATAAAGAATAGTTAAGGGCTATGAACACGAACTAACCTGGTAATTTTTATATCATGAGGGAATGAGAAAAGATAGTGGGTTGAATTTTGACATTCAAGCAAGAAAGAACAAAACTTTTTTTTAATAGTTAATACAGATAATGCATCACCATATTTACATTTTATGCTGTTTTCTCTTTCTGTGTTTTTGTCCCTCCAGTAATTCCTTCTGGAATCCTTTCCTTCCTTTTATCTCTTTTTCTCTTCCTTCCTAATTCTCCCCATAAGTGGCAAAATAAGCACAGAAGCATAAATCAAAACAGTTCTAGTGTGTTCTATGTTTTTATTAATGAACAAAATATGAATTCTTAGAATTCCATATCCTTCTCTCCCTCCCCCCCACAAAAAAATCATGCCAAAAGACAAAAGTTAATTTTAATCCCACATGACTCAAACTTTATTTAAAAAGCAAGAAAGTTAACTCTGTTAGTCATTTATGGCAAATTCACAGAGGAGAGTGCCCTTGAAGCTATTCCATCCTCCTGGAGCACTTGATCTCTCTTCGCCACCCTACCCCACCCCATCCTTCTCCTCCTAAGTCTCATCCTCTTTGCCTGGCTACCTTATCCTTTAAGACTCTTCTTAAATGTCGCCTCCTTAGAAAAGTCTTCTAAGAGTTCCCATAAAGTTAGTACCCCATCCACTATTATATGCTGTAACACCCTAGAAGATTACTTTATGGCACTTATCAAAAATATAATAAACAAATTACTCACATAATCACTTTTGTCTTCCCTTCTAGACTGGATGTACCATGAGGGCAATATCTGCTTCTGTCTCATTTATCACTGCACCTCCAGCACCCAGCACAGATGCTGCCCATAGGGAGGGCTTGGTAGATGTTTGTTGAGTAAGTGAATAAACAAATGCACAGATAAATAAATGGGTGATGATTTCCATGCATTCTGTACTACAGCTCATTCTTGTCATTCCCCCAGTCCACGGAGAAACTTGGGAGTCCCAGACAGGCTCATTACTCAGATGCTATTTATCATTTCTGCCATTGCCCTCTCAGAGGACCTAAAACTCCATGGCCCACATCCCGCTTTAAACACCAAGGCTTACTCTTTTACTGTGATTATTAATTATATTTTACTTTCGAATGTCCAGAGGTGCCGCTTCGCATTTGTTTTCTGCCACACGATCTAAATGGACATGACAGAAGATGGACTTGTATCATCTTTGCTAATATTCCCAGTGGGTGATCAATAATGAGAACAATCAACATGTAAATAAAATGAACCTCAGGTCTTCCTGACTGTTGCCACCAAAGTTCCTGGGGTATATAAGAAAAGACAGGAATTACTTTCCATCTTATTGCATTTTAAATCCCTTGAGATCAGTCACCCTGAAGTTGTTCTTGTTCCAGAAGCTGTTACAAGATTGTGATGAGCAAACAACACAGGAGCAAATTTGCTGAAAAACATGAAATACTTTACACTGATTATTTAAAATGGTTTGTGCTGATTGGTTATGATAAAATTTATTGAGGTGATGCTATATCAGAAACCATGAATTGAGTTATTTCTTTAAACAGTTATGGTACTTAGAACTAAATGCTCTTACAGAAGTCTGAATATCCTAGCTTTTGGCGGGCTTTTGGTGGGAACTGAAGTTAGATCTGCTTATAGGGACCAGTCACTTCTTCTTAGAGGAAGTGACTTTTGCCTTGGACTTTGAAAGAGAAATATAAAT
Source organism: Pteropus medius (assembly GCF_902729225.1). Classification (NCBI taxonomy): domain Eukaryota; kingdom Metazoa; phylum Chordata; class Mammalia; order Chiroptera; family Pteropodidae; genus Pteropus; species Pteropus medius. Next base: position 18,050,530 of record NW_024340692.1, read on the forward strand.
TTATGAGAGTAGGTCAGAGGACATCTCAGAGCAAACCACATGTGCAAAGGAATGAAGATGGAAAAATACATGGTAGACTTATCAGTGAATAACAGTATAGGGTGTGGGTACAGGTGGAGAGTGAACCAAGATATGAGTTTTCAATTTTATAATGCACGTGCATTCCAACTTTCGGTAACATTTTAAATAATACACACAAACCATAGATTCATATTTGAAAAGCCACGTACATCATATGTGAGTCTCTAAAAAGCACAAGTGTTCCTGTTCTTAAGTAAAAAGAAAGAGATGTAAGCAGTGAAAGAATGCCATGTCAAACCATCAGACCCAGAAACCAGGTTAATTTTACATACGTGGTCAGGAGACTATGAACATTTTTATGTGCTTTATTCTATGATGCTTGAAATGTTTTGAGGGGCATGGCAGGTATTTAAGAGAAAAACTGAATACTTTTCTCCTCTGAGTCAGTGAACCAGGACCAGAATCTCAGCACCTGCACAGAGTAACATGGCAGAATAATCTGATTTGAAATAAAAGGCTGCATTTTCTCCAGAGGTTGGCACCTCTTTATAAAAGGCAAGACTCACCCTTTGGACAGTGAGCTAGGAGGTTGGGATATAAAGCCAAAAGAAGAAAGAGCTATTCTTTTATGTCCGAGTGAATTTTCTAAAACTGAGTTAAAGCCTGCCTTTTAGCAGCACAAAAAATGACTGGAGAAATTGGAGTAAATGACACTCTATATAGCAGATAATAAGGAAAACACACAACTGTTTGAGCAGGAATGTAACTTTGCCCTTGGAATGTTTATAAAATACCTCCTAGATATATTCCTGCCTGAAATTCCCTGTGGATTTTGGTTCCTAGGAATGATCAGGGTCAAAAGTGGAGCTTCTTCTTGATGGCAGAACCAGAGGTCAGAGAAGATTCTGAGAAGCTCATACTTCATGTTTAAATCCCTGGATCACTTTTGTAGTAAAATAAATATTTGTACATCTCATCTTTATATGAGTTTGCACATTATAACCATCCAGGGTAAAAATCAAGACTCTTAGTCTAACTCATTCTCTTTATAATTTTTCAAGTCCAATTTAGTTCTAAGAATTATACTTTTGTTCTGCATGTAGTCTTGCAGTTTTTGTTACTCTGGCTAAAGCCTTCCAACAGTTTCTCCCCACCTTCAGAAAATATTCCAAACACCTAGAAGGTCTTATGCAATCTGTCCCTTGCCCCTTGGACTTGTCCTGTACCACTCTTCCACTTACTCTACCTAGCCTTATGTCTATTTCTTGAAAACACCAAGTTTTCCCTGCCTCAGGATCATGAGAACTGCTGTTCCCTCCAACTGGAATGCCCTCCTCCCAAGTATTCACCTAATCGATTCCTTCTAACTATTCTGGCCTCAGTTCACCTATCCCTTCCTGTGGTAGCCGGCATCCAAAATGCTACTCCAAATGATCCTCACACCTCCTGGCATTCACACTCAGGTAGCAGTCTCCTCCCACATTGCATTAGCTTTAATCTGTTTGACCAATAGTATAGGAAATAATACAATGTAACTTCCAAGGTTAAAAAATAAAATATATTGCTGCTCTGCTTTGCTCGCTTGGATCACTTATTTTGGGGAAAACCAGGTGACATGTCATGAGGACACTTATATGTCCCCATGGAAAGAGAATGTAGAGATCTAGTAGAAATATACATGAAGTAAAGCGGACTTTTTTTTTTTTTTAGCAAGAATAAATAGGGAGAAATATTAGAGGATCAGAGTTAAGGTAGAATTGATGATCACCACAAATAAAAAAAAAAGAAAAAAGAAAAAGAAAAACCTTACAGTGAGGTGTAAAACAAGTCAAACAAATGTAATAGAGGTAATCTGGTTGTCTTTCAGACCATCTAAAATATCTGCATCTGGGTCATCCAAAGCAGTTTTACAACCGAAGCAGGGAAAACTGCTCTATATCCAGCTACTTTCTCTGTTAATTAAACATACATTTTAAAAAGTTCTATATAAGTACATGGTTTAATCCTTTACAAGCATATAGTAGGTGTAGCATATATAACTCCATGACCAAAAATGGGGTAAAATAGCTACACATATGCAGCATTCATATACACACAAACAGCACGTAATTTGTATGTGGATTTTACCAAAGATTCAGTGGAGAAAAACTCATCTATTTCTTGGCTTTTCAGAAAGTCCTTTTAGCCCCTCTGCTTTAGGTCTTGCCATCTATACAAATTCACAGCTGCTGGAACTGTGTTTAATGACAGCTTTCGATAATGAAGCAACATTATGCCCTCATACACCTTCACATACTTGCTATACATTCATTCCAATGTGTATGACTTTACAATTATGCTGCACTAAGATGAATATTGGTATTCATTTACTTAGAGAAGCGCAAACCATTCAACGTGTCGAATTCAAATTTTAAGAGGAAATAAAATAGAGCCATTATAAATTTGATGTGGAGAATATTTTCCATGCAGTTAAAAGATAAATTTTGTAAGGAGTTAAGCTATCAGAGGTTTGAACAAGGATATCAACTCTATAGTTTTCAATGAACACTAGTAAATAAAGTGAGTTCTGGTTCACAAACATGAAAAAGAATAAGTTTTTCCCCCTCGTTTCCTGCCCTAAAATCAAAATTGGCAATAATTTCCCTATAGTCAAAATTATTAAGCTTATTTTAGTACAAAACATAACTATTGAATACAATTACAGTTGGAAAGGGTTTCATATCTTTGACAATATATTTTGTGGATTTCTCCACTGAAGATGCAAACCACACCAGCTCATCGGGCCCATGGATAAAGGAAATGTAGATCATTCTTACAATAAGGAAAAGATATGGCTATGCTTCTGGGAGACCATGCTAAGTGAGCTCTTACCAGGCAGAAGAAGAATGTCTGGTTGGGGGAAAAGCAAACATAAAAGAGTCACAAAGGGCTCTCAGAGGGGCCTGATTTCATTTAGATAATGACTGGACTGGCAAATACGCCTTCCATGGAGCTCTCAGTGGGAGGTGTCACTATCTTCCCCAGCAGCCCTAGACATAAAGTCCCAAACACACTAAGTGAAGTCATTTTTGCACTTGATGAACAGCAACAGAAGCAGTCTTCTTGAATCAAAAGACATGAAAGAAAGGGGTGAACAGGAGTGTGATGGAAGGAGGGAAAGGATTAAGATCTATTCACTCTCTGTCCCTGGGGGGCTAAAGTAGTAGCTGTCATCCTTCCTCTTCTGAAGATCAGATCAGTGCCACTTATCCCAGGCTTGTTTTGCCAGTTGGATAGTCTCCGACATAATTTTGGGTAACAGAAGAATGCCATTTAATTCAAAACTTAGAAAAGTAAGAGTTGTGCTTCAAAGGAATGTTGGCAAATGAACCCCGCAGGTAATAACTTGAAATGAGAGTGCATCCTATTTCGAACAGTGCCTGGTTATGGGAGGAAAGCATATCATTTTTTCATCTTTTTTTCATTTTCAATGATTAAGACATCCAGAAAGTAGATATGGCATAGAGAGACACCGACAATTTTTACAATTTTTACGATTACAATTTTTCATAGCTAGACTCGAAACAATAACAAATATAATTTTAAAAGATTAAAAATACAAAAAAACTTACACATTAATGTAAAGGATATTTAAAAAATGAAAGTGTGTTTGGCAACATACTTTACAAAGTCCAAGTAAGCCAATATGTACTAACCGCTTTTCCTAGAAAAATACCATGTGTTTACTTATGTACTTATGTATTAGTTCATTTATTAATTTATTAATTCATTTATGTATTCACTTGCTAAGTACTTAAGAAGTTTAGGAGATACTAAGATGAAACAGATTCAGAGGTTTATAATCCACAATGAAAAGATTAAGTGCAGCTATATCCGCTAAAACAGGCCCAAATACCTGGATAATATATAGTTTATTCTTAGAGTCTGATGTTGTCAAATTAGCACATCTAGAATAGAAACCACATAAATTATTAATTTTCATATTATATAGTCTATCTTTTTGTATAATCATGTTTATTGTTATATTTTTATTCATAATTATGCTCTGTATTTTTATTCATAATAGAGCTCAGATATATCATTCTAGTAAGGTAAATCAGGAGCCAGAATCTAAAAATTTACATAAATTTACAATACAGAAATTTTGTTGAAGTGTTTAATTCTCCAACAATTTTACATGACCAGAATCCTGAAGTTGAAAAGAGAAATCAAAACTTGACTTGTTCTCTGTCCCTTGTCCCCATCAGAGATGTTCAGTTCCATCTATACAGCTCTTCAATAGTGATTAACACAGCAAAGCCATTATTACTGCACTGTGGTTATTGACAAGAAACATGACACTATCTGAAGGAAGAAAATGATAGCCCTGCCATCTGATCTCTCATCACCAATCTTGTTTTCTTCTCTTCTATTCTCTTTCATTTTTTTGGCATAGGAACAGGAAGATAGTATTGGCACACCAAGTTGATACTAATAAGTGATAACTTAATAAGGATCGTTATGCCCTGTGTTTTTCCCTGTTAGGGTAGTCATTAAGTATGTTGGTAAGGTTATACATTAAGGTTATAACATCAAAAGGAAGGCTTCATGTGATTCTGGGAACTTTACAATGTTTACTATTAATGTGCCAAATTAAGCCCACAATGGGTTTAGAACTCTTGGGGGAGATAATGAATCTCTGAAAACCATTTCAAGTTTGTGCATCACTTTAATGCTTGTGCCCAGAGCAAAACCCAGCTTCCTTCGCGGTAGGCACATGTCTGCTACGCATGATGAAATGTATGTTCTAGGCCAACCCTGATATCCATATTAGCAGCTTCACAATAACCCAGTTACAGCCTACACACTGTTCCCCAAGACTCTCTTCCCTGACTTTTCCTATGTCTTTCAACTTCAGTTCCTGACAATAACACAGGATATACCATTTCTTGTCTTGGAGCAATTATTTGTGAATAACATATGTCCATGGATGAAATCCATGCATTTCTTCATCTGTTACCAATGGTGTCTATCTGACGTTCATGTCCATCTTCCCTACTGTGGTAAGCCATTTTCCTTGTCCATTATTCAACCACAATCCAGACTCTTCCAGTGGTTCAGCCCACTTTTCACTGCAACGAGGATGTGCCAGGCAGAGGTACTCCTAGATTTATTATGTCTTGGAATTGATTTCTAAAATCTCTAGTTTGAGGAGAAATCCTTCTCTATGCCAGAACCAACACTGAGAATTCTGTTTTCATTTAGGATGAAACTAAGTGATTTTACTGAGTAAGACTTAAGATGCTATGCTCTCTTTTAGAATGAGACAACTATATAGTACTATTGTCCTGTTTTCTTTCCATCGCTTACAATTACCCTTACCCAGTAAGGTATTGGTAAAAGAGCACACCAGGTCCCTCATACGTTTACTGGGACCCTTAAGGGGCCCTGCAAGCACTCTGCCACCTTACCTTCCTCTAGGAAATGCTGCAAAGACTAGTTAACCTGTCAGCCACTGCATTGCTCTCTGAGAGGGAGATTTTTACAAAGGAATTCCTTAAGACTTTGCCCATGAAGAGAGCCAGAAAATGTTTACATGAAGTTTTGATGATGTTTTCTGCACTGGGAGAAGTATTATCTTCCTAAAACTATGTAGTGAACATGTACCTTAACCTACAAATTTAGGTATAAAAGAACAGCATTTCATTTTTTTCTGATAGAAATTAACTTTTACTTTTAAGTTTCTATTCTGCTTTGTGGCAGAAACATAACCTTAAATTGACATTCTTTCCTTTGCCTCCAGTGATTTATCTCAGTTCTTTGGAGCTTATATAATATTACGACCTAGTACAGACAAGGGGAATCCATCTGATTCTCAAGGTCAAAATGCTGAAACTATCTCCTTTGAGTGAGCAAAGTCAAAGATATCTGTTATCACTCTTTCTACTTTGTTTTGAAGTTCCTAGTCAACCAGTAAGGCAAGGAAAAAATAAAAGTGTAAGGATTGGGTGGGAAAGAAAAAAAACAAAATTATCTTTAATCACAATATGATTGTTTGCAGTCAAAAAATTCTATCATTATAACTATTAACACAATTAGCAATATTATTAGATGTAAAATCAGTACACCAAAATCATTTGAATTTCTAGTCACCTGCAACAAAATTTAGAAAATGAAAACTTAAAAAAATAAAATTAAAATAAATAAAAATGACAGTATTTACAATAGTATAAAAATCATATACAAAATATCTACAATGAACTTCTAATACTTTATTGAAAAACAATTTAAATAAATGATCATTTAAAGATTCATTTAATAATTGGAAACACTATATTAAAGGTTTGGTATACTCACTATTGCAAAAATGTTTTATCACAAATTGATCTATAAATTCAATTCTAATCACAATTCCATCTGGGTATGAGTGCGTGTCTGTGTGTTTTGTGATTCTTGACGAACTGATTCTAAAATATATAGGGAAACACAAAGTTTCAATAGTTCTCAATATTCTAATGAGGAAGTGGAATAATATCATAGGATTTAACTACCAGATACTAAACTTTATTAGAAAGCCATGTTAATAAAGACAGTCAGGTATTAGAGCAGTAATTGACAAATAGAGCAACTAAACAGAGAGCCCAGAAAGAGAACAATGACCGCACAAACATGAAACTGAGTCTATAATGCAGATCAGTGGAGAAAGGATGAACTTTTTAATACGAATTGTACTGGGGCAACTGACTATATATGTGTGTGGGAGGACGGCGAATTCTTTTCTCAGTCATACCTATAAATCAATTCCTAATGAATTTAAGCACTTAAGTGTGAAAGACAAGATTTTAAAAGCAATTTAGGAATTTTTTTTTTTTTTTTACCTTGGGCGACAGAAAATTTTCTCTTATATAAGGCACGAAATGAGTAAATGATGATGGGAAAAATTGGTAAGTATAATTACATAAAAAGTAAAAACTTCTATCCTCATAAGCCATGATGGAGTAAAAATATAAACTACAAATTTGGACAAGACACTTATGACACAATAAAAAGGTTACTATGTATTATATATAAAGAACTCTATGAATCAAGACAAACAACACTAAAAATAGAAATAAGGAATGAACACGAATTTCATAACAGAACAAATAACTCCAAGGCATACTAAAAGATATTAATCCTTTTAGTAATCAAAGAAAGCATAAATTAAAATCATAATGAGATACAATTCATGCCCACAAGATTGGCAAAAAGTAAAATAATGCAAAGTGTTGCCATAAATAAGATATATAGTAAAGAGGTTTCTCATCCATAGAAAACATGTATGGAAATGGGCAAAACATTTTAAAAATCATGTAGAAAAATTGAACATATACCTAGCCTTTGACTCAGGGATTCAACTTTTAGGTACTTATCCTGGAAAAAAAATCTTGCCCATGTTTACCAGAAAACATGTATAAGAATATTTACAATTATACTGCTTAAAATAGCAATAAAACTGGATAACTCCTATGTGTACTTCAAAAGTAAAATGAAAAAATAAGTTGTGATATAATCATGTCATGGAATACTACACTGTTGTATTCATCAAAATACATAAATCTCAAAAATAGAATGTTTAACTATAGATTCAGATCACCTAAGAATTCATACAGTATGATTTATTATAATTATATAAATTACAAAACAAGACAAAACTAAATAATATTTAGGCATTCCTGCAGTTTAAAAGAAAGCTATTAAGAAAAGCAAGAGAATACTTAATGCAATATTTAGGATAATAATCTCCTCTGAAGGACTGCTTAGAAAAAAAAATGAGAGTAAATTGGAAATGGCAAATACATTTTTTGCTTTGGGTAAAATATACACAGATATATATATATTTCTTTCTTATTCTTAAACTGCATATGTTTTCCTGTAGTTTTTCACATGTAGTCTATACTTCTCGATAAAAATATTTTATTTAATTTTGTTTCTTAAAAAGGTTTATGATGAACTATTTATAATTCATGTAAAAGATAATATATATGAGTGGAAAGTTTTAGAAAAGTCAGTTTGACAAATCGAAAAAGACTGACTGGATTTGGTGATTTTTAACACTTATTTGCAAAAGGAAGACAGGAACAGTAAAGAATAATACAAGATGGGAAATTCTGAAGTCTACAAATATAGTTTAATGGCCTATAATATGTTCATATGATCAGGTAAAAAGCAGAGCATCTCCCCAAAATGAAAATGCCTATGGTTCAGGCTGAATATAATGACACAACTCTTCTAATGACATTTTTCCCCATCAAACATCTGGCCTGTATTTAAATAAAACAAAGAATAACATATTCAAATAGGAAAACATTTCATCATGGTATAATACTCATACACATAAAATAGTTAAACACTGCACTCCACAGATGGGCTTCGGGAAAAGAGGATGGAGACACAAGATCGGAGAGCAAAAGTGTAAGGCTGGAGGTTATTTTACAAATATAAAAAGGAAAATGAATGAGAAGGAAAGAAAAGTCAAAACAAAGCTCATTTTAAAAAAAGTAAAATAACGCTGCAACACAATTCAACTTGTCTCTCATGCAACCCAATCAGGGCAGTGCTGGGGAGGCTGCTCATATGTACATCACATAGCACTAATCTGTGATAAAGAACCTCTTTATTCCTTGATCCATGAGAAATTCTTGCTCATTAGTTCAATTCAGGTAAAGGGAACACTAACTGGGAGTCTGAGGCAACCACTGTCCTAGATCCTAGAACTTGGAAACAATTAAAATGTGGTCCCAGGTTGGAGGTAGGGAAATCAACAAGCCTAGTAGGGGTGCTAAATTCCATGGGAGAAGTACATGCAGGGTCTCACCTCGGCACAGAACATTAGCACCAGACCAAGCCAAAGGGGTCAGAGGGGGTAATGCCTGAGCTGAATCTAAGAGGAGTAAGAGAAGGGTATGGCCACCACAGCATTAGAATCAGGATAAAAGCAAAAGGTACCAAATCAGCTAAAACCTGACCATCAGCTAAAACCTGATAGTCTTTTTACTACTCTAAGGAGGAATAAAGTACTTATTTTCAAAGAAACACAATTCTTAAATAAAGGAACAAGTGTAGGTTATTAGGCATAAGAAAAAAAGTACATGTGAAACAATATAATCTAGGGTGAGTACCAACTCTAAGTCTGACATCAAAGGCATAAACTATTTAGTTTGAAACATATGTAATTGCTAGATATTTTTTTTACCATGCTTGATGAACAGAAACAGCAACAGCATATGGCTCAACCAGATAAAAAGGAATACATGGACAGATTTGACCAGAAATAAGAACCTGGAAACATATGAGACAGAGGGTTAATGATTACACAGTAACATATCCATATGCAACATATATAAAAATCTTACCTATCAATAAGAAAAGTCAAGCCTCAAAAGAAAAACAAGTAAGAGTCAAGAAGGAGGAATGCACAAAAGGAAATGCCAGTGGCCGACGAGCATTACAAGCAATAGTCTCAATGGTAATCAGAGAAACACAACTTAAAGCAATAAGATACTACTTTTCAGTCCTTAGACTGGCAAAGATCACACTTATTTATCAAGTTTTCTCCTCATCCAAACTTATCCTGCTTAGGCACAAAAAAACACCCAATGACTATTTATTTATTCTCATTATTTTCTTCCCAACTGCTAAAGAAGACCCCATAGTGGAAATGAAAGGAAATAGCTTAGTTTCTTTAGTAGATTGTCCTGTATCATAAATATTTCCTTTGGCCCAGCTACTAAGACCAAAATGTTCATGCTGACAAAGGAGGGCAACCCGTTCCTGTGCCAGTATCAGCAGCTGTGGTGACATCCACTGGGTAAAAAATATACTATGAAAAAGAAAAATCCCAAATACAGATGATTACACAACAGAGCTCAAAGGTATGTTGGCTTACTGAGGTTCACCAAGGCAAAAGAGGGTGTAGTTACATCTTTGTCCATCTGGCACTTCTGAAAAATAAAGTATTTTTAGAAGAGAAACTAAATCTAGACTTAAAATGAAAACTTTTTTATCTAAGTGGAAAAATAAAATAAAATTATATCTTTTTTACCAAGCATGTGCATTGGTAACTAGGGTGTCTGAAGGGTGGCAAGCCATTGAGGCAGCCTGCCGTGACATGGGGAACTGATAGTGACTCTATGGCATCCTGGAGAGAACAGTGGTGGAAACACTTGGAAGTATGCACCTGCCTGCCCCCGCCCCCTGGCCCTGATGCCCGGAGAACAGTCTCTGAGAAAGGAGTCTAAATGGTCAGACTCATCTCGAAGAGAGATTGCTTGGTGAGCAATGCTGATTCATGCTTTGTCAAATGTACCAACACCCAAAATGAATAGAAATCTCCACAATCTGGAAAGAGGAATGTTGGGAGGGAATTAAATATTGGAGTCAAATAAGGTTTTAACACCAGGTTTGCTTTAAGAAACAGATTCAAGTCACCCAGTGTTCCAGTTCCAACTCAATGCCATGAAAACCTTGTGAAGGTCCTTGAAGGTGCTGGATTTTGTTCCCCTTGGCTAAGGGTCTTTGCATATGGTGTTTTAATGGACTGCAACCCTCCCTTCATGCAAATACTTACATACACAAATATGTAAATAAAAAAGCTAATTCCTTTCTTCTTTCAACCTCAGCCTTCACGGTATATTTTCAAAGAGAAATTCCCTGATCGCCATGTCTAAAGTCATTTCCTTTATTATTCTCTGTCTCAACACCTTGTTTGCTTCCTTCATAGCACCTACAGATTCACTCAAGTGTTTACGTGTTATCATGTTTTCTTCCTCTACCTAGATGATAAGCTCCACACAGGCAAGGGCACATCTGTCTTATTCATCACTGTGTCCCCAACACCTGGTACAGTGCCTGAGCTGTAATATGTTTTCAATAAACATTTATTGAAGTGATCACTGAACACACTGGAGCAAGGGGAACAGCCAAAGAGAAAATTCAGACCTGGAAGGTGAAGTTGAGAAGTGAATCAATGTGATAAAGACCTATCCTGCCTTGTCATAACCTTGTTGCAAGGTTGACCTAGATCACGGAGGACACCAAAAAAGCAGCAGAAATTCAGGACACAAAGCACAGAGGAGAAGAAAACTTCAACAGGGACAATGACACAACTTGAATGAGTCCATTACAAAAGAGTACATAGGCACCTGAGATACTTAAAGGTTCAGAGAAGCTTGGGCCACTTTACCTACAAAACATGCATCTTCATCTAACATACTATCTGTTTTATTTACCTATGAAGTTCCACAGAAAAGCATTTTTCCCATTGCTATCTCCTCAGGTGTAGTGTCTGGTATGTAGAATGCACTCAACAAATATTTAATGATTGAATGAATTCTGTTGGTAGGGGTTTAGAGAAAAAGCTTTTATAATTGTCACTTTTATTGTTATCTACATCTCTTTGCACTTTCCTAAACTAGGGAAGCGTGCTTTTCCCATTATTTTAGAATCTGCTGGGTCCCTGAGCCATCTTATTATTTCAAAGGCTATGAAAAGAACAAGAGAAGCCACATTCAAGTGTACATGAACATTTGCAACACCAATAAGGTACATCTAAATGTGCAAATGGTAATTATACAGAGGTTCATTCACCCCAAGTTGTTGAGATTGTGATATTTTTAAAACAAGAGCTATGCCAAAGCACTACCAAGTCTGTGCGTATTTGTGTTTGAAACTTGAAGTAGAGTTGTGATTTTTAGAAGTCTGTTGTTAGGAAACATCTGTTAGCACCATCTGTATAGGAATTCAAACTCAGAATTAACAGCATGCTCTTATACTTGTTTGCGGCTCACCAGCAGGAGAACTTAAAATCATTGGATTGGTGCTGTTACTTAAAAATATCACTGCCCTCACCTACTATCCCTTGTAAAGTATCTCATTTCCTTACTTTCTGGAATATAGACAAACTGTAACTGATGGCTGATGTGACCAGATACCTTTAGGCCAATATTATGTGTTCTTATCTAAGGAGGCTGTGTATTATACTAGCAGCACTGCCTTTAACTTGTACGAATGCCTGTCCCTACTCCCTCAGGGACACTGCCGCTGGGAGCTCTCCCACCTCACTGACCATTCTTTCTCAGTCCCTCTTTCAGGCCACCTTTCCTCCTCTCTGGTGTTCCCCAAGCTTCCACATTCTGATCCCTCCTTTTTAAGCTATAATTCCTTTCTTGGGAATCACATACACTCTCATATTTTTAACTATCACCATCATCAGGACAACTGAGTACACTTTCTACTACACCAACATCTATGTGAGCATAGTTGTCTTCTGATGTTTGTGTTTTATAAGTGTATCTATATCCTTCTTTTTTAATGCATTAATTTGTCACAATCCTGATCACCGGTCGGGTTCCTTGAGGTCTTCTGATAGAGACTCAATATATCAGGAAGCCAGACTGCCAGAGTATGAACTCTGGGTTCTGTCACTCCCTAGCTAAATGACCCTGGATGTCTCTGGGCAATTTACTTAATCTTTGTGGCCTTTAGTTTTCTCATCTGTAATACCAGCCTCAATGGGTTGTTCTAAGGATAAAGGAAAATGATACATGAGAAGCATAAACACTGTAATGCTACATGGACCAGTGCCTGATATAGTATAACACCCCCCCACCCCACCGCACCCCCGCCAAACAAAACAAAACAAAACAAAACAAAACAATTATTACCTTAGATTTTAAATCAAAATGAATTATTTTTGAAAAATAAAAACTTATACTTCTTTAGAAAAGCTAGCGATTCGAGTTAATAGTCCAGTGCTTTTAATAATTCAGGTGGCTTGTCTCAATGCTCATAGAGATCAAGAAGTTCAATGTAAGTTTTTCTTTAAAATCAGCCATCCTTATATGTGAAGAAAACATGGAGAACACAACTCGACATATCGAATGGCAGAAGGGCTACACCAGATCTTACAAATTTTCTTTTGGCTTTTGTCTCTCCAAATCTGATTCTAATAAACTCTAGCTGTTATATTAGCTTATATTCTTTTGAGTGATGAGACTGCACATTTCTGATGACAAAGAAATACCCTATATGTTAAAAACCTATTCACAAATTAGACTATTTGAAAAATAAACCATCTGTAAATCACTATTTAGTTTTTTAGTATAGAACTTTAATTTTTTAAAAAAAAAGCCTGTAATTGAGCACAAAACCACAAAATCTATATCCCATTTTATTCAAGGAAACAGTTAAAAATTGATTGCTGATTTTGTTTCAAAAATTGATTTTTTAACGCCCTGGTAGTTTTGAGGGAAAAGGGTCTTTCAGTTAATGTTTTTGCAACTCAAGACAATCTTATTTTACATGGCAGGTTCTGTCTCTCACTTTAAAGATCTGTAGGCCAATTTGCAAATTCTAACATTTCTAATAATGAGACTCATCTATTTCCATAGTTACCAATAAATAAGTAAAACTGAACATGTTGATCATTAAAATGCTCCCTTTAGATTAATGAGGGCAAAGTTATTACTAATCTTCACTACCTTTGTACTTTGCCACACTCAATTTAAGATTTTATAGGTTAAAAACTAATGTGCTACATATATTACTTATCATATACAGTTCTGAACTCAGAACTGTATATACTGTATGCATTATATATATTATATACATTATATATACATTACTTAGTATAAACAGTTCTGAACTCAAATAGGAAATAAAAGAATATTCACCCTGGGAAATCCTACAAAAGAAAGAAATAATTGTGGGTTAAGTCTGAATTTTATATTATACTTTATATCTATATTATAATTTTGTCCAAAATAACTTATATTGACTAAAGAGCTGCAATTCCAAAACCTCTAAAAAATACATTCTCCATAATTGTGATTTTATTTAAAAATCAGCAAACATAGAGAATAAGGAAATCCAAAGAATTTCTCCAAATCCATGAAATTCATGAGGCTCTTACGTGATCAGAGAAGCACCCTAGATGTGTTCACACGTTTGCAGGTTTTTATAAAAGTCGAGGAGGATATTTTGCATTCTTGTTCTAAAAGGGTCCCTCAAATTGTATTGGTTTTAGGCCCCACTAAACCTTTACCCAATCCTGCCTGGCTATGAATTATTTATCTGAGGGTTGGAAATAGTCCAGTCTTTCCAGACTTGCCGCTCAAAACACCTGCATACTTACCATTGCCCACTAGAGGGCCCTAGCTACGTTATGTAAAGAGATTCTCCACGTCTCTTTTTCTATTACTTTTAGTGTACCAGACAAGCAAGGAAACACTGAGCAAACAGCTTGCAGAGTGGAAAAGCCGCCTCTTAGCTCTGAGTTGAAAACTACTGCCGTCAACAGACTGATGTGGCAGAAATGTGCTCTGTGCTGCAGCTGCCAACCCTTGACTTAGGAAACAGGAGTGAAGCAAGGCACGGCATGCCCTTAAGATTTAACGAAGTTAAGTAAAAGATCATTTCATCCCAGGGATACTTAGTCAAAATTAAATAATGCCTAAGCTGTTTGGTCCAAGTCACTCAAGTGCTCAGACACCATACAAGGTTTTCTTTGCTGAGAACAAGAGCCAACACCATCAGTTTCTACACACATTTAGCTTGTTCCTGCTGCTTTCTGTAGCCTAACTTCCCAGCTGGAGTTAGTACCAAATTTCAAAATCAAGCCTCACAGAGGACAGCCACCTAGACTTCCTTTGACAATACCCTGCAGGTACAAATTTATCCATTATGTCCATAATTTCAAAACAGTAACATTCCCATTTTATAAAAGCATAAATTATAACTTTTCTCCAAATCCTTATTTCTTCCAATGGTTATTTCTTCAATGCAAAAAGTCATATGATCTTCAGAAAAGAATGGCCCTGTGTCAACAAATCTGGAGACCCATGAGGCACAAGATAAAGGTCTCACATCTATGAAAAGGTTATGAGAAGGTTTAACGGTGTCCCTTAAGATCATAAAAATCTCCTTTTATAGCTTCTCAGAGGAAGTATGAAGGTGTGGTAACAACTGAAATTCCGTAATAAAATTGTGTCATCAGATCAGGGATAGTCATTTTATAGCTTCCCAATCAACTTGTTGATAAATCATAATTAACAGTTCAGGAAACTCATATTAAACAATAGTAATTCAAATTAAGCTAAGCCAAGGGAGGGCATGTAATTTATTCAGATTTGCAATCTGTTTATTACAAGAAGCCAGAATCTTGCTGTGATCTGCCCTTCATGTGCAAATCTCGCTTTGCAGAATCTGTCTTCCATAGAGAGGGAAAAAATCTCTTCCCAGAGAATCCAGCCCATTAATACATTTATTCCTTAATATCTCACTAATCAAACCAGCTTTGTTGGTCACTTCATCCCAAGGGAGTTATGATGAGAGTGGAAAGTTAGGATAGAAAAAGAGACATTCCCTGGCACTGACAGCTTAAACAAAGAGAATAGCAACAAATTCACAGGAGAGCGACAAAATGGTAAGTCCTATTCAATTCTGCCTGGAGTACTGTTAATAAAAATCACATATTAAATGCTCTAGCGTTGGTCTGCTTCTCGTATTTCATTTAGCACCACTATGCCTTGTTCGCTATGCGGCGGGTACTGTGGCCCTCTTCCTGTTTCTCAACACACCGATCTCTGATTGTTCTCTCATATCCTCCTATGCTTGGCTTCTCTTCATTGTTTGATTCAAAGTTCAAATATCATATCTCACCAAGGCCTTCCCTGACAACCACTAGCCAAAGTGGTCCATCCTATCCCACCTTCCCTATGACTCCACAGCACTTACCACGATTTATAATCATTCTTAATTTGCTTGTTCACTTTTCTGTCTCCCTTACCGATGTAAATTCCATAAGTGCAATGCCTTGTATCCCTTGTTCACTAATATGCATACCCCAGGGCCCAAAATTATTCTTTTAGGTGCCTTTTGTAGATTTTCAATGAATACTCATTAAATTAATGAATGGATGGATGATTAGATTATTTTCAAGAACCTAATAATCTTTTGAATTATTAACTTTAGAAAACCATATCAGGACACCCATCCTCTGAGGATTTACCATCTAATTTGAGAAATACAGTTTGTAAGAAAAACAATACCTGGATGTAGTATACAAATGCTAAGAGGAAGAATTACAGGCATTCAGGGAAAAAGCAATGACTTGCCTTTCCTTCCTGAGCCTCAGGAATCTCTGAATATATACCAATATATTTTTGTAGCTGCATATCAGATTTTTATACTGGTGACCACTATAAGGTTGGCACACAAATACCATCTTACATGGGATATAGAAAAAACATTAATCTGAGTGCAAGAATGAATCTACATGTGCTCTTGGTAATAGACGAGATGTTTTATGAATGCTGTGCATCTTCAGAAAGGTGGGTACATAACAAGTTCAGGTTCTCACTTTGGGGGTTTGAGAGGAAGGCCTTCAAAATTCAACTGCTAGACTTCAGTACACAAAAAGGCTAAAATTTCAGAATTATAAAACATGTATTTACTGAGGAAAATAAGACCTAGCCCATTAATAATACTTTATTCTAGCTACACAATGGATTCAACTGAATGTGTTCTTTTATTCCTCACAGCAGCTATATGAGACAGATACATTTATTATTGCCATTAAACTCTTTAAATAAATGAGGACAGAGTAGTTAGAGAGGTTAAGCAAGACACTCAATGTCTCATACATAATAAGAGCTGGGATTTGAACTCTGTAAGCAGGTGCTTCAGGCAAAAGCACATTTCTGAGTTTGGTCAGTTTGTCCAGACATTTACAGTTACTGTCAAAGACAGGCATCAGTGGCCCTGAACCTATACTTCCTAAAAGACAGAAGGTCTACATTAACTATCTCTTTTCTGTGACTGAGTCCAATCCTAAGCGTTTGCTAAAGTGGCTTATTCTCTGTTGCTGGATGAATATTTTATAACATTTGCTGCTTCCTTAAAGTGAAAGATTTTTTCTCCATTATTCCTAGCTCTAAATTCCTGACATTTTATTTAAATTATGACATTAAAAAGAGAGGGATGCCTTGAAGATAGAAGATATGTTAGCACAGGAATAATTTATAAATACAAAATGTGGTCTATAGTATATGCCATTTTCTGTATGTAAAGCTAAAATTTTTTTATTATTAGCAAAATTAAAGTTTACTGATACTATTTGTCCTTAATATTAAACTATGTTTTATGTATATTAATATATATGCACATATATGTATATACACAGAGAGACAAACACACAAACAATAAAAATAAGGCTCATCTGCATAAAACAGAACATTCTCTAGTGAAAAATAGGCACATTTGGCTTCCAATAGTATGGCAGATTAGTTTTTAAACACACGCACACACACAACCCTCTGTGATCCAGAACTAAAAATGATGGATTTAAAAATAAATAATTTCATTGCAGAGCTGAGCTGATGGAGAAATGAAGAGAATTCCTTGGAAGACAGAAATGAAAGAAAGGATGAATCTAGAGGTAAACATCACTGAAGCCAACATTTGCCCTGTGAGTAATCTTAGTTTCCCAGAACCTGGTTTCTTGAAGTTTTCTTGAATAGAAAATAGGAGAAGAAAGGCTTACGGTTCAAGTAGATGGAAGGTCAGATAGAAGACCTGTATATTTGAAGCTGAAATGTTTCGAGTATTTGAGCTAGGAAAATAAAGCCTCCCACAGAGATTGATAGTGAGCATTCTGCCTTCTTAATCTTGACTCTCGATGGGATGGAGGTAAAAATTTTCCCCTGAGACTTTCGAATCCCAAGCCCAATTGTGTTTTGGGAGATCACAATTTTTATAACCTGGTTCAAAAATCCCTAATGTACACCTTTAAATAGGTAATGGATGGATAATGTCTCTAGCACCACACACAAAACAGACTCAAATCCTCTCTGTAGGAACACACTGTAAAACTAGGCCTGAAAAATTTCCACAGGTAAAGTTCCAAGGAACATACACTCATAAGAAAAAAATTCACAAAACATCTAAGAAAATAGTAAGTTAGAGTCAGCAGAAAATGTAAACTGCAGGAGTAGTCCTGCAAAAGTCACAAATATTTAGTATCTATAAATACTTTAAGTGCAATAAATAAAAGATGATACTAAAAGGATATCAAAGGAAAAAAGAGACTATCAAAAAATGACCATGAAGTTTGGGAAAGAAAGCAATAAAACTTCTAGAGATAAACCTATAATAAAAATCAGAACCTTAATGAATGAGTTTAACAGGAGATTAGGCAAAACTGAAAAAAAATTGTGAACATAAAAGATAGATCTGAAGAAATCACTCTAATGTAGCAATGAAAGGCAAAATATAAAAGAAGCTAAAAAGCTAGAGAACAGAATGAGAAAGGGCAACACAGGTCTATTCAAAGTTCACAAAAGAGAGAAAAAACGAAATAGGGCAGAGGCAATATTTGAAGAAATAATGACTCAGAATTTATAATACACTGATTTATACATTTAAGTTCAAGCTATCCATGAATAAATGAAGAGAAATCTAGACTTAAATATATCATGGTGAAATTTCAGAATAACAAAATCAATGTTAAAAATAGCAAAAAAAATCTACAAATGAAAGATAATTCTGTTGAATGATGATTTTTATCTACAGTAGTAGAAACCAATCATTGGAATAATACTTTCAAAATACTGACAGAGAAGTCAACCAAGAATTATATATACAGTGTAATAAAGGTAGAACAAATATATTTTCAGATCAATCCATAGAAACAGTTTAGAATCAAGAGACTCTCTCTTAAGGCTGTTCTAAAGGATATATGTTAGAGAAAAGATAATGATCTCAAAAGGAATATATAAGATTCAAGAAATGGACAAGGAAAATTTACAAACATATGAGTGAAACTGTATAGAACAAGAATAATAATAGATGTCTTATTTCTGAAGTTAAAAGAATCAAGACAACTAAACTCCAGGACAATTATTCAAGTCAGGAAGAAAATAATAGAAGTTAAATAATTCTAGAATCCTTATATTACTTGAGAGAATGATAAAATATAGATTAACATAGACTTTTCTAAGTTAAATATGCATTTTAAGACTTATTGGGCCTAAAAATTAAACATAACATATATAGTGGAGAATAATGAAATTAGGGGAAAAATATTTTAAAAGGCAAGTAAAAGAAAAAAATAAAAACACAAGTAATATGTTATAAACAAAGACAAATATACTGAAAATATGTGATGTAAATGGACTGAACTCTCCAATTAAGAATTATGATAATCAGATTTGATTCAAAAAGATAAAATCTAAATATGTACTATTTACAAAGACACAAAAAAGTGAAAAGAAAAATGATAGCAAAAGACATATTAGTTAAATACTACCTGAACCAAGATAAGGTAATATATTATTACTAATCAAAATAAACACTAAAGCAAAAATCTTAGCATTAGCAAAAGTATATCATTATCTATTGAAAAATTATTTATTTTACCAATTTTTAACAATTCTAAATTTCTATGTCCCTAATAACATAACCTTAAAAAATATAAAGAAAAAAGTAATATAAGTATAAGAAAAAATGACATATCTGCCATCATAGTGGGAAGTTCAGATATACTTCACTCAATAATTGATATTATAAAGCAATAAAAACAAAATTGGTGAAAATAGCAAAGATTTGAATAGCATAATTAGAAGCTTGATCTAATCGACAAATAGAGTCTGCAATCGATAACTGAAGAATATGTATGCTTCTCAAGTTTACATAAGGCACTTAGCAAAACTGATTACAATTTAGGAAATAAAGCAAATCTATTTCTGAGAATCAATGTCATATAGATCATGTTCTGTTAATACAAACAAGTTAGAAACAAATAATAGATAAAAAGAGGCAGATGACAAGAAGAGCAGGTAGAATAAGGAGGAGGAAGAAAAACTATAAATTTGAGAATTTCACTTTTAAATAGCACATGTGTAAAATAAAGCATAATGAAAATAAAGAAATGCTTAAAAATCAAAGAATGATGATAAAAGTACAGTATATCAAAACATGCAAAGTGCGCTTAGAAGGAAAAGTATAAAATACATATACATACAGACTCATACATGTCTGCAATAGGATAAGAAATCAGTTTAAGAAGATGAAAAAGAGGAGAATCAATTTTTTTAAGCCAGCAGTAACAAATAATATAATTAAAGTCAAAAATAGAAAACAAAGACATGGAAGTAGAAAAAAGATACAATAAAGAGGATTAGTGAAGTCAAAATCTTTGCTTTTAAAGGCTAATAAAATTGTAATCTTTAAAAAAACACTGATATTTAAAAATAAAGGTAAAAATAAACAATATTGAGAATAAAAGTAATAATTTAAGAGATAAGAGAACATTACAAACAACAGAATACAATTATTATGAAAACAAGGTGGAAAAGACAGTCTTAGAAATATATAAATGATTAATACTGATTCAAGAAGATAGAAAATTTAAATAATCCTATTCATATTTTTAAATATAAGTCAGTTTTTAAAATGTGTTTTCAAGAAATCATACTGAGAGCATTTTATAAGCAAGTTCTATAAATCCTCAAGGAATCAATAACCTCAATATGTTACTATTACCCTTAGCAAATAGAAATGGAGGAAACAATCTTCAAATAATTTTCTGAGTCTACCCTTTACCACTAAAACCAGACAAGCAGAGAGCAGGAAAGAAAAATATGAGACCAGTCATAATTATAAAGGTACATATAAAAGTATTCAACTAAAATAGCACACCAAACAGAGCAATGCACAAAACTTCTACATCATCACCACACTGTGTTTGTCAAGAATGTAAACTTGATTGAACATCAGAAATCAGAAATGTAACTCATCATAGTAACAGTTCAAAGGGAGAAATTTATATATTCATCTCAATTTAGTTAGTAAAAGCATTCTGTAAATTTCAGCATCACATCAAAATAAAATCCTTTTTAAAAAACTAGGCATCAAAGAGTTGTTTGTTTATCTTAGAAAGAGTATCTGCAAAAAACTTACAAAAAATAATGATTAAAATCATTCCCTTTGAATTTACACCAAAAAATAAAAAATGCTGATGTCTCTTCTATTCACCAATATCCTTGATTTTTTAATCAGCCCAATTAGTCAAGAAAAAAGATAACATTTGTAAATGAAGAAATCAAACTTTTATTATTTATGGGTAACATTATTGTATGTATAGAAAACTTAAATATTTTCAAATTATTTAAATTAATAAAAATACATTGCTTTTGAATAGAACAAATTTAAAAACACAGTTTTAACATGCATTGTTTTACAAGTCCAAAAAAAAAAAAATTAGAAACCTAGGAGTAATTCTAACATAAAGATATGCAAATTCTTTCTGTAGAAAGTACAAATTCTTATTGAAAGATCCTAAAGCATAGCTAAATAAATGGAAAGATATACTATGTTTGTGGATAAACTACTCAATATTTTAAAGATATCACAACTTTTCCCAAAATTGATCTATACTGTCAATGCAATTCTAGTAAAAATCCCAATGGGATGTTTTATAGGGCTTGACAGAATGAGTCTAAATTTTTTTATGTAAGAGTAAAGAGTTAAGAAAATTAAGTAAACATTTGCCCTATCAGTTATTAAGATTTATTATAAAGCTAGAGCAATTTAAAAACTGTAATATTGTACCAGGAATAAACGAATAGGGCAATGAAACAACAGAGTAAGAACCTGAAAACAGACTTAGGTGTATATGAAGACTTGCTATGTGATAGAGCTGGTATTGCACATCTATGAGAAATGGATACATTTTTCAATAAATGATGCTGGAATATTTACAAATACACATAGAAAGCAATACAAAATTGATTTCTTCCTTGGAATATACACAAAAACCTATTCAAGGACTCCAATTTGAGAAATTAAACATTAAAGTTATTTTCTAAATGTAGGAAAATATCTTTATGACATCTACTTGGAGAAGATTTTATGGAACAATTCAAAAAAATTGGTAAATTCAACTATATTAAAATGTAAAATTTCTGTTTATCAAGCAGAACCATGAAATGGCATTTCAAAAACTGAGAGGAGATATTTATTGTACATATGACAGACAAAACAGTATCGAGAATATGTAAAAAGAACTCCTATAAGTCAATAAGACAAATACAAACAATTGAATAGAAAAAGCACGGACAAACATTTTCCAGAAGAAAAAAATGGGAATACCAAATAAATATTTGAAAAGGTACTCAGTCTCTATTTAGTAAGCATGGAAATGGGAATTAAAATCTCATGAAGACATTATTTCACACCTGACAGACTAGCAAAACTTGAAAACTGACAATCTTCTTAACAATGTTCAGGAAGATATAAAGCCCCATGAGTTTTCATGTATCACTGGAAGGAAATGTAATTTGATATAATCATGTTCAAAAACAAGTTGCATTTCATAGTAGAGTTGAATATGGAACTATCTTATGACCGAGTAATACCAATTCTAGGTATAAACCTTGCACATGTTACTAGCAGGAATAAGAAACTGTCTACAGCAACATTGTTCATAATAGCAAAAAGCTATAAACAGTTCAAATATATGTCAACAAGATGATGGAGAAATAAACTGATTTATTCACACAATAGAATTCTGTACTGAAGTGAATGTAACAAAATCACAGTTATATTCATTGATAAGAATGAATCTCAACAGATAACATTAAGTGAAAAAGCAAGTCACCAAACAATATATACCGAATGAGTGATTCCATTTGTATGAAATGAAAAATAGGCAAAACTAAACTTATATTGTTTAGGGATATAAATAAAAGCAAGGAATGATTATTACCAAATTCAGATGCAATCACCATTGTAAGTGGAGGAGGCCACACAGAGAATACCAATGATAGTGATCATTTTCAAATTTTAAAATCTAGATAGTTAACATAGAGATGTTCATATAGACTGTTATTCTTTATAATATACTCATGGTATACACACTTTCATACATATAACATATTTCATAATACTTTTCAATATGTACAATTAGGTCTGTAAAATAGGTACCCCAATATGAATCTTGTTAATTCATTCTACAAATAACATGAAGCTCTGAAGACTAGAAGCTAGATATGAAAAATGAGAAATATTGATGGTCAGTACTTTCAAAGTTTAGAAATAAAAAATTTTAATTTTATTAGGAAGTTAAAGTAGATGAAGTATAATGCTATAGAATGAGAACTCATACCAAATGTTGAATCTTCAAAGAGGTGAAAAATATATAGATGATTAGCTATATAAAAAAGATCATTTTAAATGATTCTAGAAGAGTGAATTGACTCCATCACAGGTTAGAATATGTTGTGATGGTTTTCTCCTCTTTAGAAAAGAATTATAATTTATTCTTACAGAGTATGAAAATAATATAAATGTCTCTTAAAACTTAAATGCTGACTACATTCTACCAGAGAAGTTGAATGACACAGTGAGCAAAATCAGCACAAAAAGCCCTACAATCCAGGGTCCAGTCCTGACTCTGTTTCTTGAGTCTTTTGAGCTTCTTTCTCAGAACTTTTCAGGTGTTAAAATAAGAAAATGTGGAAGTGGCATAAAAATACTAAAAAATGCTAAGGACAAATACTCATCAGTTTCTATTTGCTAAGCCTTAGACTTGGCTGCTTTCTGTATAGTTTCTCTTTTAATCATCAAAATGAGCCTGTGAGATGGGTACTTTATGCTCTCAAGTAAAATTGCATTCAGTAATTAAATATATACTGAAATAAAAATAATAGTTATTCTAGATGCCCATGAATAAGACTTATGGTCCCTACCCCCACGTAGCTTTAAATTCTGGTAAGAGAATGGAAAAATAAACACATGAACAAATTGAAATTTTCAGATAGTGTGTTGGGGGCTACTCCTACTTAGGATGATGGAGGATTGTCTTTCTGAGAAAGTAACATTTGGCTCAAACCAGAATAAACAGAAGGAACCAAGCTTATAAAGATCTGCAGAAGGAATACTGCAGTCAAAAAGGATATCAATTACGAAAGACTAAAAAGGGAACAAACTTTGTTTCTTCAGAACAAAGCACCATGAATAAAGGGGATGAGATTAGAGAGGCAGGTGAAAATTTTGAAAGTCACTTAGAAGTTTGGATTTTATTCTAATGCACAGGAGTCCTAGGCAAATTATCTGATGTGTGTTTTAAATTTGCAGTCTAGTTGCTACTGATAAAAGAACTGTGGAGGACCGTAAGTCATTTGTTATTGCAGGATCCCAGAGAAAAGATGGCAGTGGCTTGCACTGGGTTGGTAGCCATAAATATCTCTAAAAAACTGGTGTTGAGATATATTTTGAAGGATATTTTGAAGTTAGAGGACAGAAAACTTACTAATCAGGCTCCTGAGTTTTGGGACTGAACTACTGCCTGAAGGGTAATGCCATTTAATGAGATGGGAAACACTGTGGAGAGAAGGTTTAAGGAGATGAAAATTAAATGATGTATGAACACCAGATAAGAACCTTTCCGTTCTTTCTCAACTTTTCCAGAAGAGAAGTCTGCAGCTTCCTTTAGTAGTCATCATCATAGCAGTAGTAGTAGTAGCAGCAGTAGGAGTAACATCTGTTGGAAACTTACTATGTACCAGATCCTGTTCCTGAACTGAACCCAGAGATATAGTATCATGTCCGTTTGTTAACAGAAAATGAAGTCCTGAGCTTCCTCACTTGCCCCAGGTCTCAAAGCTATTAAGTGAGAGAAGCGGTATTTGAATCTTGAATCTAGGTGGTCTGGATCCATTATTTTTACTCCTGACCACTTGACTGCTTGGTTTTACTTATAATACCCAGAATGCAACTGACCCCCATATATAATAAAAGGTGAATGGTAAAGCTCAGCAGACTTAGCAGATTACCAAGTCCTCTGGTCTCTTAAATTATTTTTTGGAAAGTGTCAAAATGTTTACAGTTCAAATTTAGAGATGCTCTAGTCCAGAGTGGTCAGTCGACAGTATATCAATAAACTGTGTCACCAAAAAAAGAAAATGAGTAAAATAAATCTATCTTTACTGAAGTATATACTGAATTTTTAATATAATAATATGTATTATGAACCCCTAAGAGGAATACCAGATATTGTATGCTGAACTTATTTGATCTAGAAATCCTTAGGGTTTGTTTTTGTTGCTTGCTTGTTTGCTTTGTATGACATCAAAGAGGATAATCCACAGACCCAGTTGGATCAATCCAACAGATCAGGACACTCATGCACTGAGATAAGTGACTTGTCTAAGCCCCCAAGGGCAGAATATGAGTTTTTGGTTCTGCTTAGAATAAAATTTGATCCTCCAAATTATTAAGGAACAAGAAAGGACTTTAGAAATAATCTTACCGAATATTTTTTTCTTACATAGATGAGGAAATCCAGGTTCACAATTTTAATTTCATTCTCAGAAATATATGCTTAATACAGTACTTTACCAATCCCAAGACTAGTATCTACTCTTTTTTTTTTTTAGTTTTGCTTCTCTCAATATTAGAAATTTAGAGCCTAAACAGATGCCCCATCACTGCCTGGCCAGGGCCCAAGACAGAACTGCAGGTAGCAACACACAAAAGACCTTCTAATGTCATTTCTACGATCTCCCTCTACCTCTCTCTACCTCAAAACAGGCCTCCCTCAGAGTACCTGCGTCACCAGGCAAATGTGCTTTCGCATGCAGAATAAATTTGAGCATTTTTATAGAATCCTCCCTTTTAAAGAAAAAGACAGAATCAAAAAAGCAATATTGGAATAAGAACCAATTCAAATTATAACTCGCATTGTCCTACTTCCTAGGTAAAGCAACTTAGTATTTTATTCTCCCCAGTTCTACAAATGTGATACCAGATAAACCTTTGTCCAAAGGAAGTAAAAAAGAGAGAGACTTCTGGATTTGATTTCTTAATGCCCTCCTCGAACCCAGAATTCTTTTTTTTTCTATTTGACTATCACTTCCTCATACACACCTTCTGAATGATGAAAACCACCGATTTTACACGTAGATCAGAGGAAAAGCTGATAGAGCCAAGAGGTTTGACTTTGAGGTCTCACTTTGCCATTAACTAGTTGAAATACCTTAAGAAAGTCAGCAAACACTAGGACACTTAAGACTATTTGGGGTCTCGGATTCTAAGTCTGTGTGTGTTTTAACTGAGATGATGTTAATTTTAGCAACAACAAAAAAATCATGTATTTGATTTAATAGCCAAATTGAATGAATACTTATTCTATGTCCAGCATACGCTAAGTGCCAGTACATGCTAATCTCTCTTTATTTCAACAATTCTAATATATATTAGGTATGAATACTATCCCAATCTAGATGAGAAAAATTGAAACCTAGAAATCTTCCGTGAATGATATGAGTCCCTCATTTTAAGAAAACATTGTGAAGGAATTACATGCCATACCTTACCACAAAGTTTGAATTTTATCCTGTAAACCAGATATTCACTACTTTCTTTGTATGCAGCTCTCTTAGTCTCAGAATTTTCTTCACTGGGATTGTAGGCCAAAAGAAATACCTAAACAGCATTCTTTTTAAGTAGTTATATATCTTTTTTTAAAAAAAGTAAATATTTGTCTTAAAAACTTAGTAATCATGTCAAAATACACATAGATGGAAAGAAAAACTAAGAGTTTTATTTCATCCTTAAATAGCCACATAACTTACCAATGGTCATGCTTGGTTGGGCATGCACATCTTCATAAACTTTAGAGTCAGATTGGATGCTACCACCTTCCTTTCTTGTTTTTTTATGTGTTTTTTTTTTTTTTATGTGATATTTGCTTTTATCGCAGCAACCAATGAAAAATAAGCTTTGCAAAATATGACATCATTGGAAGGAATATAGTCGATATAATGTTGAAACCAAAATATCCCAAGCTGTTACAAAGGGTGTTCAACAGATGTATTGCTTTGTTTCCCCCCAAACATTGAAAATATCTCATGGTACCTGTGTAAGTTCAAAGCAGTGCTTGGGCACCTTAGCACTTTTAGTCAATGAGGAATCATGGAAGATTTGAAGCAGGAGAATGACATGATTCAGACGTACATTCTAACAAGATCACTCTGGCAGTTGGCTGGAGAAAGGATGAAAATGCCAAGGCTAGAGACAAAGGATACAATTCAAAAGTCTTCAGCATTCCAGGATTCAATTTTGGTTGATATTAAACCACTGTACAGCTCTGAAAACAACCTCTTTAAATGAGATTATAAGGGGAAAAGTTGCTCATAAGAATATACTATCAGAGTATAAATAAGGGTAAGTGGTGGAAGGGTAAAAGGAGAATGTGGGCTGAGGTTATTTCATTGTATCCTTGTAAAATATGCATTATTTTCATTGGTATAAACCCTTCCTGTTTTGTAGTGGTACTTACCAGTTGTTGAAATAGAGGGTTGGGGTAGGTGAAAAAATGCAAGAGTTTTGATCAATGTACATTGTTATATAAGATGTTAAAGTTTTAAAAGTACAAAAAAAAATCTAAAAAGAAAAAATAAGGAAAGAGGAAGGAAAAAATTAAAAATGTAAGGAAAGAAGGGAGAGAGAAAAGAAAAAAAAAGGAAGGAAAGAGGGAGAGAATTTAGAGTAATGGAGAAACCATTCCAATTTGCAAACTTTATCAGTGTGGAACTGTTAGCTTTAGTGAGAAATGTGTGTCTTAGTTTTCAGGGAAAAAAAAACAAAGATCACTTTCCATCTAGAAAGTTGGAGATGGCAAACACATGTCATCTATGTTATTTTCTACTAGGTGACTAAGACTGTATACCTTCCCCTAAAGTAATCTTGCACCTATTTATAAACATAGAAACTGAAAAGAAAACTTATTAAAAAATATAACTATTAAGGAATAAACCCTAGATAAGCAGCAAAGATTTCTCAGTTTAAATAGATATATCAGATTGCAATATAAGGGAGAGGGAAAATGGGATAAGAAGCCATTAGAAAGGCACATTTGTATGTGAGAGATTTGGTAGGAGAGGTCTAGAAAGGAAAATCTAATAAAATTATCTAGGCTCACTGCCTCCATGTGTTATTTCCCATATGCAAAGAGGAAATGGAATTTCTAATTGAAAATTATCTCTATGCTTTGAGCTATAAAGAAGCAGGACATCACTAGCACTATCTCTCATTTCATGGTTCTTAAAGATAAAGGAATCTCTATAGTGGTGAAATATTATTAGTCATAAGGCAACCAAAGAAACAGTTACTTAAACATTAACTTTATAAAAATTTAATTTAAATATATTCTCACAGGTGGTCAAACACACATTCAAAATGCATGAAGCGAAGAGCTGATTTTAATGGTACTATGATGGAAGCCCAGAACTGGGATGCCTGCTTATCAATGGGCTAGTAAATTATTTAATTGGATTCTTTCTCCATTCAGTTATAAAGTATATGCATTTCTTAGCTTACACAAGATTTCTTAGTGCCTTCCTAAGGGTTCTATTTCGTCAAAATGTAGAGTGAGGGCTTAAGGGTAAGACTTACACATTTAACCATGACTTTTTACCCTTTTCGGCTGTGCACAGTTAAGTCAAAATGACTGTCTGAATGATGAATATAGGCTTTTGTTTATATGTTCATTTTTAAAGATGATATTCATGTAAAAGCTTAAATATAATTCTAAGTCAAGAATTTTCTCATACTTCCCAATTTAGAATCCTTAACTCATTGTCAGTCTTTAAAATATAGAAGTTTGTTAATAAGAAAAGCTCTGTTCTAGTCAAGATGGCAGAAAAGGTAAACACTGTGCTTGCCTCCTCCCACTACTACCTCAAAATTAAAATTAAATTATAGAATAACCACCCTTAAGAACCACCTGAAGACTAGCTGAACAGAACTCCAATAACTAAGGATTATAAAGAAGCTATCTTGAGTTTGGTAAGAGGGGCAGAGTCTCGAAATGGGCTGGTCCGCACTCACATGTAGTGGTTAAGACTCAGTAGGGATATCTCAGCTTCAGAGGCCCCTGAGGAGTGAGGGATCCCAGCCCCATATACAGCTCCCCAGCCCAGACCACCAATGCCAGGAAGAGGAGTCCCCACAATTTCAGGCTGTGAAAATCAGTGAGGAGTCCTCAGGGTGAGAAGGATGGCTGAAGGAGTCCCAGGAGGTCCTTTTAAAGGGCTGGCGCCCAAAATTACTTGCTGATGGACTCGCTCTGAGCTTAGGCATTGAGGCAGCAGCTCAAAAGCATCAGGGACAAACAGGGAGGAAATGAATTGTCCAGCTTCAGGGTGAAGACTGAAGAGGCAGCTCTCTCGGGGATAAAAGGCTGGACGGTGCCATTTTTCCTTTGCTGAGCCATCTCCCCCCGACAGCAGGTAGGCACAAGCAGGTTCTAAATCTGAGTCTCCATCAAATTTGCCCCGTCTTAGTAATTCCTTGAGAATTTGCCCCACCCAACTTATATACAGACTGAAATATCTTTCAGTTGCTATTGCTCACAAGTGGCTGGCCTTCGCCCACATTGTGGACTTCTCTAACTTCTCTGAAAAGGTCCACAAACCCTAAACAGCAGATAGGTTTGGCATGCACAGCTGGTACCACTTGCTAAGTGATCCCCCAGCCCAGCTCCAGTAGCAGCCAACCTCAGTTCACAGCATAGCCTCTCTCAGGTGCCTCCAAGACCAGCACAGGCAACTGCAGATCACTTTATAGATCCTACCAGGTGTCCCTGGGCCAGGCACAGGCAGCGGCTGACCTGGGCCCGCACTGTAGCCCCTCCCAAGAAGCCCAAGAATCAACACACCCAGGGCCAACTTTAAACCACATCAGAACACCACTCAATTAGTTCCACAAATGACACACTCAAAAGGTGGACCCAGCAGGCACCAGAGCCTACGGCAAATCTCACTCCATGGAGTCAACCCCAACACAAAAGCTCATTTACTGTAATCATGACCAGTCCTTATGGCCAGTCAACCTGAGCATTAATCTCACCCACTGATGTGCCAATAGTGATCAAGGCTCAACTATAAAAGGAGAGCACAACCAACCCACACAAGGGATACCCTTGAGGCACCTGGCTCAGGTGACCAGGGAGACTGTACCAGTGGGCCGCACAGGACATCTACTACATAAGACCACCCTGCCAAGACTGGGAGACATAGAAGATCTACCTAATATGTTGAAACGAACAGAGAGATAGCCAAAATGAGAAGACAAACATGTATCAAATGAAAGAACAGGACAAAACTCTAGAAAAAGAACTAAATAAAATGGGGACAGCTTCAACATATAAGAGCTAAATTTTTATAGTTTATGGCAAAACATAATGTTATAAAAATATGTTCTTAATCACTTTCTGGTTATACGGTTAACTGTTTCTATGAATAATTATCTTTTAGAGATATTACCTTATTCAAATGTTACCTGCTGCTTATCTGATGGAAAAAAAAAATTATACAAAGAAGATTTTTGTGTTTGACATTAGGTTGAAGGAAAGAGACCTAGTTCTTAATTTCAGTCTGGCCATATGTTAGTTGCTTCATTACTAAGTGCTTCGTTAGTATAAGAATTATTGATCTAATTGAGACTAAATAAGACATCATATACATACGAACTATTAGTATGCTTCATGAACATTAATTCTCTTTATGTGTCTGTGGAAACATGGATTTGCCCTCAAGGGCTTTTGCCAATAGTTAGAAAATCTGATCAATTATTCTCCCTACCAATTCTGCATTGAATGAAGCTTATTAAAAGAGCTTTTGTGTTTATGCCCCTCTTTTTCCTGAATCATTAGGGAAAATTGCCATAGCTTTTGGAATAATAGAGCAAACTCTAAATGTCTATATGAAACAAAACAAAAAAACCATATGCAATTTAGTGTCACAGATCAACTCCTACACTGTAGGTTTTTAAATTGCTTTCTATATAACTATAGTTTTAAAAATACACACAAGTTAAAAAATAAATTATAGTTACTTAAATCACACAGAACAAAGATCACTGCAGATACTCTTTGGTATGACTAGAGTCACAAATTTGCCAATAAATATTAGTATTTTTATGCATTATTATTACCTACTATTATATGATCAAATGGAAAGGCCATCAGTCTAAGTAGGACTATCTAACTGATATGAAAGTCAAAAACTCACTTAAATATTCTCTTGAACCATACTTGACACAACCAATATGCAAAATCTGCAACACATAAGCTTATTTAAAATAGTAACAGTAAATAATTCTGAAGTATTATTTAATGCTATTTCTTTTCTTTAATTCTTGCTTAACTCTTAAGTCTATATTTCTTGAAGTTCAAGTATTCATTGGATCCAGAGAAAGGCAGAATCTAGAAAAGAAAAATAAAATATTCTACTTTGGATTTCCAAAATAGGCCCTTACTGTCCATTTCAGAACAACACTTGTGAGACCCAAAGCTTTTATTTGTAAGAGCCAGCTGTTAAGAGAATGGGTTTATGAGGCCCAATGAGTTAAAGCTTGAAGACTTGGCACAAAAATAATCAAGGTCAACTTAATAATATAGAATAAAGATATTTTACCATAAAAGGTTTTTTAAAAGCCCTTACAAGATGTAATATACAATGAAAAAATTGTAAAAGAAGAAGTTTAGCATTAAGACATTGCCTGTATCACCGATAAAGGCCTGGGGTAAAGGTGAGGACCCAAGAAGTTATATCAACTCCAGACTGATTGAAGGGGAACATAAAATAGAGAGGCTTGTGCTCTGGCTCATATTTGGGTGTCTGAAAGGAGAATATCTAGTGGTCACTGTGAAGCTGAAGCAGACATGTGTAGAGTTTCTGAACTTTGAAGTCTGAGGCTATCACAGACTCCAGGGACACAAGTAGTAAGTGTTGACCACTGCTCAGAGGCGATTAAATCTACTTACCTCACCCACAGTGGCCAGAGGGAGCACAGAGGACATCCTGAACACTCCATCCCATACCACCATCCACCATGGGATTAGCTAAGCTTCTCCCTCTTTTCCGAGAGAAGAAAAGGAGATGGAGGTGATAGAAAATGATTCTGGACTCATTGCCTTACATAAAGACTAAATTGTATCAAGGAAGAAAATAAATTACTTTGAAAATATAAGACAAAGTTTATTTTTCTCTACCATCAACAGAAATGGGAGCTCATAATCAAGTTGAGTTCACTTACAGAAAACGAAGTCAAATTTCTATACCTCTGCAAGCCTACAGAGTAAATTCTAAAATATTACCATATTTTCCTAGAAGTTAACTTTTGAACACGGGCAGAATAGAGAAACAGAAATAATAAGAATCTCAAAATAGAGAATTAGGAAGTAGAAAGCTGGCAAGAACTCAGAGTGGACTCAGGTAAAAGGTGTAGGGGCCAACCTCATCCTAGTAGTCACAATCCCACGCACTCCTCGGCACATTGGTGTTTTTGAGTGCGTAGCTCATTGCTGAGAAATGAGCTTCCTGGGGCGGGGCGGGGAGTGGAGGAGAAGAGTGGACAACCGTATAGGAGAAAGCTCAGCCCTAGAGTGAGGCAAAATTAAATCTACGAGCCTAACTTGTCTCATTAGCTTAATAAAATATAGGTACACAAAATAAAATTCTATTATCAGAACCTCAAGGTAAAAGGTAGAATGTAAAAGTTTTTATATTATTTTAGATGGGTTTTTAACAGACATAATTAAGGAAAATAAAGCCATGCTTTATGTTCACTATATTTCAATAATTATTCAAGATTTGTTTCTGTGAATTATAAAAGCCCCCCAAAACAAAAAAACTGCTCTCAGACTCATATAGAAGCATATGTATAAACACACCTGTGAATACTGAGATACGAACCTCTTGGGGACCAATGTAGAAATTTTCTAACTTGAAGAAACTGCGCACGTAATTGATGTAATAAATTGAGCTTAATGAACTTAAAATAAATTGTCTATGCAATGCAACTATAAGTAGTTACAGAATGATATTACATAGTAATACAATTATATTATAGCCTTGTTAAATTAACATACCAAGATAAGAGTAATTAGAGTTCTCCAGGTATAATTTTGATTTTGGTTTTGGTTTTTGCATAGATTTTATTTCTTCCAAACTAGTGCTGTCCTGAAAAAGCGTGGCAACCTACTCTGTGTGCCCACCTCATTCAGTGGAGGATAAAGTTCCAAACCCTTTTTGTTTAGGGAGATGAAAAGTCTGCATTGCAAGGACTAGTTTAAGCTATAAATAAGCAGACTTTCACAAGGCATTAGCCACATCATAGTTAGAATGGAGATTTACAAACTTCAAAGAAATCCAATTTAACTTTTATTGTAAATGTAATTCTTTCATTAAATTTCGATTTTTAATTAAGCTTAAATGAATTATTCCCAGAACTCACATTGAAAATAGAGCCTAACAGACATAGAATGTCACCATGTAAAATTAAAATATGGTACTAAAACTTAGGTCAACAATTATATTCACAAAAGTTACTTTTCAGAGTGGGGGTCTGGCCCGAAATGCTCTCTCTTGAGGCATTCTTAATATTTCAGAATAAAGTACAAAAGTAATGTAGACATGTAGTGAATCCATATGTAGACAGAATGAATTACATATGATCCATTTGCTTTGGTTCTGTGGCTTGGGTGAATTTCTAGTTTTGATCATGTCCTCTCCCCATATATAGGATTCCAAGAGCTCCTTAGACACCATTGTCACCACAAAAAATAGCTTCCACTTGTAGAGCACATTTTTGCAGGCACTATGCTGGAGACTTGCCCTCTCTGATCTCATTTGATCCTTGAAATATCCTTATGAGACAGGGATTATTCTCCCATTTTACAGATAAGAAAACTGAGGTGGAAGAGTAATTTGCCCAAACATATGCAGCCAGTAACAAGAATACAGATATGTCTGTGAAAGCCCTACTTTTCTCATTACACTAGCAAGAGAGGCACGGACATTTGGTGCAGAGAGAAAACTAATATGCATAGATGTTTTAAAAGGTTTAATTCTATTTAAAATACATTCAGAACACTGTGAGATCAGAGGAAGGCCAAGATCAAGATTTGAAAACTGCTAGGATTCACTGAGCTGGAGGATAGTCTTTAGATATTTTGGTAAAAACAACCTTCCCAGGAATGGCGAGCTTTATAAAATACTGACTGAATGTATCATACCAGGAGAGTATAATGCAAAAACCACCCACATAGATCTAATTTATTTTTGGCCTTCTGATACTGCAGTTGCTATTTTTCTTGAATTTAAGGATCTGATAAATAAGATTACAGGAAAATGTAGTGAAAAATAACAGCAAGAAAAGAGTTCTTTGAAGCCGATTGATGTAGCTAGAAGTGGCTAAAATAACACATTTTGATAAAAATACTATAGTTTTATTTATACAAAACTAAATTTCCATATAATTTAATGGGCTTCAATGTAACTAAAAGCACAACTCCTCAAAATACATAGTGTGTAAAGAAGGTTCACAGTGGATTTATGGGTTATTATTTAGCCTGCCAGGAAAGCCAGAGTTAATGAAGTACCTAACAGCAGAGCTCAGAGAAAAAGCAACCTCTTCCCACAGCAGCCTGGCTATCTGGGGTTACACATTGTAATCCTCAAGAGCAGTGGTCTTCAAAGTTTGGTCCCAAAACCAGCAGCATCACCATCACGTGGGAACTTGTTAGAAATGCAAATTCTTAGGCCTCTTGACCCAGACATACTCAATCATAAACTCTAGGCTGAGAGCCAGCAATCTCCAAGAAGCTTTCCAGGTGATTCTGATGCAGGCCAAAATTTGAAAACCGCTGATCTAGGGGATTCTAGAAGATAACAAGGCCAGGCTCTGCCTTAGAGCATCAGATTTAATTAGTCTGATGTGAAACCCAGGCAGTCTTCCTCCCGCCCCTAAGTTGCCAAGGATTTTCTAATGTTTCAATTAGAGCTGGGAACCAGTTGCCTATTTCTTTTCAGATTTGTGCCAAATGGTATTAATACACATAGTATCCCTCCCAGAAAATAATACAGAAAAAACATCTGGCTTTGCCTCTTTCAGTAATTCTGACCTCCAGAGAGTTCAATGACTGGGTCAAGGCCTGACAAATGGCAACTCCAGTAACTAATATCATAGTAACAAAACCATAAACAGCTTCCAGGATGTGCCTCATGATTCAACTGTCTTAGAAAATCACATCAGATATATGGAGACAAGAAAAAGACACTGAACTTCCAACCAGACAATCCAAGCCATGTGTTTGGACTACATGAGGCATGGGCTCTGGGGCTCACCAGTCATCATACCTGCCAACATACTGGGAAATTTGGAAGTGCAGAAATAACTTTCCTTGATTGCCATGGACAACTTAAAGGAAAAGAATCTCAAGTGGCTCCTAAAACTGTCAATTAATAGAACCCAAAGGTTAGTGCTGGCTCTATGAAGGAATACCTTATAACTTTTATTTGACATTTGTATTTTATTTTATTCTAAGAAGCACTCTAACATTGAAAGAACACCAATTCCCACTAATTCAGAGACAAAGGGAACAAAAACAGGTCAGTAGGAAAATGAGAATTAAATATCTAAGACCTGAGAATCTAATATTTGGGGCCCAAACTAGCAGCAATCAGCATCAGCTGGGAACTTGTTAGAAATGCAGATTCTCGGTCCTGTTCCACACCTACTGATCAGAAGCTCTGAGGTTGGGCTCAGGAATCGGTGTTTTTACAAATACTCCAAGTGATTCTGATGTGCACTGAAGTTTGAGAACCACTGCTCTATAGATGTAACATTCAATCTTCTAATTAGCCAAAAGAGAACATATTTTTCTTCCCAAATGCTCCCCAAGAATCAATCTGGTGAAAAGGTCACATGACAGATTGAGTTGCTTAGCTAACAAGGCAAGCCTGGTCTCCACATCAACAAGGCAAGTATTTGGTCAACAATGCAAAGATCGTTTCAAGGCCTCAGACTCCATTGATGTTGGTTTAACTACTCCAACAGTTTTCATCTTTCCCAATAACTCACCCCTGCTAGAGACTTCAGAGGCTGCCTTGACCCTGGTAAGAGTTGACAGTATTACTATATAGGGTCACCCACCACTAAATCTCTTTGGCCAACCATCTAACTCTGATCATGTACTTTAACTCCAGTGCCTTGACCTTATTTTTGAGACCAGGCATCTTTTGTACCTGAATCTCCACCCTATTTTACAGTGAATGACTGATTATTTCCAAATGATTCAATAAGGTCAATTGATAATGGGCCTCAATAAGTTTACCTTAGACCAAAGAACACGAAAATCCACCTGCCAATCAGATTTAGTCTGAGCAGAAAAAGCCCACAGATATGTTCTTTTGCTTGCAATGTTGATGAACAGAGTTTTTAAAACATTGGACTGTCAATATTTAAATCGACACATGCAAATGTAAGTCTGTCTTCATCTGAAATATTCCAAAATATGGCATAATTGGGTCTATATTCCTGTGTGATGAAGAGCAGCTGCCATTAGAGTAGCCTACAAATGTTAATTGTCCTTTAGCATCACCCTAATGCTATGTTTACATACACTAATATAGAACGTGAAATATATCTTGTGCCAAGTCTCTATCAAAATTAAGCAAATAAGAGATAGACCCAAATGGCCATGTGTTTTTAAAAAGATGCAAGAAA
This sequence comes from Pteropus medius, assembly GCF_902729225.1. NCBI lineage: Eukaryota > Metazoa > Chordata > Mammalia > Chiroptera > Pteropodidae > Pteropus > Pteropus medius. Next base: position 18,087,142 of record NW_024340692.1, read on the forward strand.
ATGTATTTTTGTAAAAATACAAACTATTCTTATACATTTAATAAATAAGCAAAATGCTTTGAAAGATTACCACTAAAGACAGTATTATGAAAATCCTGCCCAGCTTCACTCATTTGCACTACCTATAATAAGGGTATTTTTTTTTTTTGGTTTTTGTAACCTCTATTTCACAAAATAACTATTTTAAACCATTGATATTTTATTAAAGCACTGATTCTCAACATTGGCTATATATTGGCAACTCTTGGGGAGATTAAAAATACCCCCAGAGATTCTAAATTGTTCTCTGTCATGGATGGCCTGGATGTCAGGAATTTTTAAATACTCTAAAGTGTTACTAACATGCAGTCAGGGTTAAGAATCTATCTGCAGAATTACTCTAGGTTAGTAGGATAGAAAATGTGAGCTCTCAGATTGGGTTTAGAAATTTTAAAAAGATAGCACTGCCCTGCTTTCTCTTTCTTTAGGTCATCTGTTCTTCACAGCTGTTCTTCTTATAACCAGGATTTACCTTATATGTGTACCAGAATTATTTGTGTGTCTATGGAAATTTCTTTATGCAGTCATGGCTTATTCATGATTAGGATGTTTCTTTGCAATTTTCTGTAACTACAAGGAGAATATCTAAGAAAGGTGACTCATGCACACTAAATTTTCCCGGTCTGTATTTCAGGTTGATACTTTAATCCTCTTATAGGGTTTGATGGTTGCCATCACTAAAAAGGATGTTTGACTGTCATCCATAAACATATTGTTTTAAGTGCACAGTATTTCAAGCAGAAATACAAGGTGAGAAAAGACTTCACTTTGCTATTTGCTCTTACCATAAGCTTATTTGGTTGGTTGTAGTTTAGGAAGTGGGAAAAAATATTTTGTCTACTGAGATAAGATCATAATCCCATAGTCTAAATTCTGGACTGAACAGAAAATCCCTATAGACTTCTTACCTTTTCTGGAATATATAAGTTGACCATCTCTTCTTTCTTACATAAGTTCTCACTAGTCACATAGCAAATGACTTGGACTGGCCTCCAAAGCCTCTATTTTTAACTGGCACCCCACAACAGAGAATTCCTGCCTAAATCAAATGAGGAACATCCCTACAGACGTTATGCTTTTTTGTTTTCTTCTCTCACTTTCATATTCTTATAAGTAATAGACACAGTTAATATAGAAAATTTTCCTACCTTGGTTTAACATTTTTTATGTAAAAAAAAAAAACAAACAAACTTGGAAAACAGTAGGTTATATATAAATTCACTATTCTAATATAATATCTATACATATGAATTTTAGTTTTCCCACTAAAATGAAAAAGCTACTTGCTTTTTGTTATCTCAGTAAAGTTTAGTAAGAAATGCACATTTCCTTAACAGATCATTTTTTAGATATTTCACACATATCCGCTGCAATTAGGAATTGATTTTTTATTATCATTTCTAGATGACTATTTCTAGTGAGGCACTGTTTTGTTGTTTAATTATTTACCTTTTATTCATCTACTTTACTGGAGTTTTTATTAAAAGTTGTTTCTAATTAAGTACTATAAATTTTCCTGGTTATTATATAACTGCTATTTTGGGGTCAATATTGCATTTGTCAAACCATCCAAAATTTAAAAAATAATATGTTCTCTATATCTATGAGTTTTTCTGTTTTGTTTATTTGTTGATTTTGTTCTTTAGATTCCACATGTAAGTGAAATCATGTGGCATTTGTCTTTCTCTGTCTGACTTACTCCACTCAGCACGATAACCTCTAGGTCCATACACATTGTTGCAGATGACCAGATTTCATTCTTTTTTATGGCTGAATGATATCCCATAGTATATATGTACGACCTCTTCTTTAACCATTCATCTATTGATGGACACCCAGGTTGTCTCCATATGTTGAGTTCTACTAATAATGCTGCAATGAACATATGAATTCATATGTCTCTTCAAAGTATTGGGGGGAGAAGTGAATGAAAAAGGGGAAGGGGAAGAAGTACAAATTGGTAGTTACAAAATAGTCATGGGGATGTAAAGTATAGCATAGAAAACATAGTCATTAAGATTCTAATAACTGTGTATAGAGTAAGAGGGTTACTAAATTTATCAGAGTGATCACTTTTAAAATATACAAATGTCTAATCACCATGTTTTACACCTGAAACTATATAATGTTGTATGCTGACTGTAATTAAAAAATAAAAAAATATTTTAAAATAATATGGCATTAAAATAATCATGACAAACATATTTTACATTTTATATAAATAGAAATGTCTTTAGCTAGGCAGAATTACATATTGTTTTGGAATGCATATGTTAACTACATCAAGGAAGTATCCTGATATTTATATTTTGAGTGGCTTTATAAATTTGTGTTTTTATTAAATGCCTTTTTCTCAACTATTAACATAACCCTATTGGTTTCCACTAATTTGTAATTGGGGTCTCTTCCATCAATGAATTTAATAATATTAAATAAATTACAAAATAAGTAAGTAGTATGAATAGGCTTACTCTTTTATCATATTGTTTAACTTTTCTCATTTAGATTTTTGTCTCCAAAGTGACAATAATTATCATGTTTTGGGGTGAGAGTTTCATATGCTTGATTTCCCCTTGAAAATATTTTTATCTAAAATATTTACTCATATATCAATATGAGTTTAAGATTTAAGTTTCAATATATTCTAACACCCCTGCCTCCCCATAATCAATTTTATAAATTTATAGAGTCTATATGAAAGTATTTATGATAACTGAAAAATATTTATCCCTTTATTACTTTTTAATGAATATATTTATTTGTTTATTTTTCATGGTGACATTGGTTAACAAAATCCAATAAGTTTCAGCTGCACACTTTGACAGTAAGGCATATATATATATATATATATATATATATATATATATATATATATATATATTTACACTGTGTGTTCACCTCCCATAGTTCGATTTCTTTCTGTCACCACATATTTGACCCCCTTTGCCCCTTATCTCTCCCCTCCCTTCTTCCCGCTACCCTCTGTTAACTACTAGTCTATTGTCCATGTCCACGAGTCTCTGTTTGTCCTGTTCATTTGTTGCTTTTAGGTTTATAGCTCACATATAAGTGATATCGTGTGATTTGTCCTTTAAAAAAAACTATTCCACTTGTTTTTACACAGTCACTGCTTAAGTATAAAGGGTTGAGATTTTCTCAGCATGATATCTTGAACTAACGGGAAGATTAATAAGTTTGCGTAATTTAACATCAATTTGTGATTATTACATTTATCTGGCCTTATTAGCAATTCAGGCAGAATGTAGTTGTCATAACTATTTAATGATCAGTTATCACTTCATTAAAATGCATATCCTAAAGTTAGTATTTAACGTTCTTAAATTAAAGAACCTAATCATTTTCTTTTCTGGGGCCTGTTGAAGATTAGGTAGGATTTGTTCAGGCTCAGAATAAAAATTATTCTATACTTCAGCAAACAAAATAATGGGGAGTTTGGACATAAACAGTACTCCCGTACTCTGTAATTGAAGCTCAAAGACAGACTGTGAAATCACAGAAACAGAAAACCAAGATAAACTTTCAATGAAAAGAAATATTAACCAATGGTGCTTCTAGTTAAGACTGAGACCCAATCTTTAGTAGCATAAGATTATGAAGCCAATTCTAAAACATTGAGATCTTGCATTGGCACTAAATTGTACTTCTTTAAAGTCGCTCTTTAAGGTTACTGAAGATATATTGTTCTTTCATCAAGGGACATCATAACCTAAGACTGACTGGGACTTTAACCTGCTATCAGAGTTTTCCAAAGGTAGGATCCTGCCCTTATCTGATCATTATTTGGTGATGCTACATGTTCCAAACCATCATAAGTATCGCCCAAAAAACACAAGTGTATGAGAAATATAAACATAACAACACCTAAAATGTACTTTTAACCTTAAAATGTGCAGTAAATAGTGTAGCTTCTCCAGATTATTCATTCCTTTTGAAAGAATTCACAGCAAACAGTCTTGTCTATTGCCCATTTCTTTACAACTATTATATGTTTTGGACACCTAGACTTTCTGAGTTTCACAAATATCTCACTTTTGAGTTGTATTCATGACAAAATTTCCATTTGTTTCATGGATATTCTTAATACAAAAAGGCTCAAAGTAATATAACAAATAAACATTTTTCTTAATTTTTCCAGAGATACCGATGTAATAGTTTCATTTTTAATGCACGCAAAATGGACATGTTCCAGTACAGAATATTAAGGCAAAATCATTGTAATTACTTAGTAAACTTAGGCAAAGGATCAGAGGAACCACTATAACCACATCACTCAAAAATAAAGTATCCTTGGCAAGATCCACCATCACTGCATTTTTCTATTGCTGGGTCTTCAGTTATTTTTCATATAATTTTGGTGTAATTCTGAAATAATATGCACATGAATAACATGCTGTATTTAATAAACTCTTCAGGGAAAAATACAATGAATATTGAATCCATTGTTTTCATTTTCATTTTCTTAGAATGACATTTCCTACAATCTACATGCTGACAATTTAATTTACAACTGAAATGCACACACATTCATTTTCGTTAAAATGCCATGAAAATATCATAACAGAATTGACAAAAATGATAGCAGAAAAGATTCCCTCAGCATGCTATTTTTCTTTCCTTTTTTTAATGCTCTAAAGGTGATTTGTGGAATTCAAAATTGAATGAATGATTTCTATCTTTATGATTCAGCTCATAAACAGAATTCAGCCCCCTAAAAACTTATTTTGTCAAAACGAAAACTTTAGAAAGCACTGATCTTTCACAAAAGAAAGACTGTAACAGGTATTAAGATGGATAGCAAAAAAAGTTAAACTACTGATATCTGTAAACCACTGAAATAAAATATAAAATTAAAATTCAGATCTTAGCATATCATTCAAGATGTTACAGGAAAAGAAAATAGCAAGCCAAAAAAATAGGATAGAATCATATTTCAAATCCCTGAAATTAAATGAGATAAGAAAGTCAACCCACAATAGCTGAAATTCTTTGTATCTTATTATTTTTAGATAGTTTAATTTTTAGATGAAAATGTCTCTGAGAATCAGTGGAACAAACCCATAGTAATATGAAACAAATTTGAAATATACTATAATCTTGGAAATAGAAACCAACATTTCATGAGGTATAATTTAATGACAGTATATTATAGCAACTTTAAACAATCTTTAAAAAGGAGTGATGGAGTAAAAAAAAAATAACGGGACAACTGGGCAACATATCTGATTATTAAAATAGAAAAATCTCTGGAGGGGGCAAAGCATAATTTATCAGGCTGCCCTAGCCGCAAATAAATATCTGTTAATATTCAATTCCCATTGCTCTAATTTCATAGCCTCCAAGCAAGTATTTTATCTATAATTTGGCCACCAGAGTGTATTTACTCCCCCAAAGGGAGTGTCTTTTTTTTCAATTGCAGTTGACATACAATATTAGATTAGTTTCAGGTGTAGAACATAGTGATTAGACATTTACATAATTTAGGAAGTGATAACCCTGGTAAGTCTAGTATCCACCAAAGGGAGTATCTTATACAGTTAACCGACCCACTGCAAATTAATGAGTGAGCATTAAGACTCATAAATCAGTCTCCTATAACTTTGGCTAGTATGAATCAACCTTTCAGGCTGTATCACTTCCAGCTGACCTGACATGCTCTGAGTGTAGGACAATATACCAAATAATAAATACCCTTTAGCAAAATCTAAGAACCAAGGAAGGCTTAACCTGAAATAGCTTGATGTATTTATCTTTACCACAGAGCCAGTCAAATAAGAGATGAAATAATTAAAAGTTTCTAATATGATATTATTTATTAATTTATCAATCGGTTCCTCAACTGAATTTTATTCTTGAATAGAACTCCCTACTGAAATTATTATTTTAGAATTGTAGTAAATAAAAATCATAATGTTACACTTCTTTCTTCACATCTTTTTCCTTACATAATTCTTTGGGAGTGACTTTAAAGAAAAAAAAAAAGTAAATATAATCTAATGTCATTCTAATAATTTGTCATGTCTGTTCTTTCGGAAATGAAGTTTAAAACTTACACAAATAGATATAGTGAAACCAAATTATAACTAAGAAAAGTTTGTTTTTCTGTAAATTCATCTTTTTAAACACTATTTAAGCTCTCCAGGATATTTCAACATTAGAAATACATGTTCTACATTTTATCCAATTATTTTGGATAAAATATGTATCACACTCAGGTAGAAACTCTACCTCCTACTAGTTTTAAAAGTATTGTCTCCTCAAGACAAAGAACAGACAAATACATTAATGGAACAGAATAGAGAATCCCGAAATTCATATAAATATAGTCAACTGATACTTGACAAAGGATAAAAGGCAATACAATGGAGGGAAAAAAAATAGCCTTTTTAAACAAATGGTGTAGAAACAACTAGACATACATATGCAATAAAATCAGTCTAAAAACAGATCTTATACCTTACTCAAAAATAATACAACATGGTCCATAAACCTACATATAAAATAAAAAATTATAAAACTCCTCAAAAATAACATAGGAGAGAATCTAAATGACCTTGAGTATGGCAATGATCTTCTAGATACAATACCAAAGTAATAATCGTTAATTATTAATAATACAATTTATCAAAGTAATAATCGTTAAAATTAAAGACTTCTATTACGTGAAAGATATTGCTGAAACAATGAAAAGACAAACTCAGACTGAAAGAAAATATTTACAGAAGACATATCTGATAAAAGACTATTATCTAAAATA